>NC_086161.1:6550000-6865000 GCF_035149785.1 Candoia aspera | reverse complement strand
TTATCAGTCCAGGTGGCATTTGCATTATGTGGATGAACTTTTCTGTCATTAATTGGGTGTTGATCTAGTTTGCTGTGGTCTGAATTGCTATATCCCACAAGAGAAACATCACCAAAGTAGGTAACTCAGCTCTTACTTAATATCATTTGTATATGATATTTTGAGATCTGCCCCAAACCTAATGGCTTGTTTTTACTTTTTATTTTATTTTTGAATATCATTTGGTTGGTTTTTCCTTGTGCCTGTTTGGTGTTGTAGAGGCTCAAAAAGATGGATGTCCTAAACAAAACAACAAAAAAACCCACCAACAACTGTCTTCCGCCACATTTTCCACCCTAGGAAATCATATAATCTTCTATTTGCAATATCGTCATCATTTCCACAGCTACCAGTTGTGATATATCAAGGTGACTGTGACATGCTAAAGGATATTGGGGTTCAGGAAACAAGCTATGATTTCAGCTTTTCTCCAGGAAGCGTGCCTTAATAATGAAGTGAGAAAAAGTGAAACAGTGTAGGCATGTTACAAAGGAAGGAAGAAAATGGAATCAGTTGCAAAACTGATGCAGAGTAAGTCTTTCTCTCTGTCTTTCTGTACCTCCACAGTCAGATGTCTTTTGTAATCCCTCTTCTATAGATCAGACTAAGTAGGAGGGCATTCAGTCTGTGAATTATGGAGAAAAGAGCAGTTTGTTGTTCAAACATCCTCTGCTTTTTCAGAGAACTAATAGATACTCTGAATAGACCCTGCCAAAGGTAAATCTGCATATGAAAAATATTGTGTAGGAATATTTCAAAGGTTGTCATGTGGACAAAGGAACACAAACAACACTTTCTTGCTGTTACTTCTTCCTTCCTTCTGAATTCATACCCTCCTCCTCCTTTTCTTCGCTCTCTCTCTCCCTCTCTTGCCTTTCATCAAGTACTAAGTTTCTAAATCTAACCTGGAAATCACATTAAAGTATCACTATTGTAACCAACAGCCGTATACCAAACTAAGCCCTTCAATAGCTCTGGAAAAACACAGCTTCTTAAAATGTGCAAGTGTTGAAAAGCACAGCACAGTCTGATAACTAGGGATGGACTTTGAGAAGAAAATAAGCCCAGAGAAAGTTTTAAAGGACCACAAGATACTAACACTTTCCTGAAATCTCTCTTCTAATTCGATGAAATGTGCTTTTTGTAGTGGAAGGCACATCTGTTTTCTACTGCATACAGATGGCGTTTGAGGAGGCGGGGAACATCCTTTTTTCAGAAGAAGGGCCAAAATTCCCTCCTTTTGAGAACTCAACCTGATGGATAGCCTGTGCTGTTCCTCATTCACACAAGTACATACACAAGCATTCATATACATTCGCGATAAAACACCCATTTTGACTCAAATCTCTCTCTTCAGTTCCACAGGCCTTGAGATCCTCAGCATCCTTATTTGGCAATAAACAACACTGAAGAAAGACAGGCTTGCTTCCAAATAAACTTCTACTGATCTGAAACTCATGAACAGATGCAACCTTGCTGAAGTCTACCAAAGCTAAGAAGGCAGAGAGAATAAAACCAAAGTGAATTTGTACTAGAGAGGAAGCCAGGAACGAAGTGTGCCAAAGTCCAGTTCTCTGAATAATTTTGAATTTCCAGAACTGTTTCTCTCATGTGCACTTATGGCATTCATGTTCCATCTAAAACTGAAAAGGTAAAATGAAATAAAAGGTTCAGAGGGTTGGGAACAATAAAATCCATCAGATAAAATCAAGGAAATTGAAATCTCCTGGCACATATTCTGTAAGCAGAAGAAAAGGCTAAATTAGCCTAGTAAATTATTCAAAGTGAATCATGCTCAGAGCTCTAATATTTATATCACCTTTCATCTCAAAGTACTTTATAATGCTGAGTCTGGTACAAAATGCTTGGGATTATTAACTAACTATTGGGCCCACCTCCTTTGTCAAGCTTAAAAGATAGAAAAGCGCTCTTACTGGAATCCAGTGTACCATAGATTTGCGACAGGACTTGTTATCTCCTTCAATTCCAGCCAAATCTGTAAATAGGACTAGGGCCAGGTCACGCCCCAATCTGCAGCATCTCTCAAGAGGGTCAGGGAAGTGGCATATCACATTTCTTCAGGACCCAGTTCTAGTTAACATGTTCTAAGTTTGCAGTGTAGGCAACAATCATATTCTACCTCAGAAGGGCATGGAACATCTCAAATATTCTGAAGAGGAGACCCATGCTTACAAAGGAGTCCCAGTCACTCACGTGAAATTTTTTTGGGCCTTGCCTCTCCACCATCAGAGCTTCAGAGTCAATAGAGGCAAAAAAGTCATTCTGTGGAAATATCTAAGGCAGATGTAACCTTCTCCTGGACTCTAACCATTCAGACCAGTACAAGATCAGGAAAAGCTTTGCTTCCCTTGAATGCCTCTGGTTCTCATTCAATACGAGAGAAGTGAATTTGTCTCTGAAATTCCTTCAGCACGTGACGTTCTCATAAGTATTGTAGATGGTAGTATCCTTGCACTGTTTTAATTACACAGCAGTGAAGAGGTAATTATGAATTCTCTGTCCTTCAGCAGGTACAATGATTTCTTCATGATTCTGCCTCTCTGGCTTTCTACACTTCTATCCTAAAATAATTCCTCCCATGAGGGAATTCTTCCCTGCTGTCTCTGAGGAACTGTTGGAGAATATAATCTTCCTCTGGAGAAAAAAAAGGGAAATAATACCCCCAATTTCTCTGTAGGCACAGATTTTGTAGAGAATTCTAAAAAGCTTTTTGCTTTCAGATGCACTCTGTCGTATGCAACAGGTGAGATATGTGAGTCCATATATCCATATAGACATAAGATATTTGTGTGTTTGTGTGTGTGTGTATGTATGCATATGTATATGTCTGTGTGTGTATGTATATACATGCACAAACATACATATACTGTATGTGTGTGTGTATAGACATATACACACTGTGTGTGTATGTGTTTACACCCACCCACCCACCCACCCACACACACACACACAGAGTATATATATATAAAAATTCCCTTATGGGTGATATGTCTCTTCCCCAACCTTGGGTCCTCTACCAGAGGCCTGGGAGTTTGAGGGTCCCACGCAGGATCTGAGCTGTTCCTAGCACTGCACTCTTCTGGGCAGAGAGCTCTGAGGTTGCTCCTGGGATCTGCTGGAGCCACTCCCCCAGCTTGGGAATCACAGCCCTGAGTGCCCCTACCACCACTGGGACCACTTTGGCCTTCACTTTCCACATCCCCTCTAGTTCCTCTTTCAGGCCCTGGTATTTCTCCTGCTTCTCATACTCCTGCTTCCTGAAGTTGCTGTCACTTGGCACTGCTACATCTATCACCACCGCTGTCTTCTGGTCCCTGACTACTACCACAATGTCTGGTTGATTGTCCGGTACCTGCCTGTCTATTTGGACCTGGAAGTCCCACAGAATCTTAGCCCTGTCATTCTCCACAATATATACTGTATGTATGTGTGTGTGTATAAATTTGTATATACATACATATATACACACATGCACATGCACACACACATACATAAACATACTATGTGTGTATGTGTGTGTGTATGTATGTGTGTGTGTGTGTGTGTGTATGTATGTAAAGTAAAGGTAAAGGTTTCCCTTGACATTAAGTCCAGTCGTGTCCAACTCTAGGGGGCGGTGCTCATCTCTGTTTCAAAGCCGAAGAGCCGGCGTTCATCCGTAGACACTTCCGTGGTCATGTGGCTGGCATGACTAAATGGAACGCAGTTACCTGCCCGCCGAAGCGGTACCTATTAATCTACTCACATTTGCATGTTTTCGAACTGCTAGGTTGGCAGGAGCTGGGACTAGCAATGAGAGCTCACCCTGTCACGCAGATTCAAGCCGACCTTCCGATCGGCAAGCTGAGCAGCTCAGTGGTTTAACCCACAATGCCACCGCGTCCCATGTATGTGTGTGTGTGTGTGTGTATAAAGAAATAAATCACATTTGGTATAAGGTGGGCTCCATATTTCCTTTCCAACCAGTCATATTTTGATGCACTTATTCAACACATGGAGATCATCAATTAATTATAGCATCAATTCAATGTGGAAAGCATTTGTAAGTATTATAAGCCAGATAAGGACTACTCATCAAGAGTAAGGCCTTTTGCACACATCCAGGTACTGATCACAATATTTTCAAGCCCTAACGCACAAATGTAATTTCTTTCATTCCTTGTGGTATTAATGAAACATTGGCAATAGGATAACTCCCTCCTTCCATGCTACCACAAATCTTGCAGGAAAGGAATAATTGTCACATTCCATGCTATTGTAGGCATAGGCTTATTAAGCTGTTTTACACTCAGTTCTGAAACAAAAACAACCTATTACTCTCCGTACCTGTGTAAAGAGACCATCCCTTTTAATGACACATCTCATTCATTCATTCATTTATATAAATAAATGAGCTGGACTCTAGGCTATTAAAAATAGTGGTCAAAAATCAGAATAAAATGATTTTTAAAAGGAATTAAGAATAGGAATAACCGTGCAGAGACCCAAATGCCTTAGAAGTATTCACCCTATCTAAAGAGGTAGACCTCAGAAGAGTTCAAAATTAAATCAAAGCACAACTGACAATTGTGGTTCAACAAGCTGAGATTATCTATTTTTGGACCATAGATGTTGTACATTGCAGTGGACATAGAAGCATAAAGCCAGAAACAGTCGCATCTGTGATGTGGGCACATCAATGGTATCAATCAGAATTGTAACACTGAGTGTGATCTTCAGAAAACCACCTGCAGAATCTGAACTGTTTGTTCTCAGACTGCAGACAAGAGTTAGGTTTAGGGATCAGATTTGGGATTTTTAATATTATCAGGCATATAAAGCTCCCTGCATTAAGAAAACTACGAACCCCTGGAGACAGTTTCTAAATTAGTCCTTTCCCTGAGACACTACTTTTCTATTTTAGACCTAGAAGCAAGCCTTTCCCCTCAGTCAACTTCCAACCCTAAAATACTGTGTGATATTACTGAATATGTAGATTAGCTCTTAGCTTGAAATAGCCCCAAAGTGTTAATTAGGTGGGAAAACTACCTTCCATTTTAAGGCGTTATTTCTGCCTCAGTTAACAACTCCTAGTATAAAGCCTGTTTTGTGTAATACTGACAATAACAAAAACTTCCTATATTTTTAAATACACACCAACCCCAGCCCCAAAAGTTTATGATTAGACTTTTTTTCCCCCAAAAAAATCCCTTAATTGGTTTTATTCTTCATTAATTGGAGGATTCAAAGACAAACCATATTGCAGTCACCAGAATCCTTCCATAGACTACATGAGGCAAAATAGAGGCACAGAAACTTGTTAAAAGTGGATCAGAAACAGGCAGATTTTGCATTTTCTAAAATGAGTGAGATAATGGAGGTGTAAAAATAATCCTGAATTTATTATCACTGTAAGAGATGACAGAGGTGCAGAAACATCACACATGGAATTGGACCTCATTTTAATGTGAACAAAATAAAATCAGGGGCAAATTTTGTACCAACAGATGGTTGCACTCACACCTGGCACTACCACAGCCATCTTTCTCCATTCCTTCTTCCCCCCCCCCCCCCCTGAATTGTATATCTTCATTAATAAAAGCTTCTGACTGCTAAAAAAAGAATCTGAATTAACACCCTTCCACCATTCTCAGTTTGTGGAAAGAGAGGTTGGAAACATATTGTACGATCAACAGCTGTAGTCCACATGCCCCTAAAATATCTTGCCTTTTTGAGATACAAGTACTGCAAATTGAATGAACATAATCTGCTGTGACATTCTGAGTTCAGGATGTAAGGATGAGAGGTTTTTTAAGCAATAAGAAAATAGGCCTTGCCATATTGGGCAGAAAAGGGTGGAGAAACTTAATGATCCTAAAAGGCCAATATATTATTTCATGGTGTCATGGAAAATGCTGATGGGGGGCATGGAATTATTTTTTTCCCACTAACACCGCCAAGATGGGGCTGAGAGTAAGTTCTTTAAAGGAATCATTATATTCCAAGTGATTTCAACATTACAATTATATTTAATATGAAAGTAAATATTTCTATAATATTTAAATGGCTTAATAGGCTGACTTTGCATGACTTTGGCTGACCTCAAAAAAAAAAAAAAACGAACTATGCAGGAACAGTCATGGGCCAGCAACAACTACCGTATGTCCAAATATGCTAAGACATATAAACTGATGCAACATAATAAATTGATTCAATTCCTGTTGTTAGCTACTAAGTTTGTTATCATGAAACACTGAGAAACTAAAATGTATTTTTCTTTGGATCAGTGGTGTATAAAAATAGTTTGCACTGAATAAAAAATGAACACAGTAGAATATAGCATAGAATAGAATACTTTATTGGCCAAGTATGATTAGACATACAAGGAATTTGACTTCGGTGGAAGAGCGCTCAATATATTTACATAACGTCAAAAATAAACAATAGTAAAGTAGTAATGTTATTTACTAAAACTATACAATCAAGAAAGAAAAAAAAATTGAAGGGAATAATACTGCGGCTATTAACTAACACACACTCATATTTAAAGGGAGAATTAAGGGACAGCATACTGCATCTGTTGTCCAACATATGTTCACATCTAACAGAGCATTACCGGTCACATCTTAGCAGTCATGTCTTACCATACTTTGTCAATCAATATATTAATGCTACATTAATTAGGAGTTCAACAGAGCAATGGCACGGGGAAAAAAAACTGTTTTGATGTCTAGATGTTTTGACATACGGTACTCTGTAGCGCCGTCCTGATGGTAGAAGTTGGAACAGTTTATGTCCAGGACGCGAAGGGTCTGCAGATACCTTCTCTGCCCTCCTTTTGACCCTTGCAATATACAGGTCTTCTATAGAAGGCAGGCGGATTGAGATAATTCTTTCTGCAGACTTAACTATCCGTTGAAGTCTGTATTTGCCCCGCTTGGTTGCGGAACCAAACCGGACAGTTATAGAAGACCAGATAATAGATTAAATAATTCCTCTGTAGAACTGTACCAAAAGCTCCCAAGATAGATTAACAAGAAGAACAAAGAATTTTGTAAACCCCTACAATTAAGGATGAATGTAGTCAACTACGATCACAATTTTTCCCTATATTAACAATGATTTTGCTAATAGGTTGCCTTTACATATTTTTATAATAATAATTTCATTACATATTACATTATACAGATAAAACCAAAGCAAACTATAAAAAATAAGAGTAGAAATAAAAAAGAAAAAGTGCAAAGAAAAAATTAAAAAAAATTAAAAGAGAACAAAAAAATAAGTAACTTTCCCCTTTGTCTCAGCAAGTATAAATAACTTTAACAGCTTTTCACCATCTCTTAAAATACAACAATCTCTTCACCACATATCTCACCTTGCTCTCTATAAACAAACCTTTAAAGCTTCATCATCCATCGTAATCAGCAAAAGTCCATTAAGGGTTACTAGAAATAACAGCATATCTATTATAAACTTGATCTAATACATCCACTTGGCTTCCTTCCTTTTATGTTTATATCTCATTTTCTATCTTTAAACAAATCCCCCAAAGCTCATCATTCAAATATAGTCAGAAAAAATCCATTAAGGATTACCAGAGATAGCAACCTATCTATTTTAACCTTGGTGAAATAAGCCAACTTTATATTCCTTCTCCTTGCTCCAACAATCTTGGCATTTAGTCCCTTCAAATAATGTCCTAGCACTTGGTTTCTTTTCATTTTCTCTTTGTCTGTTCTCATAAAATCACTGACAACATTAGCAAGTCCCTCTTGTAAATCCTGTATAGAAAGGTTATTGAAGTCACTCTTCTGATCTATTACTTGTATGTCCTTTTTAGTTATTAAAACATCAACCAGTTTAGTTTGTATATTCAGTATTTCATCTTTTTCCATATCCTTCTTGTAGCTTGTCATTTTAAAACCACATTTAAATCAATTTCAGTCTTAGCTAGTAAAACTTGTTCCTCTTCTGTAACAACATTTAGTCTATCAGTAATGGCTGAGATCCTTAAAATTAAATTCCAAGTCCATTGTTCCCAAATATCTCTCATTAGATCCAATGTTGCTCCATTCCACATTATCAAATTGAGTTTAAGTATGCTTCTTCTTTAATTGTAATTGTTATTTCCTTCTGGTGCTCTCTAGTGTCCAACCTTCAAAGCCCCATTTTATCATGTTGTTTTTCTTCTGAATGCAAAAACATGAATAGTTTCCCATGGGAAGGATTCTTATATTTAATTTCAATTTTTTATTAAATCCATCTGGACCCTTAGTCTGTTTATAACTTCTAAAATCAACACTCTAATCACCCTTTTGCTGTTAATTCCAAATACACACACACACACACAGAATATATATACTGTATATATATATTGCAAATCCTTAAACTTGTACTTAAAACTTATTTTGTAAAGGATTGAAGGAAACTCACCCAGTGAATACCATAAAACTTGCCATTCTGGGGGTTCTCAATATTTAAAAAGCAATAAACAATTAATTCCAAAAGGATTAAGAAATGAGGATTGGCTGAACCTTATGTCCATAAAGGCTACATTATGGAATCCCTCTGCTCCCAGCCACTCTACTCACAAGCAGATCACAAAAACTTTGATTCCTGCCTCATACTCTCAAGGAGCATCTGTCTGGAGTATGTGTGGGCAATCTCTCCTTTCTCCAGAGAGGTTTCGCCAGTCCAGATCCTGCATCCAGCCACCACAGCCATAATGTCATCCCTGCTTCTTCAGGGATATCTTCAGTTTGCCATGTCCTCACCGGAAGTCTTAGAATGCCTTTTGTTGTTGTTTATTCGTTTAGTCGCTTCCGACTCTTCGTGACTTCATGGGCCAGCCCACGCCAGAGCTTCCTGTCGGTCGTCAACATCCCCAGCTCCCCCAGGGACGAGTCCGTCACCTCTAGAATATCATCCATCCATCTTGCCCTTGGTCGGCCCCTCTTCCTTTTGCCTTCCACTCTCCCTAGCATCAGCATCTTCTCCAGGGTGTCCTGTCTTCTCATTATGTGGCCAAAGTATTTCAGTTTTGCCTTTAATATCATTCCCTCAAGTGAGCAGTCTGGCTTTATTTCCTGGAGGATGGACTGGTTGGATCTTCTTGCAGTCCAAGGCACTCTCAGAATTTTCCTCCAACACCACAGTTCAAAAGCATCGATCTTCCTTCGCTCAGCCTTCCTTATGGTCCAGCTCTCGCAGCCATATGTTACTACGGGGAACACCATTGCTTTAACTATGCGGGCCTTTGTTGTCAGTGTGATGTCTCTGCTCTTAACTATTTTATCGAGATTTGTCATTGCTCTTCTTCCAAGGATTAAGCGTCTTCTGATTTCCTGACTGCAGTCAGCATCTGCAGTAATCTTTGCACCTAGGAATACAAAGTCTTTCACTGCTTCTACATTTTCTCCCTCTATTTGCCAGTTATCAATCAAGCTGGTTGCCATAATCTTGGTTTTTTTGAGGTTTAGCTGCAAGCCAGCTTTTGCACTTTCTTCTTTCACCTTCATCATAAGGCTCCTCAGTTCCTCTTCACTTTCAGCCATCAAAGTGGTATCATCTGCATATCTGAGATTGTTAATGTTTCTTCCAGAGATTTTAACTCCAGCCTTGGATTCCTCAAGACCAGCTTGTCGCATGATGTGTTCTGCATACAAGTTGAATAGGTAGGGTGAGAGTATACAGCCCTGCCGTACTCCTTTCCCAATCTTAAACCAGTCCGTTGTTCCGTGGTCTGTTCTTACTGTTGCTACTTGGTCGTTATACAGATTCTTCAGGAGGCATACAAGATGACTTGGTATCCCCATACCACTAAGAACTTGCCACAATTTGTTATGGTCCACACAGTCAAAGACTTTAGAATAGTCAATAAAACAGAAATAGATGTTTTTCTGAAACTCCCTGGCTTTTTCCATTATCCAGCGGATATTGGCAATTTGGTCTCTAGTTCCTCTGCCTTTTCTAAACCCAGCCTGTACATCTGGCAATTCTCGCTCCATGAACTGCTGAAGTCTACCTTGCAGGATCTTGAGCATTACCTTACTGGCATGTGAAATGAGTGCCACTGTTCGATAGTTTGAACATTCTTTAGTGTTTCCCTTTTTTGGTATGGGGATATAAGTTGATTTTTTCCAATCTGATGGCCATTCTTGTGTTTTCCAAATTTGCTGGCATATAGCATGCATTACCTTGACAGCATCATCTTGCAAGATTTTGAACAGTTCAGCTGGGATGCCGTCTTCTCCTGCTGCCTTGTTATTATGCCTTTACATATATACAAATATCATCCTGAGCACATAAGATGTTCTGAAAACTTTATTCTCTATTACTATCTTTATGTTTCCTTGTTTATATATATACACACACACACACTCACCCACACACACCAGAAGACTTGAAAGTAAAATGGTTTCATGACATATTCATCTCTATGTAGTTCAGTTAGTCCCATAAGTGTTAGCTGCCACTTTAGACTTGTGATAGCTGAAAAGGAGGACGAGGCAGGAGAAAAGATCCCACACACTCAGTCAGAAGATAATATTCAATATTTATCACGTGCTACCTCCTCGCTAAATATAGAACAGAAGGAGTGTTCATCAGGCACATTTGTTAGCATTCAACGGTGAAGGGGGAACAATGAGGATGCAAGCGTCACTGAGGGAGAAAAATATATGGTTATTGCCTGCTATCTTTCTCATTGTGTTAACATGTCCTCTGAGGCATAATGTGCTTTATAACAGCTTGCCACAGCCTCATCAGTGCACAAGTTGCCATTCCTTCAAAACATGTCGAAGAATGCAGTATTGAAGAAAAAGGGCTCCACGCACCCCTTCATTGTTTTATAGGAAACAAGGCATTAAGCAACGGCATTGCCAAGGGATGCTGAGCTAACAGCACTGCAGTGAGTTACAGCAGACTACCAGAGGCAGATGACAGCCAGAAAAGCCTGTGGAGAAGGGAGCACCCAGCCAGCCCCACTGCCTGCCAGCCTCTTCCTTATCACTCCACTGAGTGGGGCATGGCTCCCAGTGACAGGCCACCATAACTTAGAACCATTTCAGATGTTCATTTCTGTGATAAATTCAACACTGAATGGGAAGTTTGTATTGAACTGGGTGTGGAGAGCAAATTCAGTGGTAGGGAGACAGGTCAAAGCAGAAGTTTCTGGATTCAACCCTAGGCATCCCCAGTTAAAGAGATCAGAGAGCAGATGAGGTAAAAAC
The DNA here is from genome assembly GCF_035149785.1 of Candoia aspera. NCBI lineage: Eukaryota > Metazoa > Chordata > Lepidosauria > Squamata > Candoiidae > Candoia > Candoia aspera. Next base: position 6,853,727 of record NC_086161.1, on the reverse strand, counting down.
ACTCTTTTATTGTAGAACCTGGAATTTCAGGGCTGGCCTAGAGAAGACAATGTCAGCCTAGATGGTCCTGTGTCCCTGCATAAGCAGCATGGCATTTCAGTGTTTATGTGCAGACATGCACATGGAATTTACCTATATGTTATCTTTCCACCATTGGGGGGTGAGGTTGGGGAAAACAGCCACAGAATTCAGGGCCAGTGAAGTGGCATGTTAATACACTTCCATGATTGCCTCCAGATGAAGATAGAAATCCATTCCAGCTGCTACCTTTGTTCAGTTGTGCTCATACTATAACAATTTGTTTGTGGCTTATCTTCTCTATTGCCAGAAGTACTAGCTGGAGTTCAGCCACCTAGGTTTCAGCCTAAGGACTATAGGGATGAAGCTGCCTTAACAGATACTTTCCTCTCATTCGTGAAGGGCCATGCTAAATGATTCATTGTTTAGTTATATATAGTCTGAATATCAATAATCTCCAATGGCAGTGGATTCAGCATCTATTTTGTGTCAACCACCTGAAGGGCTGTCCAGCCTAGTTCCAGTTTGATGACAGCTGGAGCCTTTAAAAGCAAATGGACAAAAGAATAAGCTAGCAAACATTCATCTCATCCTAAACCCCACCCTCCTCCAAATTATAGTGCAATATGTTTATTTCTATTTAACTAGAAATGTGCAGACTGTGCCCTGAAAGGTATCCTACAAAGATTTTCACTAGAACAAACATCAATAAATCATACCACAATGTTTTTTGAATTTGCATCTAAATATAATATAAGAAGCTTTTATGCAAACCTACATCCTCTGCAATTCTTTCTGATGAAAATTTTTCTCTTTCTTGCAAGTGATGCCTATAGGGCTAATATAATGCCTTCTCCTTAGGTATGTTGCCAGCAGAATAAATCCCATTTGGTTCTTCTACTGTTAAGCATTTTAAAATTGTTATTATGTTCCATACAGTTGATGTCAATTCCTAGTGACCACACAGATAGACTTTTTCCAAGATAATCTGTCCCCAACCTGGTCCTTCAGGACTTCCACTGGTGTACCTTTTGGTGCCATAACTGAGGCCATCCAACTTGTTGCTGGTCATCCTCTTCTTCTCTTTCCTTCCACCTTTCCCAACATTACAGACTTCTCCAGAGAGACGGTTTTCACACAATGTGACCAAACTAGGATAATTTGAGCCTGGTCATTTGTGCCTCAAGTGAGAACTCCAGTTTCATTTGTTTGATGATCCGCTGGTTTGTTTTCTTGGCTATTGGTGGTATTTTCAGGAGTCTTTTGGAAAATGGAAGATAACGACAACATGCCCCAATCACAAGCAGAGTTTAGATTTATTGCTAAAAAAGGCCTCCTATGAGAGTTGAGGGATATGATTAGTATTTCAGCTTTCTTTTCCTTTTATTCATAGACTTGTTCCCATTTAAGGTGCTCCTATTAAAACTAAATGGAATACAAATGAAAAGGCACAGAAAGCAAGCAGCAACATATTTTGCTGGTTAACAATTTCATTTCAACACCAAACATTCTTTTAGTGAATTGCATCAACCTGATGTAATATTAATCAAGGATAAGCTAATAGAGGGTGCATGTTGGGTCCAAAATAAATAATAATAGTAATACATTTACATTGTAATTTCTTGTCCACTCAAAAGCCAGAGAAATTGAATTTGAAAGTGATGCCAACCAAATTCAATAACAATAAAGTCCTGATTTATCTCTTTCTCCTGCAGCTTTAAACCCAATTCACCTGACATTTTAATTAATACATTTCCACACCAGAAACTTGGCAAGCACAGGTCCTGCACCATATTTTCTGTGAACACTTGGGTTTATTTTACAACAAATAAATAATTGCTCCGATAATGCGGATGATAAATTCCAGCAAGGGAAAAATAAGTATCTTTCATTTGTCCTTCCTGTTTTTGAAATAAAAGTGGAGTGTGTGCATTTTCAGCCACTCTGAGAGCACAGGAGAGCATAAGATGTTCCTCTTCCCTTGTTGCTGCCTACATTGTATTGCCTGTGTCTTCCAAGGTTAGAGCTTCTCAACTCATGCTATGCAGAAAAGATTACTTGCAATATTCTTTCAGGTTCTCACACTATTTGATGAAAGAAGATGGAGTTGTTCCTGAATGTTAGTTATCAGGTGGGCAAGCTGAGCATATAAAGATTCTTTATTTCACTGCATAACAGTCTTTCCAGCATTCTACACCCTTTCTGGCTACCTCTGATTTAATTCAATTGCAAGGGAAGCTATAAAGAAAGAATTCCTGCCAGAGATGGTGGTGGTCCTCCTCCTCCTTCTCCTCCTTAGGAGATGTGGACAGTCTGGAAGGCTTCAGAGTAAAGGAATGGCATACAACGGAAACACTACCACCAGTAGCCCTCCCTGCTGTCTCCAACTTCAAGGAAGCTCAAAGCACCATCACAAAGCAGGCTCAAGAAATATATAAGCATGTGGAAAGTATGGTATAAAAATGAGGCTTATTTTGTAAGAGTTGAAAACTTTCAGGAAACCACAAGGCAGATTTCAATACAACATGATTCTGTCCCAGAGATAGCCAGCCATGGGGGCTGACAATAAGCCTGGAAGAGGGTCCAGTATTAGATTTACTGCAACAAAGTTAGAGTCCTCCCTCTGACCTTGGAAGATAAAATTCAACCAACTGTGTCCCCCCTCCCACAGCACTGTTCCAGAGAGTTGTAAAGTTTATATTCTGCCTAGCTCTTCCTGAAGAGGCAACTTGAGGGCCATAGACTCCATGGTAGAACTGATTTGATTCTGTTCTTGCTTTCTAATTAGACACGTGTCAGTGGGCCACAACTTAGAACAAAGATATAGACTGCATAAATATTAAAAAAATGCAGGTTTTCTATATGTGAGGGCTGAAGCCTACAAGACCAGAAGTAAGGAGACTGGATCCAGACAAGTCTCTTATCAAAACACTGGGCAAGTGCTTTTAAATATCTGAGGCTGAGAAACAGCCAGCAAAAAAAGCTGTTACTACATCACAGTGGGAGAAAGAGAGTTTTTAAACCCTAAAAGTGGTGTATAAATTTGTCTAGATACCTAGATTCTGCAGGATATCATATTCATTGTTATATTAATGTATTTTACATCTGCATTAAAGGCAACTTCCCTACCAGAGCCTCTTCCTTGAATTTTCTTTGTGTCTAGGATGAAACTTTGAGACTGGGTACTGATAACCTCTCTCTCTCTCCCCGTGTGTGTGTGTTTGTGTGGATGCTATATTCCCATGGAGTTTTGAGTCACACTTGCTCTGATAGACATTTCTTTCCCCAACTGTTATGTGCTCCTTTTTCGTGAATGGCAGCCCTTTAGTCATTACACCCCAATTATTTATCAACTGCATATCTGAATACCATGAAAGACATAAAGGCTGACTTATTCTACCATCACACATTCCCTCTGAATGGAAGGATGTTGCTTTGCAGAAACCTGAGGTGGTGGTGGGTTTCTCGCAGAGATAATGCAATGGACTAAATTTAGCAGAGATTGCTAACTATGTCCCAAGGAGCAGAGGGCTTTAGGAAGCATGGCAAAGCACAGTTGCCTGCCCTTGGTCTCCCACTGTCAGGATACTGTTGCGAGTGTGGATGTGGAAAGCAAAACTTTCAGTATCACATCTGTGTTTGTGTAGCTGATAAGGCAGGATAGGAGAGACATAAATATGGGTGATCAGATTAGAAGATTGAAAGAGAGGGTGATGAATTGACAAATAAGGCTTTTTCTACTAGCTTTGCAGAATAACTTTTGATAACAGCCTGGCACTTATACCTGCTGTTGAAATGTATGATCAGCCAGCTGCACTAATCCAACCTACCTGGGACAACAATAGCTTCTGCCACAATAATAATAATAATGCATGGATAACTCAAGCACATTCTTTGGAATCTATCCAACAAAGGGAAATGCAGAGGTTTTCAGTGGGTTAGCTTTGTGCTCATGTGGATTAGCTAAATTCTTCTCTGCAGTTATAACAGTTTCATTGACTCATGGCTATAAAAGGTAAGATCTGAGGAGAAGATTAATTTTATGGGAGCAGAATCCAAAGAATTGCACTCTTTTTTCATGACTGGACCTGAGGAAGTTGAGGGCACTAAGGGAGGACACCAGTGTGCAATTATTGCAATGATAGAAACATGGCCATAGGAAGATGCGATCTGGATCTTCCATCTTTGATGTTAAGCAGGCCTTGGAAAGGTCAGAAGTAGGCTAGGAAACACCATGTATACCACTTTTAAAAGTCAGAAGATGAGGATGCAGGCAAATATGTATTGCTCTTTAAACAGCATCCATGTGCATGGTGCATTGCAGGATATTCTAAGCAAGAGAGAGGACCTGGCTCAGACAGTCTACACTCTCAAAATTTATACAGTGCAAATACAGGAAAGGAAGGTTGAGGCAAAGTGTAGCAAAGGTTAATTGTAGGCAAAGGCACTTAAAATATATTTAACCCATATCATACCTCAGGTGGGAAAAACTGTTCCCTGATGCTTACTGATATAAACCAAGTTTGTATCAATCAAGTGTTGACTAAACACCATGGGCCATGGTGACATATTTTTATTTTCAAAGCCATACTTTTGTTAGGCTTGTAGATTTCCCTGCCCCACAAACTATCTGACTATTTTCCCAGAGTTTCATTGACACTTCTTGCTCCTGGGATGCCTTTCTTCCTTTTCATCTCCTTTTAGGCTCCTTACGCATCTAAAAATGCACTGTTGGTGTTTTTATCATTTCCTGCCTGAGACATGTACCTATCCCATCACCCGGTGAACTGTAATTGCCAGGTAGCTCAAATGTGATCCTTACAAAGGTGAGGCATGGGGCATCTCGATCAACTGGCCTCTTTCTTTCTTCATTTTTACCTCTGAGGTAAATGGATGAAGAAGAACAGTCATCTACTGTATATCCTTGTGAGGATCTCAAATTGTGTCTCTTCTTGCTGGAGGTGGAAGTATGGAGCTGTCAAAAATATCACCCTCCTGAAACTAATTAGAGGACTATGTACAACTCCAACAAGAGGAGAAAAAATATTGCATATATTTATTAATAAGTGCAGCTGAACTGGAGTTAAACTCTGCAAGGAGAATGAAAGTTTCTATATAAAGCACCAGCAGGGTGAAAGAACACAGTAGACGACAATTATTCAGCCCTGATGACTTTACCTCTTTCACAAATTGGGAAGGAAAATACCATCTTTTTTTTTTCATTTGACTATTTCTATTCTTCCTGTCTAAAAACCTTGCCTAATCACCTGAATTCCACTCAGGAGTCAACACTCAAACTGAAGACAATAATGATATAAACAGTATTCTGTTTTGATCCTGAAAAAGATCCTGAAAGTTAGAATGGAGCAAGACAGGCTGGGGGTTTCAAAATCAAGGATAGTTTACCAAAAGTAACTTTGCTGTAAGAAAACTGGAGAGGTATAAAACAGTGAAGGAAATATTCAAGGGTGCAGTTCATGTGCCAATTGAGTGAACAATAGCAAATGGAATTTTATGACCAGCATGCTAAAAAATTCATGTTAGAATTTGGAAATAATTTGTTGCTTACAATCTGAAGTAGATGCATGGGGGAAAACATCTAAGTGGAATATCTAAAGGAGTACAGAACAAGCTATTCATTGTATTGCAAAATGTGCCTCCTGGATGAACATACTACAGCTTCTGAGATACTGGAAGATCAGTAATAGAATTCAATCTGAAGACTTACCTGGGAATAGCACATTAGTAGTTCTGGAGCAGCCTGCTATCTTAAATTCCACTCTTAAGATGAGAGGTTTCTACTTCAAGATCTTAACAACAGTTAGCACTTTATGTTTTTCCCCCTCTCTAGATAAGAGTCTACAAGCCTTAGCAGGTGGCAAAATCTGGCCAACCTCAGCTGTGCTTGAAAGCTAAGCAGGGCTGCCCCTGATGAGTTGAACAATAGCCTGGAGGAAGTCAACAGCAGACCCATTTTGCTAAGAAAACTACATGGGTGTGTTCATGAAGTCATCAGGCATTTAGCAAAGGATACTGTCTTTGTAAGCATCTGCAAAGGGGAGAACTCCTGTGAAAGCAACTGATTTAAAAGTCTTTTTTATTGTATTGGAAGAATAATAAGGTGAAGGGGATGCCAAAAAAAAAAAAGTTTAATCCTTGATGTGCCCAACACCTTTGGCTCTCTCCATTATGGAAGTCACCATAATCATATTACAACAAACAAAAAATAATTTTCCTGCCCAGGATTCTATTCAGGTTTTCCATGAAGGAATAATAGAGCAACTTGGCTTGGCTCAGGAGTTCTCGTTACATAATCCCAACATTCTTTTTCTTTTCACTTTGAAAAAGAAGTAAATGTTTGTCTCTGAAATAGCAATGCCATTATTTCTGGAAAAGGCTCCAGTCAGACATTCCATTTGAAAAGTGTCATTTTCTTAATGCTTAATTACTACTCAAAGACAAAGCACGGACATGACTCTGCCATTTGTCTTGTTAGAGGCCATCAAAATTACACCGGTTGAACCCATCAAGATTGCATTAGGTAAGAGATAAACATGCCTTTTATGATTATCTGTTTCATTTCATAACCTCAGCATATTCACTAAAGAGATATTTCCTATTATGTCCAGGAGAAAGGAAGGAAATACATGATTTTTCAATTCCCTTTAACTATCACTGGCTATACTGTAAATATTTTGAGATGTCATCTTGAAGGCTTGTCCACAAGCTGGACTCAAAGCTGACAGTTCTCTTTCTCATTCAGACTTTTCCCATTTCAACACAGCATCATCAAAGCAACATTCCCAAATCTTCCAGGTGATCAAACTTACTGTAATAATTTCATCCAGCCTAGACACAGAAGCATTTTCTTTGGGCATTTCTGTCATTCATTCATTCATTCGTCAAATTTCTCTGCTGCCCATCTTGTACACAACAACTCTGGGCAGCTATGGATCAATAACTAGTCAAATGGATAAATAACTAGTTAACTGTAGTTTACTAGTAGTAAACTAGTTTATTGTAAACTGCCCAGAGTCCCCCATTGGGGGAGAAGGGCAGTGACATAAATTTAATTAAATAAAAATAAATTAATTAATGGTAAGTTAGTAAGGATAAATAAGTGTTTCTCAGACTTGGCAACTTTAAGATGTGTGGACTTCAACTCCCAGAATTCCCCAGCCCACACATCTTAAAGTTGCCAAATTTGAGAAACATGGTATAAATAGACAATTCTCATAAAGGGGGGTTGTAAGAAGTAGGGAGGCTGCATTGGGAATTTTGGAGCTTCAAACCTTGATCATAACTATATGGAATCTGAGGTAAGTAGTGGCATTTCCCCCCCTGAAAGTGCCTCTTTCAGGTGCTTCTACATATCCTGGAATAAGGCTGTGCAGAAAAATTATCTTTTATTTAACCAGCCCTCATTCTATTTGATGAAACAGAATTTGCTGTCAAGGAGAAAAGGGGAATAGAAAGAGTTAAAGATGTCACAGCACTAATCTGGGATGCTCTTCCTGTGCAGCTGCCCTTAATCTGTCCCACCCCTTTAAAGGCAAAGAAGCAGAATCTCAATCACAGGATTCAGTGACACCAGAAGAAAACCACAGAAAATAGGTGTTAAAAAAATTAACCAAGCACTGCTTGTTGACAGTGAAGATTATTTTGTTTGATAAAATCAGTTTTGATGATAGCACAATCTGAGAGTATAGTCAGAGATGGTTTTTATCAGGAGAACAGAGTAAGTATATCTGACAAACAGATTTTGGTCAACAAATTAATTGTTGTCAGATTTCCCAGGTAGGCATGCTGTTATATTCCCATTGCTTCCAACTTGTTGCTTCGGGTTTAATTTCAATGGGGATTCCCACTGAAATGTCATATGTCCTCACCGCCCCCCCATTTCTCACACTGGTTTCTGTGAAAACACAAACATTTATAAAAATAGGGGGAAAACCACCTATGGAATCTGCTGGCAATGAATTCCACTTTAGATGTTGAGGTTCCAAACAAAACTTTCTGGGGCAGGTCACAAAATGTCCAAATCTGTAATTCATATGGAGATAGATTTCCAGAATTTTGTCAGAGACTTAAACAAAATAATTACATTTTACTCGAAAAGTAGTATCTCTGTGTTCTCCAAAACAATATGTGCATAATTTTCCACATCGTTCAACTATTTTAAAGTAAACGTTCTAAAAGCTTTTTAACATTTTCTTTTGCAAAATACATTTTCCACAGAGGCTACAAATACTGCTTTTCCCCTTCTTTTTAGTTGCAGTTCTGAAAGCACTGGATCGTTACAGAACTCTGACATTCTGGAATCTGCTGAAATTCAAACTAAAGTGGAATTGGAGGCATATCTGAAGAATGATGGAGGGAAATTGCAAGAATTTGCCCACTTCTTGGGGGGAAAAGTATTTAAAGTAGAATAAATGTCATTAAGGAAATGCATTGAAATAACGAACCCCATTCACTAGGCTGCATGAAATTTTTAAACATCTAAGGCAGAAACAGTTAAATATAACTAACTACAAATATGGAGACAAGAACCTTTCCTATAACTGAAAGTGGCATAAGAAAACCCCTAGTGCCCATGATTTCTTTTTTTTTTTTAACTGTATCAATGTCAGCCTTCCCAGGTAGACCAGACAGGAAACACAACCAGATGAGCTAGTTCTACTTTATTGTAAGGCTACATTAACAGAATCTGGTAAGTCTGAAAGTACAATTCTCCTGCCATCTCCTTTACACCCCAAGAAATTAGGGAGGATCCCTTTGGAGCCTCTTTCTCCACCCATTATACAGTTGTGGGCTATGCCACCTCTTATCTGACCTTTCCCTAGGCAGCATCTTTTTGCCCCATCTCTCAATGTCTTTCTCACATACCATTACAATCAAAGAGGTTTGGCACTTTTTCTAATGCTTTAAAAATAATCAAGTCTAGAAAGGTTTAAACACAGTTCAGGGGAAAGAATGATGGAGGGAAATTGCAAGGATTTGCCCCCTTCTGGTGGGGGAACATATTTAAAGTAGAACAAATGTCATCAAGGAACTGCGTTGAAATAACAACCCCATTCCCTAGGCTGCATGAAATTCTCATCAATTCTCCCACTGATAAAATCCTGATACTTATAGAAGCACCATATATCATCAGGAAAAATGGTAGTGGCCTGGAGAACACTGAAATCTCCAAATAGAACTGATTTGAAGAAAAACTTCAGTAAGAACATTTGTGAACTGCATAACAACTTATATAACCATCTTTCAATCATAGCTAATAATAGGCTATTTCATCTTTCACAATGACTTGAACATGCTTCCATGTCACAGTTACAAACAGCCTTTTACTTAAATACATATGTACTATCACAGGCTCAGATTCAACTCAGATTCACCCAGGCAGATAAAATATTTTTGAAAGGCTGTCTCTCAGCCACAATGCACCCAGACACTAAAGTAACTTACTATTTTTTTACAGGACTTTTTTTTCCCTGTAAACCAAGTTTTAATGGTACTGTTTTATTCTAACAAGATCTAGCTATCAGATTAAAGGTTGAGAGGCTCTCCTTCTCCAGGAACCCGATGGATTATTGCAACAGGCCGTAGAGTTTGTGATTCCTTACACATCACAACAATGGTAGTGACACAAAGTTGCCCTGGGGCAATGCCAGTAGAATGGCTCAGGGGTCCCAGCTCCATGATCTATATTTAGAAACAGCTCTTGTCCTATCCAGAGTTCTTTCTCACTCTTGCCACATTTTATTTATTTATTAATCATATTTATATGGCTGCTCATCTCAGAAGAAACATCTCTGGGTGGCATACAACAATTCTCCACTTGGTCAGAATCTCTATCTCCACTTAGTCAGAAATATTTTAATTTTAGTAAATAGAAAAAAGAAAAAAAAAACTTCAAACACAACTAATGCTCATAGTTGGACACTGAAGTCCAGACCTACCACAAGCAAGGATTCTAGTGGGAAAAACAGCATCAACCAAAAACTACTTGCAACACTTGTATTGCAAATGCAGTGTTTATCATTTCTTCTTCCCACTTGGGAGGAACTACAATAACACAATGAATTAATTACATGCAAAATTCATTCAAGGATTTTAATTGCTGCTATTTTCTGGGTTCTGCCACCATTGTTCTTTACTCACCCCGAAGCAATATGACAGCCAGCCAGCTGGGGAATTCTGGGAGTTGAAGTCCACACATCTTACAGTTGCCAAGGTTGGGAAACACTGGGTTATGGATTTAACTGAACTGAACTGGAAAAAGGTTCAATACAGAGCACATACAGTATCTTCAGGAAAAGATAAGAAAAAAACTTGCTAAAAATCCTAGCTACAGTAACTGTAAGTCTGCCATCCTTTAAGCTATCATTTCGTAACTAGTATGTGAGAGTCCAGGACAAGCTTAGCATTCACCCCTTCTCCCTTAGGCAAACCAAGCACTTCTAATTGACAATTTTCAACTGCCACTTCCAAGTGCCAATGAGAAGGTTCTCTCCCTCCTCCCTCCCTCGTTTTAATGCTGGAGAGTGTCAAACCTTCAAGAGGGCCTTCCACTCTCCCATTTCCTCAGGCCCAGCTGCCAAACCTGATGCTGCCAGATCACTTTATTATACAAAGCAGTAAAGATTTTTAAGTACCTCTTAAGAGGCCCTAATGGTTGCTTAATGTAAACATTAAATTTCAGGGCTGTGCAAAACTTCCAAGGATGTGCAAAGCTCATTCTGAAGTGGCCACACTTTGTCTTCACATTTTGCTTCTGAGGTCTCCTCCACCAGTGTCAGGAGCTGGGAGAGTCGCTTCCAGTTGTTACTTGGAATTTTAGGCTTCATTATTAGCTTTTAATAAAGGTGATATTAGCATTTTAGCATGGCATCCATACCTTCTTTTGAAGTTCAGGAAACCATGGTTTCCTTTTACCCAAAACCATTTCTTTCTTTTACATGCAAAAGCTAGCCTTTTCAGCAACTAAACAGTAGAAAGTGTATTCTGAAAGTCCTTGAATACGCTTGCAAGTTTTTAAGAAAGATACAAACCCAACTGGGAAAGGGAGGACATATCCCATAAATTTGCCACTTATGGAATGTTATCTGTAATCAATGTTTTCTATTATACAAATCTGTAATCAATATCTTTTATTGTTTGATTAGTTGCTTTCTGATGTATCACATATACTGAATGTATGTATCATTTCTTTCTGTATCCTACAAAAATGTATGCCAACGAATGCAAGGAGGTCAAATCAGTCAGTCCTACAGGAAATCAACCCTGACTGTTCATTGGAAGGACAGATACTGAAGCTGAAGCTCAAATACTCTGGCCATCTAATGTGAAGAGAGGACTCACTGGAAGAGACCCTGATGCTAGGAAAGACTGAAGCCAAAAGGAGAAGGGAACGGTAGAGGATGAGATGGTTAGATAGCATCACCAATGCAATGAACCTGAATTTGCGTGAACTCCAGGAGACAGGAAGGCCTGGCATGCTATGGTCCATGGGGTCACGAAGGGTTGGACATGACTTAACGACCAAACAACAACAACAATAAAAAGACTTGATCCCTTTAATAAATCATCTTTGAGTTGCTTGAAGTATTCATGATTCATGCTGTCAGGAGGGGCGAAAAAGCCACTTTGCAAAGTTAGTCTCTCTCCCAAATTCAGGGACCACATTCAGATCAGCTCCACACAAAACTCGGGGTGCCTGAGTTTTGAGGCAACACAGTCAAAGGGCTGGAAGAGGCTTGGGCACATAGGCAACACATGTGTACCCTATGAACCTGATGGGTGAGGCTTAAGGTGACTAAAAATGCTTTGTGGAAGAGAATCATCTCCTTATTTTGATGAGAAGCTCCATATTGCTGAAGTGGAGATGTACAGTACTTGTCAGATATACCTACTCCACATTGGGAAGTGCTTCATCAAAGCAAAGCTGAGCTGCCTCACACATACCAATCATATAATACAGCCTTTCTCAGCTTTTTGACCCTGGAGGAACCCTTGAAATATTTTTCAGGCCTCCGGGAACCCCTGCACATTCAGACCCAACTATAGGGCAGAAGTTACAAAATTATTATATTTGTTTCATGTGTAGGCCTGTATATATGCATTAACAGTGTTCTTAAACTGAAAATAAAGAATGAAACTTACCTCTTTAATGTGAAGTTGCCTGAATTTGAAATAATTTTTTAAGCTAAATCGTGATCTCCCAGGGAACCCCTAGTGACCTCTAGCGGAACCCTAGGGTTCCACAGAAGTGAGAAACCCTGATATAACATATTATTTTTTATTCCTGAATTTCTTTTCCTCTTTTCTATATAGAATCAAACATTTTAGGGAATTTTAAGAACAGGACACAAAGGGACTTTATCTAAACTAGAATGTTAATGGACTATTAATGGACCTTGTTTTACAAAATGACTTCTTTAAATAATAAACATAATAATCCATTCAGAGTAGACAAATCATTTTTCTTTCCCCTTCTGTGCAGCTCCTACATTTCTGTTATTTCTCCATTTTTACATTAATACTTTCTCTCCTTTTTTTTTTTTTTTTTTGGCAAAATCCACACAAATTTATCAGTGAATTCAAACTTGGATGATGCATTGCTAGATATTTTTTTGGGAAAAATATATATATACATGATTTTAAATATAAATTCTTCTGCTTCTTCTTTGGAGATTAAAAAACCTGTGTCAGAGATTTGGGAAACATTAACCTAATTCTTGTCTACATTCCTCAAGAGCAGCAGATCAAATCAATGTTATTGAAATTTGCAAAGGTCAGATTTCATCTTTAATCCTGCGAAGCATCTCTAATCCTATGAACACAATAAAAGCAGAAGCAGGAGAACAGCAATTCGACTCAATGGCAACTAACAACAACTGCACCATGACTGGAATTCAGACTGTTATTAAAAATACAATCGATATAAAACTATCCTATAACCTTTTACAGAAGGGTTTGAATCCTCAGCTGTTTGCTTTTGTGTGGTCCTTGCATCTGAGTCCAGAGTCAACACACATGGGAGCAGAGACTTGCTCTTATGCTATACATGTGAAAGTCTACATTGTTTCTCAGATTTCACCAAGGAGCATCTGAGGGCAAAGAAGGTTTGGAAGGTTTAACTTAGAATTTTGACCCAGCCTTCCTGCAGGTTGACATGACATGACAACCTAGAGACCCCCTTTTGCGCCAGATTTTCTTGTTAAGTGAATGCGCGCCATAAAAATGAAAATAATACTGTTGCACCTACTGCGTAACCACCTGTCACTAAATTTATGAACAATTAAGGAAGTGAAAGTGCTTCCCAGGGAGTGATTTGTATGTACTATAAAATGCTCATTTTGTCTGAAAATATAATGGGAAAAAACAACTCTCTCAATCCCATCCCTTCCTTTTTATTTAATTTAGTTTTGTAGTAATTAATCAGGTACAGTGGGGTTCTCCTCCCACTTCTTTAAATTTATGATAGCTCTGAAAACAGATAAACAGTATTCCATTGAGTCCCGTTGCCTTCTAACCAAAGTGTGACAGGCAGATCTTGACACAGTATCTAAAAGCAAGATGCTGTGATATGGCTGCCAGTGTTTCAGAGGGACGGCAAGCTCCTTCTATTGCAATTACATGCTTGTGTCATTGGCACTGAAGGAAGAGCTTCATCTACAATCCAGGACTAACTTGCATTCCTTTGCTTTGTTGAGAGAAAGGGCTGGGGCCACTACACTTCAAGGTGTTTTGTAAAATTTGCTTGTCAAAGGGCCAGATGTTCCATTCTGTGAAGTGTTAATTATTAAAGTATGTTCTTAAGAGCCATGGCATTTTTCATACTTTCCTACCAGAAGAAAAGAGATGTCCTTCGGAGATGGGTCCTCCCCTTGATATATTTTTTTTCAAACAAAGGCAGATTATTAGCTTTCTTCAAAAAGATTTTTATATTTACTAGGCTGTGCATGCCCTGCAAATGATTCAGAAGAAGTGCTTTGGACCTCACGCAAGCCCAGCACCTTTCTGCTATTTGTGAAAGCAGCCTGTCTTTTCTTAGGCTCCTTTGTGAAAAGATGTCACTGCTTCAACAATCACATTAACTTCCACAAATGGCTCCTTTACAGGCTGCACGCGCTAGATCCAAAGCACTTCTTCCAGATCAAGTTTCACTCATGCACAGCCTGATTTAATCAGTCCTGAATCAGGATAAGCCTAGTTTCAAATTTCCAGGATACAGGAATTTAGAGCAGAATAGAGAAACCTCTGAGTACTGAGCCATTTCATTAGAACCATTTGGATAGAGCAGGAGAAAGCTAGTCAATTCCTTGAAAAACTATGGATATGATATGCCATACCCTTGACAACACAGTGAGATCCATTAAAGAGCTGCGTGTACCACGTGCTAAGCTTCATTAAGCTTTTTTTTTAATGTTTTGCCTGCTTAGCAAATTGTGTGCACCCAGACCTATGATAATGTCCATGTCTTTTGCAAACCAAAGAAATGGGCTTATTTAAGTAATTTGATAAAACTGTACCATTTCTACCAGTCCAAAAGCTTGAATTAGGACATTCTAGCAATGAAATTGGTCCACCTTTGGCTTCACTGAACCCAGTGATTATATATTTCTTCCAGAGGCTTCCAAGTTGGCTATGCCAGGATAATGCTTATGCCTTTATGCCTCGAACCACTTGTGTAAAATTTTAGGTATTTCCAAAAAATAAAATTCTACCTGGATGAAAAGCTCCTAAAAGCTATGGATCAGTCTCCTTTTTCTGGTATGAGGTGGCAGAGATTTGGTCCTACACACCTTTAGAAAAACTTGTCTGTTTTCTTTTACTCAGCATCAGTTTTGCTAGAGGAATTCAGTTGTTGCACATTACATTACAAAGGAAACCAATCAACACCTTCTGGATTAATATGCATATGATTTTTTTTCCCAACTGATTCCACACTTCCTAAATATTCTGATGAAGGCCTCTGCTCAAACTAGGTTTAAACCTGTGTATTTTTGAAGGGAAAAATAAGTTTTGAAATGTGCTCTAAATACATATTTAAGTGCAATTTCTCACACAGATTAAAAAATATTGCAGCTCATGTGGAGATGAGATTGAATGAGTCGCTTGTGAGATGGGTGATGCAGAAATGTGAAAATTAAATAAATAAATTGATGGGAGTGAAAATAATAGATCAATTTGTCCATAAGTTTACTTTAAAAAATATTTTTGACAGATATCTCATTAAGAACCATCCAATTAATTAACTTTGCCACTCTGGGGGGCATCTGGGTAGCTGTTACATAAAACAGAATGCTGGATTAGATGAAAGCTAAAACTCACCCTATAAAGTATTACTTTTATTCTAGAAAGATATTTCTCCATCATTATTCTTCTAATTGTTCAGGCTTGGGCTAAGCTGTTGCTTAGAGCTAACATTTAGGCTCCATGTTGTCACCATCTTCACTTGCCATGATGGGAGACCTTCATGGTCTGAAGATCTTTTGTTTTGAAAGATTCCTACTTTACTTCTCCAGGCTTCATTTTAATGGTGGCAACTTAAATTGATTTTCACTGTTTATTTTTAATTTTTTCTCCTCCCCCATCTTATGTGTTTCATGTCAGTGAGAGTGCAGTTTAATAAAACAGTGTGAAGCTAGATGGACCTTTTTTCCATTTTGCAACCACTTGTGAACACATCTAAGGAAAATAGATTTTACAACTTTTTAAAAACTCAAGTGGCATTATTTGGGTTGCACTTGATCTATTGCTAGAGAAGGGGGAACTCTTGCAATATCAACAATTGCTATGTTTTAAAAAGCCTTTACAATTTGCCTTTTTCATCCTTTTTTAAATCTGGATTTAAAACAAAACAAAACAAAACTATCCTTAGGTGAGGAAGGTAGCTTACTTCCACAGAAACCTTATCAAAGTTTCCTACACAAACTCAGATATCATGGAATATAAAAACAGATGTTCTTATGCACTGACAGCTGTTAAAAACAGGACAGAAAGAGTAAGAATAAATCAACAATTCTTTACCTAAGTTACTCAGGGATCAATGTTGGGGAAATACTTTTTAACTTGTATGCAAATGACGTGGAGTTAAGATTGAGCAGTGAAGTGACCATGTTTACTGGCTAATACCAAACTGTTCAAGGTGGTAAAGTCCAAAAGGGATTTTGAAGATCAGCACAAGAATCTCTGAAATCTGGGTGGATAGGCTTCAAATTGGGCAGTGTGGCAAATGCTGTTCAAGATAAGCCAGTATAACATGATGCATATTGGCACTGAAGTTCGTTTATGCATTATGGGATCTGAGCTGGGCAGTGACTGAGCAGGAAAGGAAATTTGAATCAGAGCGGAAAGCAAAAGGAAAATGTCACTTCAGTGTATAGCTGAAGAGAGGCAAAGTCTATGTTTCAAATCATAAGGAAGAACATGGAAGATGGAATTGCTGGTATAATAATGTCCTTATATAAATCTACGGTGAGACAATACTTAGAGTACTGTATTGTGTACAGTTTTGGCCACCACACCTTAAGTTTATTACAGAGCTATGAAGGCTGCCAAATAGGGCAAGCCAGATGACTATTGGACTGGAGCAGCTCTGCTTTGAGGAAAAATCACAGCAATGGGGGCTCTTTAGCTCAGAACGAAGAGGAGACATAATAGATATATATGGAATCAGGCATGGCATGGATAAATGGAGAAAAATCATCTTTCTTCTTTTTTCACAATGTTAGAATTTGAGATCATTTACTGTACCTAAATACAGAAAGATTCAGGACCTAAACCAAGCAAATACTTTTTTTTCACAAATTGTATAATTAAAGAGGAATTTTCTGCCAGCAGTTGTGGGAAGAACAGCCAATTTGAATAGTTTTAAACAGGGAAATCGAGGAAAACAATAGAATGGGGAAAACTAGAGATCTCTTCAAGAAAATTGGAGATATCAAGGAAGCATTTTATTTATTTATTTATCAAGTTTGTCACTGCCCATCTCCTCCGACTGGAGGGACTCTGGGCGGTTTACAATACAGAATAAATATACAGTAAAATTTGAATAAAATCCCATTAAAACTAAAACTAAAACAATTTCTTAAGTACCCCAGCTCATTAAATCCAGATGGCTGTGATCTCCTTCAGTCATTATGTCGGCGGGGCACTTCAAGGCACTAGCCAACCCCAAGTATGTCGATTCTCCTCCCTGCCCCAAGCCCTGTGGCAAAGCCAGGTCTTCAACTTCCTCTGGAAGGCTAGGAGCGATGGGGCTAATCTCACCTCCGGGGGCAAGATGTTCCAAAGGGCGGGCACTACTGCCAAGAAGGCCCACCTCCTGGACCCCACCAGATGGAATTCTCTTATCGATGGGGTCTGCAGCATGCCCTCTCTGCATGATCAGGTGGGACAGGCTGATGATACGGGGAAGAAGCGGTCCCTCAGGTAACCTGGTCCCATGTAGGGCTTTAAAGGTGATAACTAACACCTTGAATTGGACCCAGAAGCAAACTGGTATCCAGTGCAGCTCATGTAGCAAAGGAGTTATGTCTGCCCTTCTAGGGGCACCAAAAATAGCCTGCACGGCCTCATTCCAGACCAGCTGAAGCTTCCGGATACTCTTCAAGGGTAGCCCCATGTACAGCACATTGCAGTAGTCTATATGGAAGATAACAAGGGCATGAGTGACTGTCTGAAGGGCTTCCTGATCCAGGAAGGGGCTTAACTGGTGCACAACACAAAGCTGCACAAAGGCCCTCCTGGCCATGGCTGCCACCTGCTCTTTGAGCAGGAGCCGTGAGTCCAAGAGGACCCCCAAGTTATGCACTGGGTCTGTCTGGGGCAGTGCAACCCCATCCAGAACCAAAGATGAAATTAAAAGGTGCCTGCTCCTTGGGAGGAAAGCTATGGCAAACCTAGACAGCATATTCAAAAGCAGAGACATCGCCTTGCTGACAAAGGCCCGTATAATCAGCTATGGTTTTCCCAGTAGTGATGTATGGCTGTGAGAGTTGGACCATAAGGAAGGCTGAGCACCAAAGAATTGATGCTTTTGAACTGTGGTGCTGGAGAAGACTCTTTAGAGTCCCTTGGACCACAAGGAGGTCAAATCAGTCAATCCTACAGGAAATCAACCCTGACTGTTCATTGGAAGGACAGATACTGAAGCTGAAGCTCAAATACTCTGGCCACCTAATGCAAAGAGAGGACTCACCAGGAAAGACCCTGATGCTGGGAAAGACTGAAGCCAAAAGGAGAAGGGGACAGCAGAGGATGAGAGAGTTAGATAGCATCACCAATGCAATGAAGATGGACGCCTGGCATGCTATGGTCCACAGGGTCATGAAGAGTCAGACATGACTTAACGACTGAACAACAACAACGACAACAAGACAGGGACTAGATGGGTTCATGGGGATCAGGCTATCCATGGCAACTTCTATTGTTGGTTATACAATAACTGGTTCAGGACCTGCTTGAATCTTAGAAGCCCTTTTGGCGACTCCTAATGATGCACCACCAAATGCCAGCAGTAAAGGCTCTGAGAAACAGAGCCATGATTTTGCTCTGGCTTTTGATGGTCAACAAAGGACCATCAAGTGGATAAGCTGAAGAATTGTAGTGATGCTGCTGAAAGAAAACAAACCCCAGTCCATCCCAGTACCACCCAGTTACAGGATATCACAACCCATTAATACTATTGTTACCCTTGACAGGGGTTCTCACCTGAAAGTTTTTCTGGACTGAGAACTGTAACCAGCTTTTGATTAAGGCTATCCAATCTGGGCTGCAAAATGACAGTAAAGGAGTTTGAGTTTTCTATATTACTTTGCCTCCATCTAGCAGTCATCCACATTTTAAAAGCCCAGATCTAGTGCTGACTTTTTGGGCTAAGGACTACAAATAGTAGGTAGGAGCAGAGCAATACAGAAAGGAAGGAAGGAAGGGAGGGAGGGAGGGAGAAGGGAAGGAAGGAAGGGCTATTTGATTTGCACTCATTAAAATGAAATGTAGCTATTATGACTATAGTTATACCTGTAATAATTTTCCCATTCTGTCACTTTGTTTCTTACTACTAGGTACAACACTGAAGATTTTTCAGGCTGTGTGGGCAGAACTGAGTTCTCAGATTGTCCAGCTCCATTCCAGGATTTTGGACAAATCCTTTCCACTGCTATCTAAAAACCACCTTCATGTTAGAATGTGGAACCTTCTGTATGCAAAGTGCAGGCTCTATAATTAAGCTATGCTTCTATTAAGCAAGGCACATTCTGGAATACTTATTTTGTAAACAGGAAATGCCTGAGAGAAGAAGGAGAAGCAAGACTCTGGCTTTAAAACAAAACAAAACCTTAGGAAGGTTAAGGTTGAGTCTCAGCAGATGGCAGCACCTGACTGACCTTGGATAGGCTTGAACCCTAAGCAGAGTGAGACCTCACCTTGCTAGTATTTAAAAAAGCATTAAAAATATGGCTCCTCCCCCAGAGTGATGTACAGGTTCCTGTGGTCTATTTTTGATTTCTGGAAAGGGAGACAATTGGTTGTGGTTCTCTCTGGATAATGCTATCTATTAAATTTTGATTTTATTGTGTGTATGTTAAGCCACCAAGAGTCATTGGAACTGTGGTGGCCTAGAATTTAGATGGATTGATTGATGGATGGATGGATGGATGGATGGATGGATGATAGATAGATAGATAGATAGATAGATAGATATCTCAGAATGGCAAACTACTCCTGTATTGTTGCCAAGAAAACTACTACATGAGCAGGTAGTCAACTGAAATTGAGCTTGATTTGAAGGAAACTTCACTAGTTTAGGATTGAGCCAATCCACCATTTCTATTTTTCTGATCTTCTGTCCTGCCTGCAGTTTCAGACAGGTTTATTTGGCCATGGTTTATTCCATTCACTGCTTGACATGCCTCCCCCACCACCCCCTTTATCTTTTACTTTCTTCATTAGGATGAAATGTGTTCTGGACCTCAATGCAGAAAAGGAGATTGTATGGCTGTTCTGGCTAGGAACAACCACAAAAGATTAATAAGTAATGGAGAAAAAGAGGGTGCAAATGATACCTTAAATAAAACCCTGACCACCCACCTTTTTTTTCCAGATTAGAATGCATGTTTCCATTCAAAAGTTAGATCCAAAGTTCCCTGTGGTAAGTGCAGATCTGCTGAAGTTATTGGACATGTTAGACATGGCCAACTCTAGTCTCATTTATTTCTAAAAAAAGCCTGACTAAGTCTGGATTCAATTCTGCAAAGGATGACGTTACAATATGTTTCAAATCATTAGGTCATATTGAACATCTTCACTTCCACGAGATTTGCAGAAAGCGTTTCAGATTTATTGGAGCAGAGACAAGGAATCAAGATAGTCAGATGAGATCTGGGGATAGAAGGGAGGGGAAACAGAAGGGATGTGTTCAGTTCAATAATATGCTTTATAACCACAATATCTGTTTGTATCTATGTGCATATACATACCCACATAGAGAAGTAGGCAACTTACATTCTATCTTTATTAAATTAGATTTTCAGTTGCTTTCCATCTCTCTTTCACTTTCTCAAATGCCTACAGCTTGAGCCATCAATTCAATCAAATAGCCACTGGATTGGGGGGAAAAAAAAACTCACTTTCATTCTGGCATTCTGCCATCCTAGCTCTTATAAACAGTTGTTAATGGCTGTAATGAACTAATCCAGGAGACATATTAATAATGGCATGAAGAGACACATTTATTGTTGATTGCTGAGTCAGTGGCAGATTTATCACTGGGCTTCTACTAGGGAAGGCTGGACCCTACAGTGGTGCAATTAAAACCAGATTGAATACAGGGACAAAAAATCAATAATCTAACCAGGCAACTTTTACATTTTGCAAAACACAAATATAAATTAATTGACATGAACATGGCTGCTAATGGGTAATTAATGCTGGGCTTGCTAGCCAATCAAAGCACAAAATAAATTCCATTTGGTTTATTAACCTAAATTGCTGCTAAGCATCATTTTCACTGGAGTTTGTTGGTATTTCCATCAACTCCAGTGTTCTTCAGTGGTACAGATATTAAACTGTCCCTGTCATTTGGGAGAATAGGAGAATAATAAAGACAATAGAGCCTGGATATCAGAAAAGAGCCACATGTTGTAAGTGATTTATGTGCTGAAATGTATCTTAGAATTTCTCCAGGTTTTCTGCTAAAGAAGCTTCTGTTTTTCCATCCCTTTTTCAGAGCACTTGCAAATTTCCTTAAAATGTTTCTTGGTGATGCCATTGAGATTGCATTCCTGTTGGAAGGGGTGGCAGGCAGTGCTGATATTTTTTGTCTGTTTGTTTTCTACTGCACATTTTCCACTACTTGGAAACCTCTCTAGCTGCCTAATATGAAAATGTCTCATGGGAGGAGTTCTTTCATGATGTCCTTCTCTGGGATTTAACTGAAACATATGAGGCCAACTAAACTGCAGACTGCTGCTAAAAGACAGGGATTTGCACCCATCCCTGGGCCACCTTGTAAATAATTATGTGCAAGCAATCCTGTGTCTATCCATGAGAATTTTGCTTAAACTTTCATATCATTTGAAAGGAATGTCTAAAGGGAATTTCTGATTCACCAAATTGAATGAGAATGGTTAAAGATAAGATATTAATGTCTTTAAATCATTTTTACCAGCAGGAAGACATCCTATGGGATATAGTGACAAAATGTACAGCATTAGTGAACAGAATACTTAAGAGGTCCAGCTTAAATGCTGCTGAAACCCAACACACACATCTTTTTAAATTTAAAGAAGTAATACTTCCATAAAACAAAAAATACTTCCATATGGAATAGAATTCTATATTATTTGGGGGAAAGGGGGTGGGCATAACCAGCATATAGCAACATTTAACATTTCTTTAAAGCACACCAGAAACACAAGCAATTGTACAGAAAGAGACAAAAACAGAAACTTTACTTGCCAGACTATAATCTAATTGGATGCTCTAAATGAAGCCTGTAGCTCACAGGATTTTGCCGGGAAAGTCTTAATTGGGAGGGGTAAATGCTTAATAGAAATGCTAAGCTATAGCATTGAAAAAATTAAAAAAAATAAAATAAACCAACCCTCTTGAAAAAAAATTAGTAGTAAATTATATCAAGATTCTTCAGCAGATGGTTCAGACAGAAGCAAAATTCTCAGGAGACCAAGTGCTGTTTTTGTAGACAGATTTCAAGTCAGAAAAGAAGAAATGCACACAAGGAAAGAATCAGTTAGCAATCTTTGA
Organism: Candoia aspera; assembly: GCF_035149785.1. NCBI lineage: Eukaryota > Metazoa > Chordata > Lepidosauria > Squamata > Candoiidae > Candoia > Candoia aspera. The sequence goes on along the minus strand of NC_086161.1, from coordinate 6,831,437 downwards.
CTTCATGAAGGGCAATCATCCAAGGCAGCAAAGTCTCCAAGAGAAGTTTTGGAGTTACACTTCCCCCCCCTCCCAATGTACACAATATAAGCATGTCAAATATTGTGAGCCATCACTGCTGCTGTTTGGATCACTATAGTCATTTCCAGAATTACTTTTGGAATTAGTAAATCCTCAAAAATGAGTTTTTTTGCAGGATGTGCACAAGTGCACCAGATCACAACTTTCTCTCTCTCTAGTCAAAAGCTAACCCTCACCCCAAGTAGTGAGTTGCACTATATAAGCATTTGAACTTTACTTTGATCACAAGTACCACCCAATAGAGAACAGTGATTGGCCAAGCTATCTATTACCAAGAAGGACATATTCTGACTGGCTGACACTTTTCTGCAAGCTCTATAGATTCACAATACAATGGTGCCTATCAAATTGTTAATATTCTAATAGTCATAAAAGCCCAATCAAGCCCTATTCTGCCTTTGGTATCTGAAGTTCTCATAATAATAAATCCAACAATACCTCATTCAATATACCTGTTTTTCAATTCACCTAGAAATGACTTCCAATGCGTAAATAACATGCAATATACTTAAGTGTGTATTTTGCCTTTCCATATGTCACTGTTGGTGAAAGTGACAATAGATAAAGGGTGTGCTTTTCTTTGCAGCCTCCCATTGTGGGCTCAAAACTGAACCAAGGTTTTTACATGACTAGGTGTCAACCCTTCAAGGTAGACAAGAAACAAACAGCAGAGATTCAAGGAACGCTCTTTATTCTTGTAAAGCAGGATAACAAAATCTTGGAAGCCTGTCCAAGTTTTTCTCTATTCCATCTTATACCAAACAAAATCAAGGCAGAGTTCATTTGAGTTTCTTTCTTACGCTTTCTTTTTTCTTAGGACTGAGTAATCTTTTTTGAAACTCCTCCCTTGATGGTTCAATAATTCCTTCTCCCTACATTCTTTCACATCAGATCAGGTTGCCTACCACATAAATGCTGTCACCAATCTCAGGAGGATTGCTAGAACCAAGAATGTGACTGAAGGTCCAAGGCCAACACATTTGTTCCCATTCTTCCCTTGATGGAATTTTAATTACTTCCAGGAAAACCTCTGAACTGATTAAGCATCCTCAAGTCAGTGTTCACTTAGTAACAACACAGATAGATTCTCCCTAAGAACATCTGAATAGACAACTATAAAACAGCCTTCCTTGGTCTGGTACCCTCCAAATATGTTGAGATTTTCATCATTTAATTCCAAACACAACAAAAGTCACAAGGTGTTCAGAACACAAATGAGTATTTCTGCTGTAACTGTTTCTCCAGTTGTCTGCATCTCTATGAAAGAAGAACCAAGATGTGAAAAATCAGGGTTTGATAAGCTGGTGTCCTCCAGATATACGGAAAAACATTACTATTGGCAATGCTGACTTGTCTAATAGGATTTGGATTAAGATGGCCTTGACAAAATAAAAAGATGGGTGAGCATCTCATATCTTTGTGAACTTCTGGGTCAAATTCGTGGTTTACTATTATGCTCAGCTGCAAGGAACAAGTATCTCTTGGACTTGACGCAACTCCATGCCTCTCAAGTTGGAAGGAGAGAGAACTTTCTATCCTGAAGAATTCATGGATCAAGACCAGGGATGCTGCTCTCTAAATAAGAATTTGCCTAAGAGATGCTAAAGCAATTGGAATTCCACACAGATCATTAAAATAAATACACATTGGTAGCTACTCAGAGTCTTACTTGATGTGTACATAATGAACTAAATGAAAGATAGCTACAGGTGGGCGTATTTTTCTCCCATAAGGAAGGCTGATTTCTGACATCAACAAGCTCAGAAAGGCACCTTTTTCCCCTTAAAAGAAGCAAAGAGGAAGAGAAGAAATTATTTTAATACATCTTTTTGTAGGTCTTTTTTCCTAAAAGGAAAAAGCAAAAACCTTCCCCAGGGAGATTCTTCCCTCCCCAGTTCAGATTTACTCATTGCAAAGTCAATATCTATCAGCTGTTTGAAATTAAAGGGAAAGTTTTATACATGCCTTATTGTACTGCAAGAGCTTTCTACTCAGCCAGATAAATCTTCTTTAAGAGGATTAGGAAACTTTCATTATCTTTATCTAACCTGAGCTAACACTAACGCTGAAAAATTAATCTATAGACTGGACAAAAGCCAACAGCTGTTGCTAAGAAGCTGGCCTTCTGGAGTTTCTTTCTAATTGAAGTGGGTGGGAGGAGAAAATACTTAATTCTGCTTAGCACTTGGGGACTGTGGGGTAGAAAGTTAGGGGGGTAGGCACCAAGAAAGAAAAACAAGAACTCTTTGTAGTCTAATGGATTAAGAGATCATATAATTCCTTGTGAATTATTTATCTATCAGCATAGGGGTATGCATGCACGTGCGCATGCACAAAGTATTTATGTTTAAGGCCAGAAAAGTTCATCTCCTGTGCAGCCTTAAGCAAAGGAAACCACAGGCAGGTAGTATTTGAAAGAAGCTCTAACTCCCTACCACCAGGTGAGGGATAAATTCATAAAGACATTTCATTTCATTTCTTTATGAAACCCAAAGATAAACTAGTACTGGAGTTTGTTTTAGGGAAGGAGAAAAAGAAGTGGGGGCAGTTAAATAGAGCAGCCAATGCAAAACAATAAAAAGGGGAATGAAGGGATACTCCTTTGCATATGTTTTTCCATATACATAGCTACAGATTTAGAAATAATTACTCTAATTTACACAGGAATAGAGTACATCTCAGTATAGCAAGCAAGGCAGTAAACAGGTATTTGTTTCCCCTGTGTGTTGTTCAGGTGTTGATCTGCTGGCGTATGATTTCAAAGCTCCTGGGCTCACTTCTGATGATTCTCCATTTTATTGCTTGGCTGAACATTCCTTTTGCCTTTTTAAACAATCTTATTTAACTGTATGGCAAATGCATGGCTTTCTCTTTGTTTTTGTGGACTTTGTCTTCCACAGAGAAGAAATGTTGGGTAGAATGTGGAGTCCTTGCACACCTTTTCTTCCAAACAGGCTAAGAGAGATTTAAGAATGACCTGTCTTTCAGTCTACAGTCTCTCCAGAGGTCTTCAGACTTCTTGTCTCTCTGTACCTCAATTAAATGGGACAGAAAAGCATCAGGATGGAACCATAGCACCATTTGTTCAATCAGGAGTTGTGGACAGCCAGGGAAGCAGATGACCACTTAGAATAGAAAACAGCAACCAGACCCCTGACATCTAGCTATAATCAAGCAGGGTCAACAGAAATGTGAAATTAATTCTGAAGTGTCCTGAGAATAAGGAAGACAGACAAATGCCTCTTTTTGCAGAGGAGGAATTTTTTTTTAAGAAATTGGATGTCAGAGTCTGCTATAGAAAGAAACAAGGTTTATATTGGCCAGTTGTTCAAATAGAGATTTGCCCTTAGTAAAGGAATGAGATAACATTTCCTATTCCATTATTTTATTAATCGTTCATGGATATTTTTTTAAAATGGATTTAATCCTGAGAGGTATTACATGCTAATTATGGTTTGATCCGGTTAGTATTTGAATGGACTTCTATCAGGGAATCCCAGGTTAAACTAGGAAGCCAAAACACATCCTGGAAAAGGGCAATGGCAAACAATCCATAATGTTGCCAAGAAAACTACATTGTCATGGAAATGAAGACACTAGGGATTTACTACCCATTCCATGGGACCACTGCATACATGCTGATTTAATGGTAAAAGAGCATTAAAAGAAACAGCCAAGCCATTTTGATGTGATAGATAAATCACCTCACAGGGTTTCTGTTGTGGGGAAAATAGGAGGAGGAAGGAGTATTAGGTATGTTCACCGCCATGAGTTATTTATAAAAATAATAAAGGTGGGAAATAAAATAAATAAATAAATAAATGTGGTTTTTTTAGCCTTGTCGCAGACTGTAAATGCCTCTTTAAGAAGCAAGGCAATATCAGCTTTTTCTGCTCTTCAACTATCCTAACATAACCCAGAGGATGGAGGCAGAGAGAGCTAATGTCCTCTACCTGGTCAAATGCTCCAGGGGGTAGATAATAGACACTCTTGGACAAAACCAATTTCCTACAACTGTTGCCCAGACCTGTTCTTTGAATGGAAACTGCTGTGGTCACCTCGATCTTTGCCATGAGAAAGAGAGTGGAAGCCTGTTAATTCTCTTGGAGGTATCTGGAGAATCCTCTGGACTGGCTATTCATCTTGGATTTGGGAAATAGAGCTTTACAAGTCAGATCCTAGCAGAATAACCATCCATGGGACAACAGCTTTGATCCCTTCTTTGAATATCTCTGCAACTTATTCTCCAACCTTTTTTTCTGTTCAGTGTAAAAAATGGAAGGGTTTTGCACATCCCTAGCTTACGGTACTTATGCAGTTTGTAGAATTCTTCTTTGTTCAGACCGTAGGTAGCCAAGAAGAAGATTCAAACTGAGATGCCAACGGCCTTTGCCATTTGGGATTAATGACAGAAAGTCAGATTTCAACTGTTTCCTTATCTTCAATTCTTCAGAAGATGATCAGTAAAACTTACTCTCAGTGAAATCAAACATTTTCTTGTAGTGGAACACACTTAAAGAGGGCACGTACCTCCTGTTAATTTAGCACTTGATGTGGAAACTCTGAGATGTCTCTCTCAGAAAAGCCGGGGGTTCTGTGCTTCATATTCTCCCCAAAAATGTGTTAGACTGAAGGAGCCCTCTTGTGCATTTATCTCTTGAAGTTCTGTGCCAAAATGTCTTGATGGCTTTCAATGACTTTGACATAATTATGCAATCTGTCTTCTTTTTCCTTCTTGCTGTGGAAAATGTTAGCCTTGTTCTTTTTGAGTCTCTTCTTCTACAGCACCTGCCAGGTCTTTAATTTTGCCACTATAGTTCCTCCTAAGGATGATAATTCAATGGTAAAGACCATAAAGGGGCTATTGAGGAGATGCTTTCCTTAATTAGAAGCCTCTTTGTTCCTGTGGAACTTGGACACCTACACCAGATGGGAAAGGCAGTTGATATAGGCCAGATTTTCCCTTGGGGACACATCTAGGTAAGATTTTCCCTATGAATGAGACACTTTGCATGCACAATAATTAGGTTGGGCCCATCTGTATTATGTTTTGACTGTCCTAACATTGCCCCAAACACAATTTTAAAGGAGGAGAAAGTACTGTAGATAGAATCAAAAGATCTGTGTCCATCACAGTCAGGAAAAAAAATGGAGAAAATGATGAGGTAGAGAGAGAAATATAGAGATATACACACAATATCAAGATCTCCCCTTTTTGCTTCAGGTACAGCTGGACAAACCTCTGATCCAGGTGAATTTCAGAAGCCTGAGTGGGTGAACATTCCCAAAGCTCAAAAGGAGGTCAAGATCCCTGTGAGATGACTCCTAATGCCTACAGATTATCAATGTTTAGTCCTCTCTTCTCCAACATGTGCTAGTCCACCTGATGGCAAAGAACATTTAGCAACTACACTACTACTGAGATACACTTGGAAATATAAACTGAAAATAGCTCTAGGAAAGACAAAACTATTATTCTCTATTGCTACTATTATAATAAGAGTACCTCAGCACTTCCTCCAGGAAATAAAGCCAGACTGCTCACTTGAGGGAATGATATTAAAGGCAAAACTGAAATACTTTGGCCACATCATGAGAAGACAGGACACCCTGGAGAAGATGCTGATGCTAGGGAGAGTGGAAGGCAAAAGGAAGAGGGGCCAACCAAGGGCAAGATGGATGGATGATATTCTAGAGGTGACGGACTCGTCCCTGGGGGAGCTGGGGGTGTTGACGACCGACAGGAAGCTCTGGCGTGGGCTGGTCCATGAAGTCACGAAGAGTCGGAAGCGACTAAACGAATAAACAACAACAACAACCTCAGCAGTAGCAGGGCTCCCAAAAACTCCTTGCTCCCCAATGTTCCTTCTCCCTTTTTGCAATGCATGAAAAACTTCTGCCAAGTCTTGTTGCTCTGATAGGATTTTTATGTGCTTCTAAAAAACATCCTACTTTTCTGCATTTCTTTAAAAATGGGACAAAACAAATGCTAATGAAATCAGCATCAACATGCTTCGTACCCTCTGTTTCAGACAAGGGCTAGAAAAATGCATTGTTTTTCTACAGTCCTAGAGCAGAAAAAATAATATGAACCATGACTTTTCACTAGAATAGTGAAAACAAACATCGGCGGCCTTCGATACCATTGATCATATTATCCTTCTGGACCGGCTTCGGGAGTTGGGATGGGTGGCACAGTGTTGCGCTGGTTCTCTTCCTTCCTCTGGGGTTGGTTCCAGTCGGTGTTGATAGGAGCGGAGAGATCAAGTCCATGGCCCCTACTGTGTGGGGTCCCTCAGGGTTGGTTCTTTTGCCCCTCTTATTTAACATCTACATGAGGCCTCTGAGTGAGGTGATCCGACAGTTTGGGGTGAGGTATCATCAGTATGCTGATGATACACAGCTTTATATCTCTACCCCGGGCTGTCTTGAGTGATGCCGTGGATGTCCTGTCCTAGTGCCTGGAGGCTGTAGGGGCCTGGATGGGGCGCAATGGGCTCTGGCTCAACCCAAGCAAGACTGAGTGGCTTTGGGTGTTTGGGCCTCCCAGTACCAAGGTTTTTCCATCTTTGGTCCTGGACAGGGTGGCACTGCCCCAGATGGACCTAGTGCACAATCTGGGGTCCTCCTGAAGTCACAGCTCCTGCTGGAAGAGCAGGTGGCAGCCGTGGCTAGGAAGGCCTTTGCATACCTTCAGGTTGTGTGTCAGTTGTGCCCATTCCTGGACCAGGAGGCTCTACTCACTGTCACTCATGCCCTCGTGACCTCCCATCTGGATTACTGCAATGCACTCTACCTGGGGCTGCCCTTGAAGAGCATTCGGAAGCTTCAGCTGGTACAGAATGCAGCTGCCCAGGTTGTAAATAGTGTTGTCTACTCAGTGCATGTAACACCACTGCTTGGGGAGCTGCATTGGTTGCCGGTGTGTTTCTGGGTGCAGTTCAAGGTGCTGGGTGGTCACCTTTAAAGCCCTTAATGGCTTGGGACCGGGTTACCTGAGGGGCCGTCTTCTCCCAGTTGTTTCTAACCATCCAATCTGGTCCGGCAGGATGGGCCTGTTCCGGGTCCCATCAGCCAAGGAATGTTGGCTGGCGGGGACCAGGAGACCTGCCTTTTCTGCTGTGGTGCCTGCCCTCTGAAACATTCTCCCTCCTGAGGTTAGGATGGCCCTGACCCTACTGGCTTTCCAGAAGGCCTTGAAGACCTGGCCTTGTGTGCAAAGGACCCCATTACATGGTTGTGCTAACACCGATGGTTTTTAAGATCTCTCGGCTGTATTTATATTTAATTTTCTGTATCGTTTTAATTGTTTGATTGTTTTTATTATCGTTAGCCACCCAGAGTCACTGGTCTGAGATTGGGGGGGGGGGCTATATAAATTAAATAAATACATAAACTTCACTCAATATTCAATGAACAAAACAACCAGACCACCAAGAATCAGTTTGCTTCACAGACAGAAATATGTTAATTCCTATCTATGACTTCTGTTCATTCATAATTAACTAGTGGAAACCCCTCATTTCTAAATGAAAAATTTCAAGACAGAACCTGGTGGCCCAGATTAAGAGTCACAACCCATTTGATTAGTAAAGCCCTGAGGAGCTATCAGCCAGAACATTTATTCAAAGATCATGGAGCCTCCTCACGTTCATTTCATCAGCAAAATCCACCAAGTCTTACCTTGGACGATAAGATGAACTCGTGATGTTTTTGGATGATTGTCTGTCTGTACAGAGCAGGTGTAGGGACCTTCATCATATATGTCCACATTATGGATCTTGATACTGTATTGAGTTTTGGTGTTTGTGAGAATGACCACTCGGTCGTCTATCGACCACTTATCATTTCCAGCATAAAGAATTGTGCTACGGTTCAGCCAAGCTACTCGTGTGACTCTGTCATCCACAGTACACCTAATAAATAAATAAAAAGAATGAAAAGGAATTGGTTGTTACTGCCTTCTGGGGAAAATAAAATCATGAATTTCTGTTTCTGTTCTTTATTATTTATTTCTGAATCACCTAGCCACCCAGTTAAAAATGTATGCTTCCATGCATTCTTTTTTTAAAGCAAAATAAAATTATAGATAAAACTAATCAGATGTTACATTTGCCCCATTTCTCCCTTTGGTATGAAGTTCAAAGTTCTCAGAACCTACATTTTCATTCCTTTCGAATGGAAACCTCCTGAGGCTTTTTAGTGTCTTAAAATATTTCTGCTTATTGATAAATACAAAGTTGGTATACAGATGGGGCAAAAACTTAAAACGCACCAACAGAGAATCATGTTCCCAGCTCTCATTTACAAGGTGTGGGGAAATAGCCAGCTTCCAAGGTGCTTTTGGAGGCCAAAAGCCAGGTGTTCGTGATAGTTTGTGTTAAATCAGGTTTTAAGAAAGCTTTCTGAAAAAGACACAATAGCTGGGTTCACAGACTTTGTTCAGCCACAACCCATGGTTTCAAACCATAATGACTGGGTATAGGTATCTTGCTCAGCCACAAACCATGTATTCTCCATGCATGCATCAGGCTAACCCTCAAACCATGGTTTATCAACCATAACAGCTGGGTTATCATATGATTTGCTAAGACCAATCCAAGCAAATTGTATTAGGACTTAGCAAAGTCCATATAAACCAAGTCTGTACCCATTTATTTCTCAGAGTGCAGCATGTTGTCATTTTCACACAGAGAAGGTATGTTCACCTGCTCCAGAGAGAACGCCTTTCCAGGTTATCAGGGATGAAATACAAACTGTCACCTGGAAGATCTCCCCAACTCGGGTGTGGATCTGTAAACTCAGCTGCAACCCAGCATGGCATTAAGTGGCAAGGGAACTTTGTGTAAAGGCCCCACTGCAACCCCTAACAACAATGAATTCACTATTCATTAGATAGAATAAAAAGCTGCCCAGTGGTTTGCAGCGGACAAAGAGTTACACAATAGACTGAGGTGGATCTTTTAAGCAGGGAAACCTGCTCTGATTCTATAGTGAGGATTGATCAAAATGTGCATCTTGACTGGCTGAAATGGCATCAGACCCAAAAAGGTTCTGATGGTCAGAACTGCCAAGGCTTCATTCTAAATTGGACAAACATTTGTTTAAGCATATCATCTCACCTTCCTTTTTAGAGCATTCTGTAAATAGCTCCGGAGACAATAATTGTGCAAATTAGATTTCAATTGACCTTCCATTTTGTGTTGATCTATTAACAAAGCCCATTCTTACCTGGCAGATCTCAAACAATAGCTATTGCTAGCCTGTGTTCTGGCAGTGGCTCAACCAACACGCCTGTACTGTTCATGTGCTGGCTGATAACGACATCACTGTTTTGATTGACATCACCTGTGAGATCTAAGGGATTCCCAAATCCTACAAACTCTGTGAGCTTCTCCTTTGCTCCCTGAGAACCAATTTCTTCCTCTCCATTGTCTTTCTTTTTCCTGCTCAATCGTTGCTAGAATAGACCCATTTTTCTCCTTCCATTCACACATTTCTTTTTCAGTCCACTCTGTTGAGCTCCATAACATCTTACATTCTATCCATCTTAATCTTGACTTCTGCTGTGGCTGCCTGAAGTTCTAACATCACAACCCTCTCTTTATTCAAATTAACTCCAGGAGAGCTAAGCACAGTCTAGTTAAGTTGAGCCCTAGGGGGACTGCAGTCTAGTGGACTATTACTCCTGTCTCAGTTCATTATAATGAATAATAAAGAGATACTTACATGCATTTTTGTTAAATTATTCATTGTATGGACTATAAAAATCAGGACAGTAATATGTAAAACAGACAACTTCCATGTCTATATTCATATAAATATCTAGCAGAAAGACTTTCAAGGAACTCACTGGGCCCCTTATTAAAGATGAAGCATACTTTTACCATTTGATGAGACAATACTGTAGTGATTCTTTCCTTTTTGCTTTGTGCAGTGAAGGGGGGCGGGGAGCACACTAATTGTCTGATGTCTAAATTCTGACTTTGTAATAGGCCAAAAAAATTTCCCTTCCCCTTCTGAGCCTGCTTGTTTGATATTGATATTTATATGCACAAAGTGTACTACAAATGCAGTAAGAAATAAAATAAAATTGAGTTTCCATTAAGGCAATCCCAAATGTACCCTCTACCAAAGACAAAGCAAAATGAATTACCACCCATAGACCTTTTTTTCCTTATTTGGAAAGTTTAGTTAACAATTTTCTTTAATTAGTTTTTTAAAAGACTAGGCTGAAGAAATGCACAGGCAGACCCTATTCTCCATTCAGAATCTTGTATGCCCATCTCTCTGGGTTTCTGAGACTTGACCATACCAGCATTCAAATATCTTCAACATTTTCTCTACGGCCATCTCTGTACTCTACATCCCATTTATTCTCATGCATGGTTACAATACCATTGTCAGTAGTTCAATAACTCACTTAACTTTTATCAGGAATACAGACATACACAGACAGGTGCACAATACGTTAACTTCTAGGTAATTGTTTTGTACTTTTTAAAATACAATTATTTTTTGTAGCTGTGGGCAGCAAGCATGATGATGATGGCAACATCATGAGAAAAATTAAGGCAAGAAGATGGAACTCTTTTTCAAAAAAAAAATTAGTCTCTGTGTTTTAGTGTAAACACATATTTGTATTTGCTCTAAAATCCTGTTGAAAGCATAACAAGCCTATATTCCTTGACTTACACAACGTTCTACACAAACGATGGCAAATCATGCAAAATTTGCTTTCAAAGTTTTATGCATGAACTTGTGGGGCTCTGGAAGGCATTTAAAAAATGGGTCCTATGAAGCTATGCATAATTCTCAAGCTGTTAGTTCCCCCTCCTTAGTGTACTGAACATTGTAGGCAGTTGTGTTTTGCATTTATTCCATATCTGAAAAGAGTTGTGACCAATTCAAGTCCTTGCCTTTTGTACACCCACTGCAGATTTTAATGGATGGCACAGTTGAATAAACCCATTCTGTTTTCCATCAAAACTCCTCAGAGCAGCACCAAATGGAAGAATCAGCCTTGATGATATATAGAGTTTTCCAACAATAATTGTTTTGTCTACATGAAGTGCAGGTGGGCAATGGAAGAACTTGGTGTGTTTATGTCATCTGCATTTAAGTACTCCTTTTTCTAAATGAGTTGTTTCTCCAAAATGGAACTTTGAAATGTTTCTCCAAAATGGAACTTTGAAAATAAAAGACAGGTGCCATGAGGCTGAATAATCCTATTGAGTCCCCTGGTTAATTCTTGTTCAGGAACCAGTACCCAATAGCTGTTGAAGCCTGTCTTGTTTTATGCAATGCAGTGCTTCCCCTCTAGCTTTTTCCCAGTTGGGTTTATAGCAATGTCTCCAGTAGGCAAAAAGGTAAAGAAACTTCTTTAAAGTATTTAAACTTAGGGGACGAGCTTTGACATAGTTGGAGCATAACCTAAGCCACAGGGTTTTTCAAATTAAGAGTGAAAGAAAACCCACATTAACATTTTCCTGGCATTCACTATTCATCTTCAGAGTAATCATGCTACTATAAAACTATCATGGAGAAGAAAAATAAACTTGTGCAATTCCAGGAAGAACAGAAATAGCCGCAGTGCTGCTACTTTGACTTGTGGCTTTAGCTCCTATGAAGATAATTAAAATGACTTTCTTGAGAGAATCTGTAGAGTGTGCGTTCTCCCCCTTTTCTTTCTTTTAAAAATATAATTGCATTCCAATTAAAAACAATCAAGCCCTAAAAAGTCTAAGTTGCCACCTTCCTAATGTGGGTGCCATCATTGCTTGGAGGGGAGATTGTCTGGAAAATCAGTGTAATTTGCCTTGAATAACTTTGTGGAAGAAAGATGGACTAGAAACATAGATATGAAAGCTATAAGGAGAATTATTAAATGGAACTCAATTGGCCATTTAATGCCAGTTTCCCATTTAGAGAGTTAGTCTACAGAAACAAACCTCAGATAACATGATAAATCTGTTCTTCTGGACTGTGTGTATTTGTGTGTGCATATATGCAAACTTGTGTGCATAAGGTTGCACAACTGCATGGACATGGAATTGCATCATCTCCTATTGGGGGGGGGGGGGAAACAACTCTTTAAATTCCAGTGAATAATTATATTTTACCCTGAATGTATGAAAGGTGTGGAACAGTGGTTGGCCCTTCCAAGGGAACATGACCCCATCAAGAACGAAAGATGGAATTATATTGGATCCAAGCCATTTCTGGATAAGTAGCCATTCTGTTTTGCTGGAGTTTAATCTGAGCCTGTTTTGTCCCATCTGGATCCTAACACCCTCCAGATACCAAGTCAGAACATCCACAGCATCCCCTGCTTGATCCAGTTGGAGACAGATAACTGCATACCATCCACATATTGGTGATACCTCACCCAGACAGATGAATGTCCCCTCCCAGTTGTCTCCTATAGTCCTTCTGGTTTCAGAGTTAACAAACTCCAACAAAATGTTCCAAGAGATTGGGATGGTGGACACAGGAGGAAGAGAAGATTTATTTGTAATCATCAGAAATAAACAGAACTGTTCAGAAGTAAACACAAAAGAACAGAACTTGGCTGGGATCCCGTCTCTCAAAGATGCAAATTAGAAACAGGCTATCAAAGCATGAGGTTCCACTAATCCTCTCTCAACAACATAAATCATCAAATTAGCTTGCAGAACAATGACATCTGTGGCATGTAATATTGAGTTGAATACAATAGGTCCTAAAGGGAAGAAAAGGTGTCTGTTGGGCTTCCGACTTTGTTGCTGATATTTATTCATGGTGATGAGGACAGAAGGCTCTTAGCTGAAACACCCAAGCCCTTCAACGCTGCTAAGGAAACCATGAGTTTATTCATTTCTTGGCATGCTTCCACTCAAGTTTTCTTTCTTCTAGTTCCTGTTGGCACTTTTCCTATCAGCCATTTAAAGCCCTGACGTTCAACAAAGAATAAGGACATCATTCATTCAAACCATATATTTTGGTGGGAAAATAATTATAGGCTGCTAGTTATTTCTGCAAAACTCTGGAGGCATGCTGTCATAGGATATAGTGAATAAAACTTTAAAAGGCAGGGATAAATGTGGTGCTTGGCTTTTTAAAAAGTCTGTTCAGAGAATGGGGCATGATAAGAGAAGCTGATGGAGATGTAATTTCATGTAGAGGATGAAGCAGGCTTTGGAACAGAATGCCTGGATGCATTAAGTCTATTTATTGTTTAGCTCGCTTTACATTTAGCAAAGCGAACTGTATGAGGTAGTCAAAGAATTTTCCATTTTTGCTCCTTTAATTAAAAATAAAAGTTGTGACTACTCATAGCAACACACAGCTTTTCCAACTTTCCCACTACATGGAATTCGGGCATTCAGGGAAAAAAAAAAGTCTGTTTGGGCTGGAAAGCTTCATGTCACTGGGGAGGGAGGGCAAGAATCTGGCAACTTGCTGAAATCAAAGAAGTTATGTAGGACCATTTAGTTCTTGATTCAATTTTACATACTGTCAATTACCAAAGTTGGCAGTTTACAGTAAAATCGTAACTCCAAGACAGCCAGTTAAAATTAGGTTTCACTATATTAAACCTCATTATGTCAGATTAACAGGTGGAAGGAAAGCATATAAGAAAAGTCCAGTAAATTGAAGAATATGTTGTGGTGGTGATGATGTCGCAATATTTGTGAAGACACCATCGCACAAAGGATAACACTGCATAATTTATGTGACGTCATTCAATTTACATAATGACTTCATCACACAACACATCACTTATGTAATGATGTGATGGAATTCTCTGGCTCTGGGAAAGAAAGTGGACATTTCTAAAATTTTGAAGAATAAGAACTGATGGACATTTTTGTGGTGTCAAATAAGCAATTAGCATCTTCTCCATTAAATACAAGACTCTGTTAGAAAGGTGATCTAAGGTACCAGGAAAGTTTTAATTTGAAACACACTCACTGATAAATGAGAGAAGACACCCCCTTTTCTCTTGCTATAAACTGCCTACTCACCCTCTAAGAATCTTGCTGTCTTGGCTGTGGGCTGCTGTAGGGGGTTTGACAAATGATATCATTACATACATGACATAAATTGCAACTGAAGTTTGATTCATTGCATGTGAAGTCCGTCACACTTAGGCCCAGTAAATCAAGATTTCTGCATAATACGAAAAATAATTTACAAGTATCAACAATTACAAGCTCATCTCATCAGAGGTGCTTTCAGGATCTTTTAAAAGTCAACAAAAAAAGTGCATCCTTCTCAAACCAAGAGGAAGAATATTAAAAAACAAAAACAAAAAAACAGAATAATTACACCCACACACACTACCAACTTCGCTGAATTTCCTTTTCTGTCCTGCCAAAAATTAATTTAGTGTAACTGGGGGTGATTTTTGGCCCATCTTTAATGTAGCACATGAGCTTATTTTATTTGTAGTAATTATTAGCAATAACTTATGTCATTAAGATTTCAATCCATCTGTTCAAAAATATTGGAACATCGATATAGAAAAAAAAGATATGAAAATTGCTTGGTAAACTGAAGAACGGCATTACTTAACCTCTGTAATGGGATTTAAGGGAAATGTGAAAGAGAGATGCTTACTGAGAATTATTTCAGTTGTTAGTAGGTATGGAATAATGTTGCAATTCTTTCTTGGAGAAAAATATAAAATATTATCATAGTACACCAGTTTTGCTTATGTACCTACAAATGTGAAGTCTTACATAAATTACACTTAGAATATATCCTTTACGTTGTTGCAATTTAGATAAGTGAAATGGGCAATTTATGTCCTTTTAAGGCTCTTGAGTATTTGGCACAGCTGATGTCCTGTGCTCCAATACTTCATTTTTTCACATACTTTATTCTTGGAATTAAAACAAGGTAAGAATTGTAATAAAGCAGCAGCCAATTTGCTTTTATTTTCTTTGCTTCCAATCTATCACTACCTTTATTTAGTGCTACTATACCTGAATTGCAAAAAATTCAGAAGACTGCTAGATGGCAGCATTAGTTGCAGCATTAGTCTTGTGCATCTCCTTGTTGACCTCTAGTGATAATACAGATGTTTGCCCTCTAGTGATAATACAGATGTTTGCCATCTACCTAGTCTGCCATCTGTCTTTCAGCTTTCCATAACTGAATGTACAACCTTCCTCACTTTCCTCATGATAAAAAGTTTTTAAAAGTCTAGTATTTCTCCCCACCATCCTACTCACAGAGTCCCTACATTTCGTTTGTGTGCATTTTTGCAGTCCAGATGCTAAAAGCCTACATTTGTGTACATCTCTCAAGTAATATGCAAAACATTCCTCCTGAAACGCTAATATGAGAGCAGTGGTAAAGGATTTTTAAGAATCATTTACAAAGATAGAGACCTCTCAAAAACCTTCTCTTCACAGTGGTGGCACATCAGTAAGGCTGGCAGCATGTTTAACAAACTCTGATGCTGTCAAAATAATGTTGTTGTATTTGTCCTGTCTTGTCCCCTACCTTGAGTACTCATAAGCTTGCCCTGTGTGTGTGTTATCCCAGCATCTACAGAATGTAGTGTTCCATGGTCAGTAAACCCTGTTTAAAACTGTATACTAGTAAAATTACTGTGTAGGATTTTTCCCAAACTGAACTGAGCAGAACAAGAACTGGAGGGTGGAGATGATGTGGTAGGTAATCTCTTTGAAAGGAACCCAAACCCACACAAATATAGCTTGAGTTTTCTGGAGCATAAGTTTCATCCATCACTAAGGCACAGAGGAGTTAGATCTGGTTAATACAAGGACAGGCTGTTTTTCCAAGGGCTGCCAGAAAATTGGGTTTTTAGGAGTTTGCATATGACATCATGTGACTAGTAGGAGCAATGACAGGGCAGACATGTCATGGGTTGGGAGGGTGAGCATGGAAAATACCAAACTTCTAGGTTCCTCACAGACTTTGTATTTGCAGAGGGCTCCTTTTAGGTAAGATAGGATAAGGATAAAAGAAACAAGCCCTGAAACAACTTTTTGATGGGAATATAGAATATATCAGTGTTTTTCAAACTTGGCAACTTTAAGATGCACAGACTTCAACTCCCAGAATTCCCCAGCCAGCCATGCCTCAAGAGTTGAAGTCCGTGCATCTTAAAGTTGCCAAGTTTGAAAAACACTGGAATATATGGAGCAAAAGTGTGAGAATGTATGTAACTTTTCTTTATTTCACCACTGGTACATCCAACCTTCCAGCAGCTGCTTCCAATATTGAAATACAGAAACAGCTAAGCAACTGCTATAAGGCATGGTTCATGTACCACCCTAAACCATGGTTTATTTAACTGTTATCTATTGAATATTTGATGGTTGGCTCTATCTGCAAGGCTAAATCAGAAGCCATTCTATATAAAAAAGTGAAAGGTAAAGGAATCTCTCAAGTCAAGCTCAACTTTTTGGGGATACAAAACAGGTTTGCTATTGGCTATTCCACCACTAAAAAAAAAAGCTTCTAATCAAGCCTGCAGCTCTGGGACTTCCTGGCAGTTGCTCCACCAAGTATTAAGCAGGTTCAGCCCTACTTAACTCTTCATGATTAACTAGGTTTTGCTAGCTATCTCCCCATAGATAGGCTGTGGTGTATAACTATGCTAAGAAACCTGTTGGTCATGAGCATTGTTGTGCCCTTTGATACCACTAGTTAGGACTTTAAGGTTTCTATTTTCCATTATATCTTGGCCATAACAGTTAACCTGCTTTAACAATGACCTTCCAGAAGATGTTTCACTCGATCAAGTATAATGAGCACATCACTATCTGCTTCCTGTGTTTTCTGATTTTTTACAACTGTGCTTCAAATATGAAAATATAAAGTTGTATACCCATTTCTCTTTTAAATATGAGATGATGATGATGATGATGATGATGATGATGATGCCTCTGTACTGAGAGGGTAGGAGAAACTGCCTCACCAAAAATAGTCTGGCTGACTATTGTTCCGTTTTATTCCATGGGCTCGGGAAAGGAACAAGCAATGTGGCGGATGAAAGACACTCAGCAACAGTATCAATAGAATTGAGGAGACTGATTAAGGGACATGATCCAGCAAAATGCCTTCTTCATTGCAGCCCACTGTTTGCAGAATTGTGTACTTGCTGAACACCAGCCTCAATCAACTCGCTGTGTAAGAATTCAATCAGTGCTAATCTAACACAATATACCACCTGCTCCCTGGCTGATTTCTAGTGTTCTTCAATCAAAAGGGGGGAAACAAAGGGTCACTTGTCAGCAGTGTAAGCAGACCTGAAAATTCAAGAATGTGGAGCCCTTTAGTCCTTGTGGCAGTGAGTGTGGTGCACACTTTTCAAATAAATCAGCTTCAGTCTTTGATGGGAAGAAGGGGTGTGGGAACGAAATACAGGGGAAGACAGGAGATGCAATGCATGTTACCTTCACTGAAGCAATGGTAATTAAAATGTGTTAACTATAGATGTCTGCTGGGAAATGGGAGGAAAAGTGATATCCTGTGCATCACAGTGGCTCCCACCAGACACCTATGGTGTTTACATCAGGTTGCAGTCACAAGCAACAAGTAACTCAGCATACAATGTGCCTTCATCCCCCCCCCCAAAAAAAAAAAAAAAAAACAGAAGCCAAACCAAGCTCTACAGAGGTGGAGGCAAAAATGTTCTGGCATGTTCAACCATTTCACTGGGATGTCTTAAAAGGGGCCAGTCAACATGGTAAAATCCTAAAGGCTGGTAATCTTGGCTGCAGCACTAGCTGCTTGCAAGGATCTTAGAGGTATGCATGAACTTACAAAGTTCTATGCCGTCCCTGATGCATCTTGGGGCCAAACCAAAGGACATGCTGGGAAGTCTTCAATCAGCATCAATGAATTCTTCTGTGACAAACCAAAGTTTTATGAGAAGTAAAATTGAATAGAAAAAAATAGCATGCAGGGAGGGTTACATATCCTGACATCATTTACCATGCCAAACCCTAGTGCTTGCCTTGAGCTAAAACACAGGGGACCCTATCACTGAGGATAGGTTTACAAACTGCACATATTGTGCCTTTTTTTAGCTTAGTGAAACTACACTCTGTTGTTTTCAATTAGTGAACTAAGCATGTGATGAAATCTCTCACTGAAATCAATAGGACTTGGGTTGGACAATGCATAATTGCTGCCAAGGCATAATTTTCTCATTTGCTTTATTATCCACTAATACAGATATCCCTCTTCCCTTATGTTCCCTATTAGAAATATCTGTGGGATTTATGAATTAGTCTTTTTTCATAAAACTTTGGAGGAACAGAGTTGAGAAAATGTCTGCAATATTTTTTTCCTACCTAGGTAGAAAAAGATAGCCTCTTTCTATAATTTCCTCTAACTACCCTCTGTATTTTTTGTAAATATTTGCTACCATTTCCTTACACAAGGCTAAGAACATAATAAGTTGGCCCTAAATAGGATTTAACTCAAACATCCAATTCCAACCCATATCCAATTATCACCAAAAATGTTGTGTGCACTAGGATCCCAAGTTCCAATCTCTGTAACTCTTAAATGAACTGGAGAAGAAGTTTCACTCATCATGGGAATAAGCCTCAGGGTCTTGGCAGCTTGCCCAGAAGGATTATTATACGACAGGTTGGGCTCTGTTGTAATTAGCTCCTAAACAGCTGGAGTAGTTGGATAAACCCTCTGTATCTTAATACATAGCGCAAGAGCAGCCATGGAGAATTAAAATACAATGGTAGATATTTTGAGCAGATAGACAGAAGTGGAAAGCTAAGGTAGCCATTTCCTCAGATTTAAAATCTGGGAGCCATAGATGCCCTGACTTTACTTGAGGCCCACAGAGAATAGTCTAAAACAGCAAAGTAGATATGTCTTTCTCAGAATCCATGTTATGCATTCTTTTTTGGTGCCTAAGTCAACAACAACAACAAGTAAAACAGCATATGTGCCATTTGGACCATCTTCTCATTAAAACCTAAAAAGAGTTTATGTTGAATCTAATTAAAGGTCCATCAGGATCAGCAATGGTTAACCAAATGCTATGGAATTATGTACCACTAGCAGAATATAAGAACAGCAGCAGATTCCCAGTGGGCTGAACCTGGAACCTTCTGGGTGCAAACAATGTCTGGAATACAGCTTATAAAGATATACAATGATCGTTTTCAAATGTGTTAAACCAGAAGAGATAAAAAGCTAGCAGATCTATTTATATAATCAGTTAGCCTTAGTGTTAAGGGTCTGGAGGCTTTGCATGAGATGCAAACCCAGCCTGTCCTTTAATAGACATGTTACATGTGTTGTATGAATTAAATCACAGTGAATAGAAATCCCATTTCTGGTTTTCATCTACACACTAACAAACCTATTCCTTACAGCAAACTGCTCCAAAATGCTTCTGCTATTTAGCTGGCTTTAATTAAAAACATAAACTCGGCACTATGCAAACCTGCAAATCTCCTAGATGAGCCAGGAAAAGAGAGAGGGTGAGAAAAAAGTAAACATTTGCCTTCTGCTATTTTGTCAAAATGTTGGCACAAACTGTCAGCTATTCATAGGAGTGGCAAGGAGTAGGATAGGTACTAGTGAGAAATGGCAATGCTCTTGACAAGTCAGACTTAGTCAAACTCAAAGTCAGAGTCAGGTATTTTATTTCGATCATTTACCAGCATAAAATCACATTAGAATGATAAAAATTTATAACCACTCCAATATGAACAATTTAGCTTATGAACTGCAGAAAAATAACTACAAATTAGAATTACTAACCCAGAGTTATAAAATCTGTATGTCTGTAAACATTATAATTAAGTTTAAGATTATGGAAACTATAGCATCATATGGTGCAGTATAAAATAGCGTGTTAAATGTTAACATATAAAAATCTATGGAAAAAAATAGAGATCAGAATTGCTAACCCAAATCTATAAAATTACTACATCTATATTATCACTAAATCTACATGTAAAAGTATAATACTGATACTAAAGCTATGTAAACATAATATAATATAGTTCAATATAAAATAGTGTAGTGTACAGGTTATTATATAGAAATCAATTATTGTAAGCCTTTATTGTAAACCACCCAGAGTCTCCTAACTTAGGGCAAAGTACCATGCTGAGACAATGAGTAGGTCTCTAGTGTTTATTGAAGGCTCAGAAGGTAAGAATCCTGCCAAACTGAAGGAGCATGAGTAACCCATACAGATAAACCCAAAACTCAAGGTGGGTCTGCTCTGAGTTTCTTTGAATGACAGTTCAAAGCCTCTAAACTATACATGTGTTTTCCCCCCTGGATAGGGGCCCCCTCCTGCTCGCCATCGGTACTCATGACATCGAGTCCCTCCTCTGGGGGGAGATGGGCAGTGGCAAAATTTGATAAATAAAAATAAATTGCAGTCCGTGATTAAACGACTTGAGAAAAATCAACAGTAATACAAATATATGGACATGGTCTTCATCTGATCTAATAGCCCTAATGACTAGCTCCTAGTGTGATGGAATGTGAGGTTGACCTTGGAGGACAGAGGGAAGGGATGCTGCCTAGGGAATGATCAGATAAAAGGAAAGGAAGTTCATGAGTGCGTAATGGTCTAAAGAAGATATTTAGGAAAGATGCGCCCTGACCCCTCAAGCGATAAATAGGGAGGGCGGGAGATTTCTACTTTCAGACTTGCAGGATTCTGTTAATGTACAGTAGCCCTACAATAAAGTAGAATTAGTTCATCTAGTCATGTTTCCTGTCTGGCTTACCTGGAAGGTCTGACCCCTAGTGAGTTTTTCAGGTGGCTGCACAGTATATGACAACCTTCTATAAAAAGCGATTACAGTCCAAAGGGACGTAACGCTGAGCCGTGTGATCTAGAAGCCTTGTAAGTAATGGAAAGATAAGAACACTCTGAAGACATCTTTAGGAGGGGGGCATAACATGAAGGAGGACGTGTTCCGTAGACTCAGCTTGCCCAGGGTTATAGTGGCATTGATACTCCAAATATGAGATTTCCTGTATTCTCCCTCCAGAACAGCTGAAGGGAAGATATTAAACATCCTTCTATTTGGGGGGATTTCTAACTCCATAAGGTCTGTGCCAGGTATTTATATATAGCTGTGGTTGTCCATGATAGATAATCAGTCCTACTGAATCAAGTTTGGTACTCAGTGGCCACAATATACTGTTTTGTTTGTTTGTTTGTTTAAATCTAGCCTGCTCATAGTCCAGGGAAGGTAAATCAGAGGGAGGGAATTCTAAGGATGCTTCCATATAGACTGGTATCCATTCTCCAATGTTAGAGGAGCCAGCGCCTTTGACAAGAAAGATTATTGTAACCAACAGTGGAATATAGATGGTCACACTTTGGTGTCTATTTCTACCCCTTCTGCCACAAGAGGCAGGCTGGCATTTTGTAACCCAAATGGGGGACAGATTTAGTCATGCTTTATGGAGATAGGTCTTCCACTTTCAGAGAGATTGGGTGAGGGCCTAATTTGTCCCATGATCTAAAACGAACTTAACCCTTTCCATAGTGGGTTCATTCTGCCTTCAGCTTGAAGAGCCTTTAGCTACAGCCTTGTTTTCCATTCATCCCTTCTCCAGTTGGCTCTATTTTGTTTAATTAATTTCCTTTCCATTTCAGTTTGGTCTAATTTTTGCTATGTGACTTTCAGCTTCATAAAGTAGGGATGGATGTGATGCTGCCTGGAAAGCTAGGAACATTGATGGCCCACAGGAAGATCTGCTGGGGAGTTACTGGCCTCGAGACTACCTATTGCCTGTTATTTTTCCAGCGTTCCACATCAAGGTGCTCTCTCGCCCCATTTGCAAAGTCCTCAAGCAAAGCAATATACACAGATTATTTCTAATGCATATAGTTTATCTATATACAATTTTAGAAATTTTCTCAGAAAAGTTGTATTCTGGGCCTTAGTTTCTATGTCTCCAAACGAGACTGCATTCCTATTCTGTAAACCACAGTTTAGATGTGATAAGAGGATCCGTTGCAGGAGCTTTTCCCCTACCCTTTATTGGTCATTTCAGAAGGAGACTGTTTTCTACCTCCTTCCTGAACTAAGCAGTTAACTTTCCAAGACTCACTGGAGGGATTGTTCATTTCACTTGCAAATCAAGGCTATGAATTTCCTGGGTATCCTGCAATAGATGAACTAGATGTGTGTCCAGGCAAATGAACAAGTTCATCTAAGTAGGGTGTTTATTTGTTTGAGTTGTACATGAATATACCAAATTACATTATCAGATCATAGTTGCGTTTCTGATTTATTCTTTCTTTGTTCTTCAGAACTTCGTGCATCCAAGCAATTAACGTCTCAGGCAGGGAACACATAATTATCCTCATTTGTCTAAACGTCACCAAGATGGCCAGCTTTCAATTAACCTTTTGGGGATGGAATAAAGTTGGAGTGATATAGTGACCATTTTGAACCTTACTGTATGATATATATATATATATATATATATATATATATATATATATATATATATATATAATTACATACATACACACATACATACATATACATACATACACACACACGCACACATACACACACACATAGGTAAAGGTTTCCCTTGACATTAAGTCCAGTTGTGTCCAACTCTAGGGGGCGGTGCTCATCTCCGTTCCAAAGCCGAAGAGCTGGCGTTTGTCCGTAGACACTTCCATGGTCATGTGGCCGGCATGACTACACGGAACGCCGTTACCTGCCCAACGAAGCGGTACCTATTAATTGACTCACATTTGCATGTTTTCGAACTGCTAAGTTGGCAGGAGCTGGGACTAGCAACGGGAGCTCACTCCATCACATGGATTCGGACCGCCGACTTTCCAATCGGCAAGCTCGGCAGCCCAGTGGTTTAACCCGCAGCGCCACCGCGTCCCTTACATACATATATACATACGTATATATGTATATATTGAATGTTACTGTCTGCTTTTCACTCACACACACACACACATATATTTGAATTATTTGGATGATAAAATAATGTATGGCAGGATAGCTGCTTCTACAGGTAAAAGGGTTTGAGAAAGAGAAGTCAGCTGATGACTATAAAGATAACTTTATGAGAATTAATACCTTTAAGTACTGCCTTTCCACCTTCAGTGCTCAAAAAAAAGCACGATTGGCTGAATGTTGACAAGGAATGTTAATAGTGCCTTTTCTTTCTAAGAAAGAAGAAGGAAAAAAAATATTTTGTGGAAAAAAATTGGCACAAGGAATCAGTGCAAGAAATGTAGTTAAATAACAAAATTAAAAGTAATGTGCTGATGAAGTCATGTTATGGATGTGCCAATTTGCAGTGTGATAACCTAAACTTGGACTCTGAAAGTCTCTAGCCGTGGAATTACTGTTCCCATTTATTCATTAAAATTTTACAACAAAGTTTTGTTAGAAGCAGCAGAGTCTGCCAGACAGACAAAAAAGTGAAGATGGAAGCCACAAGCATGCAGTCAACCCCCACCCCTGTTATCCATGCAGTGGGCTTTCAATCACATAGTTGTGATGCCATCTTGACTATTTTGACCCCCCCAACACCTGATTAAAAGCAAATCTAATGTGTGAATGTGGCAAACACATATGATATACATACTGTACAGCATACTCTGAAAAGACCTACCAGTGAGTGCACGTTTGTAAGTTACCTGCACGCTCAGTTGCAATTATGCTTTCTCTGGAAAAGCAAAAAGCATTTCAGTGAGAGGTCCTTCTCAGTAATGCTAAATTACTGTATGTGCTTTTAGTCCACTGAACTGTAAGAAGCGAAGCAGTTTAAAATCGCTGGACAGCAGTGGCAAAAGATGAGCTGCATATAGGAGTAAGTCATCACAGTGAAAATATTTTCATTTTATTCCAAGTCAGCTCAGGATGTAAGACCTCCAAAGGAGTCACTTCACATATTCAGCAGCCATTTATCAAGAAACAGGCAATGAAGCAAAAATATATCAAGTGATGGTTGTTCAGAGGTGAATCAACTTTTCATCACTAATATATTTCACCACACTGCACCCTAGGAATTTGCCATGAGTAAAAGGGAAAAATGAATGGGTCTCTCAAATTCAGTGTGTATTAGTTTATCCGTCTGGTGACTGGAAAATAATCCCAACCTTTGCATATATTGACATGCACATTTCTTCTATGTAAGTCATTTTTTACTTACGTGCTCTAAAATAACCACCACCACCTACGTTTCCATAGCAATTTCCCAAACAAAACACATTATGTGCACTCTTCCCAAATAAATGCATTTTTGTACATATTTTTATCATAACAATTTTTGTTGCAGCTGTGAATTACATTGCAAAATACCAAAAAGTGTGATGTATTCCAGTTCATGCGCAAGCTGAGGAGGCACAAAGCAGATATAAAATGGGGACCAAAGTATTTAACTTCTTCCCTAACAGCCTTCCACACAGACATCTGAAACAGGTCTAGATCAGCTATACATCTGCAGCTGATGTCAACATTAGGATCTTTAGCTGAACTCTGAGGAAGCTACATTGTTAAAGCTAAGCACATCTGGATCTCTGCACAGGGCCTCCAGGTCCATAGTGGAAGAAGTTAGATCATTCTTATGCAATTAGAATCGCAATTAGAGAGCTCTTTTCATGCCAATGGCACTTTGAAATCACCCCTAAATGGCAAATTTGGTGTGATGTATTCTAGATGGCATTATCTCTCTTGTCTGAAAGTCTGTAAGTGAGGATTACTATTTTTTTTTAAAGAGTGGGATTCAATGTTGACAATATTTAGCATTGGCCGTGTCAGACCTTAATAAAATTAGCTTTAAAGGAAACAGCCAAAGAAACTGTTTTTGCCTTCATCGATGGTCACTTTTGTTTTCTTTGCTGAGACAGTGTCTCACACTCCAAGTAACTTACTATCCCATTTTCTCACTCCAGTGATATAAATATGTATAATTTACTCCGGAAACAATGCCTCAAGTGTAATCTTCTCTCTCACAAGAACATGGTATTTAAGGGATAGTGGGGAGCAGTAGCTAATGTTGGCTGTTGTGTGTCAATTAAAAACAAAGACAAAAAACGGCAGATTTCTGAAGTTCATTGCATTTCATCTCTGAAAAGCATGGTTTTCCAAATCATTTCCAAGGGGCTTCTCCCCTCAGAGCATGAAATTTAGACTACTGAAAAGCAATTTCAACTTGGACAATTTGTTGGTCTTCTCTGTGTTGATGTGAAATATAAACAGAGAGGCTTGTTGGCCAGGACACACAGTGGGGAAATCGGGTACCACCTATAAGTCCTTGTTCAGTTAGATCATCTCCTACCACATCTACTATTTATTATCTCCAAATGAGATACCCATCTGCCCCTGACAGTGCGTAACATTTCAGCAAAAGCTCATATTGATTGTATGTTACTGCTTTGTTTCCCTGCCATGGTTCATGGTTCATGAAAAAAAGGAACTCTGTACCTTCATTCCTGCTCTTTTTTTATTATCTGCCTTGTCTTCTTCCATGAACTTGGTTCTAGCAGAACCAAGAAAAATACAGGGTGTCCAGCAGACACATGTACCATGCAGGCACTTCTTGTAGGCATTGGATGTGTTCACATAACACTCTTACCCATGTTGATTGAATCATGGTTGACTCATTAACCCAATTTTCTGTTTGTGAGATACAAAACAATAAGCAAACTAAGAGGCAGGGTCTGCACAATACAGCTTCCAAGTTGGATTTAGCTAGGATAATTGATTAGATAATTGATCTCACCTGCATTTGAGAAGCCCACCAACATAAGGTTAAAGCAATGGCTGTTTCCTGAGCAACTGAGGTCTATACTGAAAAGTTTACAGCTCCTGAACAGGGAGGCTCTATTTAGCAAGCAGAGCGAACAGAGCAATCAAAATCCCTGTCACCATAAATTTGTCTATTCTCTGCTATACTCTGTTTAAAACATGGTGGGTTTCACCAGTGGGTCAGTTTCTTGAATATGCACCATCACTCCCTAGAAATAGCCACGAAATAATGAGAGTATTCTGCATTTTTTTACTTGCCATTCAATGAAAAAAGGATCACTTCCTTTGCTCAGAAGGAACAATTTTAAGTGAAATTGTACATTGAACTATGAAATGTGGGGCTGTTGCACTTCCTATTTTATGAGATAGCCAAGGGGGCTGCTTGTCTGTGTGTGTGAGAGAGAGACAGAGAGAGAGAGATAATCTTCTCTCCATTGTTCTGCAGCCTCCCTGGGACTTTCCCAGATACTATGAAACCTCAAGCCATCAAGATTGAACTCATGTCATTCACATTTTTCAAACTGGGAAGTGGGAGCAGCCAGGGAGGCTTCCAAATGAGGGAAAATTGTGTTAGAGAAGACAGTAACATCAGCATCACTTTCCATCCCCTTTAACAATAAACTCTAGTAAGCTCAAAATAATGAAGTAAGTTTTCGGGTTTCATGTAAGCTCAAACCCAGGATAAATTTGAACAGAATTCTCAAGGGCTCTGATCAAGTAGTAGAAAACAAAAATTCTTTTATAGGGAGATAGAAACTTCAGATGGCAGTTTGGGACGCTGCATGAATTGTACCGATCCCCTAGACTTTTCTCTGCATCAAAACACACACACACAACTTATACTTTTGAGTCCAGCCACTCAGTTCATGTAACAGAGATCCTTGTGCAGCCCTGCCATTTGAGAATCTTTAACTGGCCACCTGTGACAATGAAATTCAGAGATTTGTTTTCACCTAGGGTACCATTTCTTCAAGAGTTCTCATACTACATTCAGCAGGCATCTTCTTCCACCCTCTAACCCTGCCCTGGCGAAACTTCTGCCCACGCTTTCAAAGCTAAAGGAAAGCTGCTGTCTCTCTCTCAATCCTGCAAGCAAGACTGTCAGTTCAGAAAGCAGGAGCATCTAAACATGAAAGCAGCACACCACCGTGTGGCTAAGAGATGCTCCATTCAACATCACATTAGCCAGCACCTCTCCCCAGGCTTTTATCTGCAGAGACAGACTAAGGATAATAAACAGGCACAGCATTTACTCCCAGCACTTTTGGATGGCAACATAATTAAAATGCAAGTTGGAGTCAAGGCACCTATCGATAAATCTTTGCCTGTGGTTCCATGGCTTGACAGGAAACCTATACCTGGAAAGAAGAATTCAGTCGCGGGGAAGGCAGGGATAAAAGATCTAGCTCGTGGGCAGCCATTTTAATGTTTCATTTGAGTAATGGCCCTTGCAAATTAGCACCCTGGCGGCCTGAAATACATATTTTTCCAAGGACATGTGGACTCTCTATCCGACAGGTGATGTGGGGAAACAGTCCCTGCGGGTACCGTAGATTTCTGTGCCTTTCCACTGAGGTCATATTTTATTGTATCTGGGATGACAGCAAAGATACCAGAGAGCTCTTGGGTGTTCTGAGGGCTTTGGGCAAGAAATGGAGCAGAAAACAATCTGATGGGAAGGTGGGAGGAAAAAAGAAAAGTAGTTGTGAGTTACAAAGGCAAGAGGGGATGGACGAGTACGGCTCCAAACGATAAGCCAGAAGAGGACCCGAGCTGGCAACAGGATTAACTCTGTTGAAGGATTTAATTCTTAAAGAATGAGCAAATTCGCATCTTCTCTTTTATCCATGGGCAATAGTTGGTATTTCATGAGCATTCATTCCAGAGAGAGTTGTATCCCTGATCTCATCATTTTACCTTGATTGTTTCCTCTGCCTAATCTAGCTTTTGAGATATATCAACTATCCTCCATTTTACAGACCAATAGGCAAACTCTACTTTCAGGAAACCAATAGCCGAGGCAGGGACAGAACCTGGGATTTCCAGATTCCTAATCATTTCTTCTTTCCACCATAACTGTTTACTTATTTTTCAGCCTTACAGTGTAAGCAAAATGTAGAATATTCGCAACAACATGTTCATGATAGCAAAACAAAACACATCCTCGATGCACTGGCCCATGAGCCATGACATTAAGGAATTGTAACTGTCAGTCTGTCTCCAGGCCATTGAGAACAACAGAAATTCTTTCCACCTTACCACAATAACAGCAAATGAACTGATATTCTGTCCTGATAATTAAAAGTGTGACAAGATGTTTGCTTCTTTTTAAAGAGAAAGTCATTTTAGAAAATTAAAGAAATGAATTGAAACAGATGGGAAACACTTGGATGAAATAGGCAGCACTACATTATTTTTCTTTTCTTTTCTTTTTTAAAGAGCCAATTGCCTATACATGAATCACAAAAATAAAGGAAAACATACAGTAGCTTTTCCATGAAGATATGCACTTTTCTGCATTAAACAAAACGATATAGCATAAGAATAACTTTGGGCTCCAAAGCATAAAGCAGTCCTATGACTACAATGTACAACCACTTTGAAATGCTTTTCAATTACATTAAATTCAAGGAATTTGCTGCCCTCCACACCTAGGCCAGTTAATCTGTAACCTCATCTTAAGTACTTGGTTGAGAAAGTGGAGGAAAAGAAGAAAGGGTCCAGGAATTGCTGCCTAGCCTGATTTTGTCGATTGGTAAATGCAGCTGTAAAGCTGTAGATGGGAGGTAGCGAGGGAATATTTTAATTAACATCCCCCCCACACAAAATAGGCTTTTTGAGAAGAAGAAAAAAAGCAATAGGAGGAAATCATTTTTTCTTGCAAATCTGCCAACCCAAGGAGCAAAGGAGAACTCCCTCGACAAAGGGCTTGTCCGGTTTATGATCACATCAACTGTATTGATTTATTTTGCTTTTGCTTTTCTGTTCTAGTTTTTGGAGTTTGTTTAGAGAGGGGTAATTAGCATGGAGAACAACCTGTGATGAGAAAAGACTTTGATTAAAAGAAACAAGAGATATTACAAATAAAGTAAATTTATTTTCTATCTATCACTGGTCAAGATTATGGGACGCAACCACAACTTTCAGGAAGCATCTTTCTCTAATGCTTTATTGAACTTTTCTAACAGAGTAAGAGAGGAAATGAATCAATGGCTGTAACTGGGAGAATAATAATGGGAAGATGGACCAAAGGTCTCTCTTTGGCTGACCACTGAAACAAGGATGTAGGAAAAGGATCTCTAGCTGAGAGTAGGAGGAAGCAATATTCTGTTTAAACGAAGGAATAATAGATTCCTGGAGAAAAATGCAGCAAGAAATGCCCCCCCCCAAAAAAAATTCCACAGCTTTATCTATACTATGGATCTTCCTACAATCAGTAGTGACAGAAAAGGGGTTTCCATCAGTTTGGGCGGACCAAAGCTTAGTTTAGAGTAGGAATGATTTTCAAGCAGCAGATAGGCAGACGTTAAATAACTGCACAGGAATCTGAAATATATAAGAAAGGGATGGAGAGGAAAAGGAAAGAAAGGATTGGGAAGAGTGGAAGGATGTGGAAGAAATAAAGTTACTCATTGACTGAGTAAGTAGAAAGACAGAAGCTAAAAGAATTTTCAGATGGGGTGGTCATTTGATTTAAAAATATCTTCACTGTTGATTCATGTGATGAATTTTGATTGATTAATCAGTTGGTTCAATTTCTGTAAGTTTGCAGATACATAGAATTAATAGCTCTGAGGGAAAGCAGGTTTCCTAGATCAAGGTACTCAGAATAAGCCCAAAGATTTTAAATTGGGTTTAGTCCCAAGGAAATCAGAAGGACTGCAACTTGTTTGATACTTTGCCTTGGTGTTGTAGGGCTGTCTAATTAGCTTGCTTTCTTGACAAAGTGATTATTTAAGATGGCAAGGAAGGTGAGGACCATCAATGGCATCATTATATGAGATCTCTAAGCCTCTTGTGTCTTTGTGCAAATTCATCTTCCTGCTATGTGAAGACGAGGAGGAGGATGAGAGTCAGGTGGAATTGGTGAGTGCCCCAAGTATGAGAGAACAAGGAGGAAGTCAAAAGTCTTTTCTCAAACAATGTGTTTTAACTGGGGAGGAGGCATTTTAAACATGATACAGGAAATTGTTAATTCATGGGATTCATTCAGTTTAGTTTAAACTGGTGTTTCCCATTCTGAGCACCCTCCTGATGTATGGACTTCTACTCTTACATTTCCCCAGCTGCCATAGCTGAGAATTCCAGGAGTTGAAGTCTACACATCTGGAAGCTGCCACGGTTGTGAAACATGGCCTATAAAATGGTGCAAGTGAGTGAAACTGAGAAGGATCTCTGAAAAAGGTCTTCAAGTAGCAGTGGTGGACTTGGTACTTCAGTGCCACCATAGCAAATCCTCAGATGAAGGCCTTACAGTTCCCAGATTATTAAAAGCAAATGATATGGGTCAATAGATTTCCACTGTGTCATATCAGTAAGCTGAATCCACAATCTGGCTCCTCAATCCACTTAAGTTTATGGTTTTTAAGACCTTTGGTTCTGTTTTCTATCACACAGATATGTTCTGTGTCCCAATAGCTACTCCGTACTTTTATATGAGTGGCCAATTAAGGAAACCCAGTTCTGGGAAGTTGTGATCCTGATGGAATTAAATCTTCTGCTCTGACACAGATATCAGTGCTCAAATGTGTAGGAAGGAGAAATAATAATAATAAAAAAAAAACAGTATTGACTTACAAGTGTTTGAACTTGAAGCTTCAATCCATTCAATAACTCTAAGATGTGTTTAAAAAAACAACTATCAAAGGGTCCTTTTAAACTTTTTTCTCCAAAAAAATCCCTTAACAAATGCTTACTGCAGGAGGAAGAGACGATGTGAAATTATTTTGGAATGTGCTGAGAATGTCCTGGTTGAGCAACTGATGCCTCATAAATCATTCTTTTTTCCTACGCTTGACTTCGCTTTCAGGAAAGATAATGTCAGCTCAAAGGGGAGGTTGGTGCCTTGCACTTAAGATGAACATCCTTGAGTATGTGCAGAATGGAGATGAGGAAGGAAGTGGGAGATGTAGAGGATGAGAAGTCGATGGTGGAAGAGCCTCTGGGAGGCTGGTATATGGCAAGTAGAAGTTTCTACATAAGCAGGGATTAGAAAAGACACTTGTCTGTAAAAGAACAGCTCTTCTGTTTTTTCCCCTTGCATTGCATCTAATTTCTGAAAAAAGTTTTTAATCAGCTTTCTATAATATGAGCATTTCGATAGGCAGATTATAATCTGCATATTCATACTCGGCACATTTCTTTCAGCACAGGGGAGTAATGTGAAGCGCTTGTTCCTTGAAACGTTGCTGCTACTGTTTGTAATCTACACATGGCCCTTTGCAATGTAACTATAAGATGCACCTGACCAAAAAAGTGCAGATGCGACCAATTAAGATTTTAATCCACATTAAAGGGAAGAGATGAGAGAGGCAGGAAATGAAATTGTTCCAGTTTAATGCTCTGCAGAAACAGCTTTGCCACTTTGCGGTCTTCCTTTTTCCTCCGCAAAATGGGATTCTGATTTTTTTTTTATCTTATTCTCAAATTGTCTGATAATTTCTGCTGGGTGGTGTTCTGCAGTTTACTTGCTTTTGGAAGGGAGTGTTCCTGCTGATTCTGTTGCTTTCTGTGATATGGCTTTTCATCCCTCTGAAGACTCCTTGGCCCTTCAGTCTTTCCAGTTTGCACAGGGCCCACGGGAAGATTTCCTTTGTGACCTTTTCTGTTCAAATTCATGTCCAATTTTGCAACGGGCAAAGTTTTGCAGTGACTTATGGATGTCATCGCAACATTCATTGAGGAAATTTTGCTGACTTTATCACAATTGCTTTAATCTCTGAAAAGACATCTGTATTTTTCATCTTTGCCTTGAATTTAGCTTCAGGGAAACTTAGGAGCAATGCTAGGTCTTGCTTTATAGCTTTCTTAAACGCCTTGACTCCGTCTGGCAGGACTCAGGTTTTCAGCCTAAGGAGGATGCTGGGTGGTTCTTCTTTCCAATGCAATGGAATATTGTATTTAAATATGTGTTTGTTAGATATACAACCCCTCCCCCTTTCATTCAAAAGGTTAGGGTGACATACATAGCACACCAGCCTCCAATTCTTCCCACCAACAACTTTGTGGAATAGGTTGGATTAAGAAACACTGGCTAGCCAGTCACCCAGTGAGCTTCCAGTAAACTTCCCAGTGCCATTTCAACCCTAAGCCATTACATCAAACTGGAATATTGGGGAAAGTAATTATGTGCAGACACTTGAGACTCAGTCTCTCTGTCAGTTGAGCAATTCCCAGGAATGTGGTTGTCTGTTCCATTCTAAACTCAATCCCTTGGTCACATGACCAAGCAGAGCATAGGCAGTCTGCCCTGTGCTTCCCAGTGCAAGCATACACACTGGCACACAGAGATGCGAAGGGAGAACACACACACAGCAATCTTTTTACTTTATTACATAGAAGGCAATGCACATGCCTCATACAGCCACTGCTGCAGAAGGGGTTGGGAACAATTCCAGAAGCCACCCTCTGTAGATTTTCTCTAATTTGTTATTCTTTCCAACCCAAATATTACCCAAATGTAATAATATTTTTAAAAAAGTTTTAAAAAATGAGTTGAGTCTATCTCTGCCAGCAGGCTGTTTCTTTAAGACTAGAACAGGGTGGGATGAAATTTGTTGTGGAGGGGAGAACCAGCAAAGAAACAAAATCAGGTTCAAAAATGGGCCAGATCCAGCCATGGGCTGCATGGGGGGGGGGAATCCAGAGGAAAGACATCCCCCAGAGTATCCCTACTAGAGATATAGTTGGGCAGCAACTCAAAATGTTGGCAACTCTAAGTCCCTTATGGAGCTGAATTGGATGAACCTTCCTTCTCACAAGGGGATACCCAACGTAGTTTCCAGAATGAATCAGGACCAGGGAAGACAGGGCACCCAGAGGGAATCTTCAGGACCAGCTTTCTCAAACTTGGGTGTCCTTTGAAAATGTGGCCTTTGGCTCTCAGAATTCCTCCACCATTATGGCCATTGCTGAAAATTGTAGGAGTTGAAGTCCATACATCTAGAAAGTACCAACAATGAAGAGTGCTGCCCCTGAATAATACCAAGGCCAAGAAAGATACAGGGTGTAGTGGCCACCACTGGGCTTGCTCCTGAATGCTTGACTTCCCACAATTCCTTCTGTTCTCAAGAAGATTGATGGCAATGACTCCAAATCTTAATCCCTTCTTTCAACTGCTTTCTTCTCTGAAATGCAGCCTCTCATGTATAGACTTCATAGCCCCGGCTAAGCATGCCCAGCTAAACCTTGTAATTGGGCATATTGCAATACTTAACCAAGCCAGAAGTAGGGCTGCATCAGTATTTTCAAAAATTCTTCGATTTATGAATCTTTAAAACATGGATTTATCTCCAAAGCTACTGGTTTACCCTTTTATCAACACCATGCACATACGGACAGAAAATGATTTATAGAGAAAGGTTTTTAAAAAAAACAGACACACACCAAAAGGACTTTGCAGCCCATATTTGTCTTGGGGATAAAAGCAATTCAGATTGTTGCCAAGAAGTCACCTTTTAATATTTTCTCATGCTGTTCTCTTCTTCCTGTGAGCCTGTCAGATTGTCAGCCTTGATACCTGAGGTGTCATAATGGGGAGGGGGAACGTAAGGAGTGAACATCTCAATGCCATCTTGACACTCCAGGTGAAAGGCAGGCTCAAGAAGAGTTTCAGAAAGGAAAGGAGATTTTCATCAGTCTTCCTGGTCCTGCAGCTGCAACTGGAAATCATACCAAACCAAATTCTACTTGGTTAAAGCCTGGAAATATAATTTTGCATTCATGCTTAGTTCCTCTTTTACCAGAAATGGATATCTGAATGAAAACTTTGGATGGTTGGTTTCCAGTGAGATTTGTCCCTTCCCTCTACAAAACACCAGAGCTGGTTATTCTCTCCAATCTGTTTTTAAACTTTATTTACCTTTATAATTTCCTTGGATTTAGTTCTATCATGTCCCCCAGTAACCAAAGGCTCCATTTCCATGATACACATGGTGGAGCCATCCTCTTTCCCAGTGGTAGAGAATATGGAAGATGACCTTGATGGAAATATGGGAGAACTGCTTCTTAGGCAAAAGGGACTGAAACATTTTTTTTAAGTTCAGAGAAGTTGGATAACATTCAGACTCAGGCAAATGCCTCCCTAATTCACTGAAATAGGAGGAGGAGGAGGAGGAGGAGGAGGAGGAGGAGGAGGAGGAGCACAATCAGTCTCGCAAGATTCTGTTACTCTAGCCAATATCAATAAAAGTAGTTTTAACCTTCCTGTGGAGTTGATCTGGGCTACCTAGTGGGGCTGACATCAGCCAACTGACACAGGTTTCTGTGCTGGTAGCACATAATCTCAGATTATCTCAGATCAGTCATCTAGCAGACATTATTTCAGGTTACTACAGCTGTTGCAAATAAATCAGAGGGTCTTTCAAATCTCTCCCTACCTCTTGCCTTTTTTATTCATTCTTCTAATGGTACAGTTGGGATTAGTGCCAACCTGGACAGGTTTCAGGGAAGGAGGCTGAATGTGCACCTCCACTAACTGCTGCCCTAATTCACCTTTTCATGTGACCACATCCATGCATACATACATACAAAGCCAAATAGCCACAGATATGGAATCCCGAGAGAAGTTGCATTTTCATGAGTACCCTCTTGGATGTCACCTTAATTACTGATGTCTGGCTAAGTAACGGAGTGTTCAACTGACATGTTTGGGGTATTCCCACAACACACAATGCTTCTGGTCCCCATTTGTTGACCCAGTAAGACAAGTCATAGAAACAACTTAGAATAAATTCAGTTTATGTATTTATCACATTTGTATAGCCACCCATTGGATGTAGTGACACTCTGAGCAATGCTAACTCCCATGATTTGTTGCCACAAGTTATTGACAGTGGTGGCACAATTCTGGTAGTCAAAAGGATGGATTGGTATCTTACTCTCTTTTGCATGTGACTATTGACTCTTCAATAGGAAAACCCCAATAGTGTCTCCAGACAAATTCATACTTTTTTTTTGACAAAACAAAATAATTACCGCTTTCTCAGAGCCTCCCACCCATCTTGAGTGCACAAAAATGCTGTATCTCAGCTGTTACTCCTACCTCTGTCCAACCAATGGAAGAGGTTTCAATGGGAAGCCAAATCCATATGATGCTTTCTAGATAACTTTCAATTCCAGTAGTAATTTAATAAATCCAGCTAAAATTCTCTCCTGGATGTTCATTCCATCCATGCTTATAATATCTTCAGCCCTCCTTTCTTCAAGGTGGTTTCTTGGGAGGAGAAGGATGATGCAGTCACTTTTTAAGGAGACCAATGTGCTCAAATCACCCATGGCAGCAAGGCAGGCAATGGTTGGAAATAATCTCCAACTTCTCCACAATGCTTGATTCGTTATTGGTTTCTATTTTGGGGGACAATCTTCATAAAGTTGAAGAGAAATAAATTGAAATGAGCTATCCATGTCCCTTCAGAGGCTAAAAATGTGTATTATGACACTGTAGGACTTTATTGCTTTTATTGTACTGCAAATACCAGATGCAGAGAATGAAGTCTCTGGGTTATTCTGCTAATAGATGAGACGAGAGAGAGAATGAATGTGTCTGTATAAAAACTATCTGTTGCTCTTTTTCACACAAGTGTGCACTCAACAGCTAAATGCTTGAGAGCTAGTAACACATATTGTCTACAATGAAATTTGGATGTGATTCACCCACCCATAGCAAACTTTTGGGAGTAAGCAGAAGATTAGCAGATGCCACTGGGTCCCCCACCCCAACCCTTTTTCTTTGTTCAGAGGTGGGGATTGTACACTGAGAGAGAAGGAGAACACAGACTAGACAATCCTGCCTGAAGCCCCTCCCCCCCTCCCCCCCAAATTGGTGGCAGGCTCTGAAACTTGAGAAGGAAGCAAGTAGGGTTGTGCATAGGGCGTGAGACAAAACTAACACCACTGTACTACTGTACATGGTTTGTTACCACTCTTAATTGGATTGGCATTAAGTTGGTGTCTTGAAACTTTGCAACCAGACCTGCCTTGCCAATGCTATATATTTAAAAATAGCCTGTTCTAACTGGAACAGCTCCACTTTCCAGCACAAAAACTGTCAGAATATGTTGGGACTGGCATGTTCCAACTGTCAATTCACGAAGTTCATCCTTCTAGAACTGAGTCTGACAGCTTCTTTTCAAGCCAGACTTCTCCTCTTAAAGCATTGCAGTGAATTGACTTCTTAAAAGATGGGAAAGGGGCAAGAATGAAAAGAATCATACTATTCAGGCATTTTTTTAAAAAACAAAAAGACCTTATTAGGATGAATTAAAATGGATTAGTGGTTAAAAGACAATTGCCTGCACTAGGTAAAAAATACTTGGGGAGCTGGAAGGAAGGTGTGTGAATAACAGCTTGCTCGGACCTCCAGTGTCCTAAAGCCCCTGTTGATTATGGTTTGAAACACGAACTATAGTTTCATCCAATATCCAGCTAACCTTTCCATTCTCCATTGCTCAGTTTCCTTGGCAACCATTTAAAAGTCCTGGGAAAAAAAAAGCACAGCTGTCTCTAAATAAATAAATAAATAAATAAATAAATAAATAAATGGGATGGGAGGAGAGATTGGCAACATGTTCTCTCAAGAAAGATGTCCTCCCTTATTCCTCTACAGGTGCTGTATCAATTTGGTAAGCTCTGGGCCACATCCAAGTGCTTTCAAGCCTATAAAATCTCACCTTTAGTGCACTGGGAATTAAAAGAGGGGGAAAGGTAATTAGAGGGGTGTTACCAAGGCTAAGAGCAGTTTCATTGGGCTGGAAGTCTATTCTATTTCGAGCAGCATATGAAGTGGAGCTTCAAAGATGGATGTGAGGAGAAGGAGTAATAAATCCAGATCCTGGCCATGCTGTAAGAAAATATCAATCAAGGAAATGTTGTTCAAGAGGTTGGCATAGGTTCTTTTGTCTTTCTATTCATATACAAGCTTCTGACCTGCTGAAACTGTAACAAAAATAGGACTGGAAGCTGGCTTGTGTTCAAACAGAGCATACAGCCCAAGACTGTCTATACCACCCTCTGAGAACTAGATACTTTGCAGACAGGTTGGACTTTATCTCCCATGATTCCTAGGAAAATACAGCATTTGTTGTGCTGGCTGGGAATTATGGGAGTTAATATCCAACACATCTGAAAGGCACTGGGATGGGAAAGGCTGGTCTATGTTGGCTCTGTCTTTCTAGGAAGATGGAGGCCTGGTCTAGATCTTCAGAGACTGAACCTACCTCAACATTTTTCTTGTCAAGCATATCCCTTATCACTGGTAGGGACATGATCTGTAAAGGAAGCTCCCCAGAAAGCAAACCATCATTTGGACCTTGAGTACAAACAATAATGGGGAAGAATGAATTCCCATACATTATTTAAAACAATTTTAAGCTAAAAGTTTAGCTTCTCCCACAGAGCAAAAGGCAACCCAGTGGCCCTCAGCTATATTTCTGGTGAGGAACATTATGCTAGAGCAGTGTTTCTCAACCTCAGCAACTTTAAGACGTGTGGACTTCAACTCCAAGAATTCCCCAGTCAGCCATAACCTCAACTGTAATATCTATATACAGTAACAAAAGTTCACACCATAGGCCTCCAAGATCACCTATCCAACCCCATTCCACCCCCAAAAAAAGCCTTGGGTTCAGATCTGGGCTTCCTCCAAAGGTTACATCAAACTGTCCCTCTTCGATGAGAGATAGGCAGTAGTATAAATTTGAGAAATAAAATAAAATAAACTTTTTAGTATCACAGAGGATGAAATTTATGAGAAGCAACCAAGTCCAGCCAGTATTTCATCTGGTCCCACCTTCTTTTTCATCTCTCCCTTCCTAGTGGTGGGACTCAGACTCCAGCATAAAATCGAATAGCTATGGGATACCTGGGCTCCAAAACCTTATGCAACTTTGCTCTTTGCTACACTGCTTCTCAGTTATCATTCATTAGAATTAGTGTGAAGGTGAGGAAGGAGACCGAGGCACTTGTACTATTAGAATTTGATAAAAGGGGGAAATTCTACAGGAAAAGTAAGAGCTCAGTAGGGAAGCATACCCTCTGCACCTAGAGAGCCCTAGTTTAGCTTCCAGAATCTCAAGGAAGGACTGAAAATAATCCTGACTGAAACTGCTGGATGGATTAATTCTTTGGCTAAGGGATGGTCTGCTTCCCATATCACTCACTGAAGCTTTCCTTGAGTGATGCTCTTAATCAGTACATGCATTAACTGAATCCACAGGGCATGATCCAACACATGATGAGTGTTTACTAAGTCCTCCTCTTTTCAATTAGAGTGTTTTTGAAAGGATGTGCTTAAGCCCATTCCCACAGTAATCGGTAAGAGTTAAAAGAGGTTGGCTTGGTCACGATTTGCCTGTTTCCAATTGATTAGTCAGCAATGGTCAAGTTTAAGTAGTTGGCCCACAGCTCAAACATCTGTTTATGACTTTGCAAAGGCAATTAAAAAAAAAATCTGGTTCATTACTCTCATAAAATAAAAGGTCACCAAAACAGAAAAGATAGTTTCTCTCCTAACAACCAGTGATGGCATTTACATACTAAATTGCAAATGTTCTCACATTTCCTCAATAAAATGAGATCTGCACTGACAGTTGGGGAACACAAACTTTTCTTTCCATTTGATCAGCTAACTAAGGGATGGGCAACTTGTTGCCAGCCTGATTATACAGAAGACCTGTATAGGAAGGATAACAATATCGGGGATAGCTTTGACGGTGTGGTCAGTGAGCTAGAGCCAGACATCCTGAAGAGTGAGGTTGAGTGGGCCTTAAGATCCATTGCCAATAACAAGGCAGCAGGAGACGACGGCATCCCAGCTGAACTGTTCAAAATCTTGCAAGATGATGCTGTCAAGGTAATGCATGCTATATGCCAGCAAATTTGGAAAACACAAGGATGGCCATCAGATTGGAAAAAAATAAACTTATATTCCCATACCAAAAAAGGGGAACACTAAAGAATGTTCAAACTATCGAACAGTGGCACTCATTTCACATGCCAGTAAGGTAATGCTCAAGATCCTGCAAGGTAGACTTCAGCAATTCATGGAGCAAGAATTGCCAGATGTACAAGCTGGCTTTAGAAAAGGCAGAGGAACTAGGGACCAAATTGCCAATATCCGATGGATAATGGAAAAAGCCAGGGAGTTTCAGAAAAACATCTATTTCTGTTTTATTGACTATTCTAAAGCCTTTGATTGTGTGAACTATAACAAATTGTGGCAAGTTCTTCGTGGTATGGGGATACCAAGTCATCTTGTCTGCCTCCTGAAGAATCTGTATAACAACCAAGTAGCAACAGTAAGAACAGACCACAGAACAACGGACTGGTTTAAGATTGGGAAAGGAGTACAGCAGGGCTGTATACTCTCACCCTACCTATTCAACTTGTACACAGAACACATCATGCAACAAGCTGGGCTTGAGGAATCCAAGGCTGGAGTTAAAATCTCTGGAAGAAACATTAACAATCTCAGATATACAGATGATACCACTTTGATGGCTGAAAGCGAAGAGGAACTGAGGAGCCTTATGATCAAGGTGAAAGAAGAAAGTGCAAAAGCTGGCTTGCAGCTAAACCTCAAAAAAACCAGGATTATGGCAACCAGCTTGATTGATAACTGGCAAATAGAGGGAGAAAATGTAGAAGCAGTGAAAGACTTTGTATTCCTAGGTGCAAAGATTACTGCAGATGCTGACTGCAGTCAGGAAATCAGAAGACGCTTAATCCTTGGGAGAAGAGCAATGACAAATCTCGATAAAATAGTTAAGAGCAGAGACATCACACTGACAACAAAGGTCCTCATAGTTAAAGCAATGGTGTTCCCCGTAGTAACATATGGCTGCGAGAGCTGGACCATAAGGAAGGCTGAGCGAAGGAAGATGGATGCTTTTGAACTGTGGTGTTGGAAGAAAATTCTGAGTGCCTTGGACTGCAAGAAGATCAAACCAGTCCATCCTCCAGGAAATAAAGCCAGACTGCTCACCTGAGGGAACGATATTAAAGGCAAAACTGAAATACTTTGGCCACATAATGAGAAGACAGGACACCCTGGAGAAGATGCTGATGCTAGGGAGAGTGGAGGGCAAAAGGAAGAGGGGCCGACCAAGGGCAAGATGGATGGATGATATTCTAGAGGTGACGGACTCATCCCTGGGGGAGCTGGGGGTGTTGACGACCGACAGGAAGCTCTGGCGTGGGCTGGTCCATGAAGTCACGAAGAGTCGGAAGCGACTAAACAAATAAACAACAACAAACCCTTCTCATGCCAGATTGTTGACACAAGATGCACTTCTTCTTCTTAACCACATCTTAGCTATTAGGTATTCATTTCCCCATGAGAGGAATGGCTGCAAGGTCAGAAATCATGAAATACACTGAAGGTTCAATTTAGCAGTGACAAGCCCTCTAACAATGGCTATTTCTAGAACCATTCATTCTTTGGTTAAGAGACAGATGTTTAGCCTTTTTTGGAAAAAAAAAAAACATGAACATCAGTGAAATCCTTTTTCCTCAGCCTGGTGCACTGGAACCGCACAACCCAGAATTGTCAGTTGTAGTCCCAGCATATCTGGAAGGTACCAGATTGGGGAAGGCTGATATATTGTGTAGCTGCACATACAACACGGCAATAAAATACAGCTGCTTTTGTCTGTCTTGGTTCTGTTGATTGCCTTTTCCAACATGCTGGTGTTTCTAGTTATAGTACATTAATAGACAGACAACCTGTATACCTCCTGCTCAGAGACTTTTGCCACTCTGTGGAATAGTACATGGAAAGAACTTGGTATTTACAAGCATTCTCTGTCATCCTTCAGCAAAACAGTAGTTAACAAAGGTCAAAACTCGAAATGACCATTATAGTATATGTTCTTTTTTTTCCCGTTTTTCTGTTGTTGTTTTTAAAGCATTTCCTCTCATTTTTCTCTCTCTTCCTGATCTACCCATATTCTGTCTATTCATCCTCTGAGAATCTGGAGAGCCTGAAAATGAAGATGGGTTTGAGTTGCCAATTGAGGGGGCATATTTCAGTGCTAAGCCTTAGAGCATAGGATAGCATAGAAAACTGTCAGTTCCTTGGTATATAGAGTCCATCCATCCTAGTCTAGTTGTACATTTCCAAGATGGATTCTCAGCAGTAACCTGGGAAATCTTGCCGAGATTGTTGATAGCTGCATCTGAGCATGGCAGAGGTCGTCTTCTGCATGCTAAGCATCAACTGTATCACTCAGGGACAACACTTCCAAAGTATTCAAGAGAATCCACAAACAACAAAACCTGCTACCACTTGCTTTTCTTCTCCTGCTATTCCAAACACATCAGACATACAGATGCAGGAGCCACCCACTGTCCATAACAACTGAACCGTGACTGGTAGAGAATTGCTTCCCTTTCCGTGCTGGAGTCACAGATGAGAGAGTCACTATCAGGAACAACCCATTTCTTTTGAAGCAAAATTTCCTTTGCAGGAGAGAAAGAATTAAAAGTCTCACAGATAGTGAGTGAAGAAAGCTTCTCCAATTGCTGTGGTTTATTTTGAAAGACTGATCACCAGGCTGAAATGAACAGAATTAAGTAACCTGAGCTTGCCAAAGGGAAAGCAATGCAACCAGTAAAATGAAAAGAGAAAAAGATGGAACAAGGGGGAATTTGGGGGTCAATGTTACTGTCCTAAAGCATCATGCAGTACTTGTACTTGCAACAATTCTTAGGCTCATTTCCATTTAGTCAGTGAAAAAACTAGAAGAGTTGACTTGCAGAAGAGGAAAGAGAAGTGTTAGTGATATGGTATGAAGACAGAACTAGAGCTAATTTGGTTAAGTTTTTAAAGGTGTTACATTGTGGTCAAACATTAGGAGAATCTTCTTAAAAGTATAAACAAAACCGTTCTGAAATAGAAATAATTCTGGGAAAGGAGTGTTCCATCAGAGAGTAGACTAACTTTCCCCAATTTGGTTCTGTTAGAAATTCTGGGAGATGCAGTCCCAACAAACTGGGGAAAGGTTATGGAAAATTAGTCCAGAGGTTTTCTATCGTCATGCATTAATATTATCCATGTTCTTTAGACCAGGGACAAGCCACCATTCTGGTGGCCAGGGACCACACTTAATTTTGGGGGGTTAGTACTGCAGGTGTTGTTTGGTCATTAAGTCATGTCCGACCCTTCATGGCCCCATGGACCATAGCACGCCAGGCCTTCCTGTCCTCCACTGTCTCCCGGAGTGTACTTAAACTCATGTTCACTGCATCAGTGATGCTACCTAACCATCTCCTCCTCTGCCGTACTGCAGTAGGTAGGGCAATTTTGCAAGGTGGGCAGAGTTTTATCACACACCCAGATAGACCACAGTTTGGGGGTTCTTTCTTGACTTTGGGGAATTAAAGGATTTTAGATCTATGTCAAATCCACTGTATAGATTAGAATACAATTTCCAACTGCTTTGTTTTTCCAAATGGCAGGAAACCAGGCTATCCATTATAGCAGCCTTTCTCAACCTTTTGACCCTGGAGGAACCCTTGAAATATTTTTCAGGTCCTGGGGAACCCCTGCCCACTCAGGCTCAAATATAGGCCAGACGTTACAAAATGATTCTATTTGTTTCATTGGTAGGCCTGTAGATACGCATTAACAGTGTTCTTAAACTAAAAATAAAGAATGAAATTTACCTCTTTAATGTGAAGTTGCTTGAATTTGAAATACTTTTTAAAATAATTCATCATTTACCAGGAAACCCCTAGTGACCTCTTGTGGAACCCAAGGGTTCCACGGAACTGTGGTTGAGAAATCCAGATCTAGACTTTTTTTAAACCTTCCCCTGTGGATCCCCGACCAGCAATTTTTGACAATGATGATTAGAGCAAGTCTAGGGATATAAAATAGGTTTCGAAAACTTGTACCATACTAGAGCTGTTGGTTGTCCATTCTGGTCTCAATCCATTGATTGGAAAGTACAGCAACCCCTGAAAGTACTGTTTCCCATTTCTACTCTGGACAGTATTCAAACCTGTGGGAGATAGTGGGAAGTAGGGTGGTGTGGCATCTGGAATGCAATCTCCAGAAGAGAATTGGGATTCCACAGCAGCATGAACCGAGCAACACCCTGCACTGCTGCTTTTTTGGGGTCACGCAGCTGCCTTCTGCAGCTACCATGCAATTCTGGAAAAAGACATGGCTGCTTTAAGGCAGTGCAGACAGGTACTACCTTTGCCTTCCAAATGTTGAGACTAAATCCAAAGAGCTGCATACTTTCAGCAGGAAGTGTGTATGGTTAATGTGAAAGAATTCCACAGAGGCACTGATGTTCAGGCATGAGTGTCCCTTATAATGTGTGAATGAGAGAGATGGCACTGTCATCTGAATGAAATGCTGATTCTATTAATTATGTCATGGGCTGTGTCACTACCTTGTTATCTGCAGCCTCTCATATTTAAATACTCAAAGAAAAGAGGAATAAAATCAGCGTGCCACAGAAACAGAACAAAAATGACACCCATTCCAAATCCAATACATAATAGATACACAGCACCCAAACAAGTTGATAATAAGGATGCTTGGTTCCAAGAGCCACTGACTGGCTTTGATCAACACATTATAATATTAATCAAGTCTCATAATGTGCAGTGATTTGCATGCCAACAAATATATTTACGCTGCAAATTGTTTGTTGAAAAGCCTCAGAGAAATAGGCAATTCATTGCTATTGAGCCTGGTGAAGAGGAAGAAAAAAAAAGGAATGTTTCTTTTTACAGCAATCTCCTTATAGGCTTGCATTCCCCCCTCCCCCAGTCTTTTCTGGATT
This sequence comes from Candoia aspera, assembly GCF_035149785.1. Classification (NCBI taxonomy): domain Eukaryota; kingdom Metazoa; phylum Chordata; class Lepidosauria; order Squamata; family Candoiidae; genus Candoia; species Candoia aspera. Next base: position 6,787,579 of record NC_086161.1, on the reverse strand, counting down.
TGGCAAAGAAAATCATTAGCATTCATTCCAATTATCCACGCAAGCCTCAGTGCTAAGGCATGTAACTGGATCCATATTGGTGGGAATGTGAAAGACCTACAAATGTGTGGCACTCCAGGGACAGTGAAGAATGAAACACACTATGATCAGGAGTGGGACCATGTGACCCAAGTGGGAACATGTGATTTTAGCCAATGCAGACTCAAACTGCCAACCAACAGGCTGGCTTTTTTGTTTCTTCTGAACTGACCGTTGTTTGACTGCAGATTGCCAATATTTTCAAAAGAGATGGTTTGCTTTCCATTTAAAGCAATTGAGGTAGAGGTCCTCTAAGCTGAGTAGAATTCCATATTGCTCTCAAATTAACTGAACTCATTTTCAGCAGGTAGCATTTGCCTTTATATCTAGGGTTAAAGATCCTGGAGCTTTCTATCATTTTGGGATATGATTCCCATAAACCCAGATCATTGGCCATGCTGAAAAGCCCTTAGGGAGTCATAATTTATGAGAGGAAGGAAGGAAGAGGAAGGCAGGCAGGCAGGTAGGCAGGCTTGGAAATGGGTTGTACAGCTTTGTGCTAAAGCCTCAACTGTCAAAATTTGATATATTAAGTATGGAGCCACAGGCAAAATTGAGCAAGAGAGAGAAATGCAGAGACTCAGATTAATTCTCACTGTACTTTGTGTAAGAGCACATGTCTTACGGTCTTAACTGTGTTGCGCAGAAACAGTTATCCTGTAGTTCTCATTCAATTTGATAAAATGGAAACTGCTTTCGGAACTCATTGGAAAGAGGCCTTTTAAAGAAAAAAATTAAGGCTATACTATTAAGGCTACTTTCTCTGGGCTGCAAGGATCCGGATGGCCACCAGATGGCAGCAGAGAGATGACAGGGCTGCCATCTCATGGCCATCTGGATTTTTGCAGCTCAGACCTGGTAGTCTTACTTAGTGTGGCATAGTTAGTTACTAGGGGTCAGGATGTGTGGGCGAATGCCCTGTCTTTAATTGTACATATCTTGCAGCTTCCCTGGCTTCGCTCACTGCCATTATATCCCTACAGGAGATTACAGGAATGAACTCTTCATTTGGAGATTTTTTTTGGTGTTGTATTTGCTTTTTCAGACTGGGACATCTGAGCAGTTGGGGTGACTTCAGAGGGAAGGGAGGAGAGAGAGCAGAAAACAATAACCAGAAGTAGCAACCCCATTAGCAATATCCCTCACCACCTCCTCCAACAATCAACTCAATTCAAAAACACCAAAAGAAGGAATCTGCAAGAAATTCTCAAGCACTGTGAGAATGCAGTAGGAAAATAGTTGATTCTTTTGCAGGGGGAGAAAACTCTGTAGAACCTAAACAGATTTTGGCACAGCTCGAATGAAGAACGGCCCAGGTTTAATCAGCAGCAACCTTGGGCACCGTGAATTATACTTCAAATAACTTTTTATCCTAATCTGCAGCTGAAAAGCTTCCCAGAATGGCTTCTATCCAACCAAATGGCAAAAGGGCCATCTTGGAAATCTCTGCCTTGAACACTTGTCGCCAGTCTGCTGACACAGTGCTGGAATATATGAGGAAATATTCTGACCAGGGGCAAGGCCACTTCCCATAAAGTCAGGAATTTAGTTCTGTTTCCTGCTACTAGCTTGGTTTCTACAACAGAGGAAACGATGGGCAATTAAAACAATTCTGACTGGAATTGAGGCAATTCTGCATCTAGGGCACCAGGATGACTCAGAGGTGCCTTATGTTGAAGCTGGTGCCTTTGAAGGAAAGAATATGATACATAATTAAACCTGCTGCAGAGACTAATAGATAAGCAATTAGCAGCAGTAACGATGACATAGATCCACTTGCATTGGCTTTTCTGGATAAGAATGTATGATGGCAGCAGACAGAAAGGCTGAGATATCTATGAAAAAATAAACAGCTGGATTTTGTGCCTCCTCAGTCACCATGTTCATACAGTTGGAAGCAAACAAACTGGAAAAAACAAACAAAAAAACCCTTGTTTCCCCTCATCTGAGTTTGAAGCACCTTGAGAATATCACAAGGTTATATAAGAGACTTTGTAAAGTGATTGCCATTTTGTGTATCCCACGTTTTCATGTTTTCAGGGTCCCTTTGACATATAGGTAAGCATAGAGGTCCTACTGAGTTACAGGTGACCTCCATTAGTGATGAATTAGAACCACTTCCTGCTAGGCCAGAATTTTTTCCACAAAGGTCACCTGAAAATTGTCCTCCACCAATCCTCCAATTTCCATTCCCCAAAAGTCAGAAGGGAGGAGATAACTTTGACGCAGCTTCAGAGGTTTGGTTATATAGCAAGAAACCATTCTTTCCCAAAGCAATTGGGATCATATTAGTAAACTCAGTTCCCCAGATGTTTGAAATCCTCCCTCCAAAAATCCAATTCTTTGATTTTGCTGTTCACTCATTCTCTCTGTAGCCCCAAAAGAAAACTGAGCTTTCTTTCCCCCCATAAATCCATTCTCCATTCTGTCTCCATTCATCTCCAATACATTAAAAGAAAGGAAGGATGAAATCCACATGGATATTCTGATTTAAGTATATTTCTCAGTACAGTACATATTTAAAAATGTGTTTTCTCTCAAAATCTATATGTATATTTCATTGAGAATTGTGTCAGAATATTGAGAAGCTAATGGATAACTTCCAATCTGCCCATCAGTTGAGGCTGGATATATTCTGCCAGTTCATTTTGATAAATCCAAAGGTCTGATTCCAACTTCTCAAACGTTATCTTTTTGCGACTGGAATCTCCACTCTGTAACCTTCAATTGAACTGAATACATGCAATGATATAATTCACTACTTTACTTCCTATCTTGAGCTTCTCTTCCAGACATCCCCAAAATCTCTGAGGTCTTCAAGACTCAACTTCATCCTCTTCTCAGTCACTAATCAGCCTTTGCATTCTCTTGTAAAGATCAGTGTATAGGATGGGAATACTTGTTTTCCCCTAAGCTTGCTCTCCTCTTCACTGGTAGGAGGGAGTGTTGATTAGTGAAGGTGTTAGAAAATAATTAAAATGTAAACATTCTCTCTAGTTGGCCCAAGTTGTTAATACCAGATGTTGGATCTGGATTTCTTTCCCCTTAAGAACAACACAGCTATTTTCACTTATTTTTAAAATCTGATTATCCAATAGGGAGATCCTGTTAGAGGAAGATATTTTATCATCCAAAGTTGGCACCCAACCATTAGTTAATTTGGTTGCTACGAACATTTTGGAGACTGGCTTAGCTGCAATGATGACACAATTATTCTGACAATTTGAAGAGACAAATGTCATTGTTTATCCTCCCTCTCATCTCCGGCACCTTTGTAGATCATGCTAGAAAATAATTATCATGCCACATGTGATCATACACCACCTACAATTGCTCTGTGCTATCTCCTGCAACACTGCAGATAATCCCAGGATGCAACTCTCAGACTTCAATGGGAACACTTTAGAATCATAGGAACAGCCATGCTGAATCAGTCCAAAACTCCCGTCTTGACCAGAATTATCTCCCCAGATTGTTCACGTCTTACTTGTGAATTAATAGGAAACTCACAAGCAGAATAAGAATAGAATGTGCAGCTAAAACAACTGTAGCATAAAATGTGCAGTACAGCAGCAAGTCATAAGATGCCTGAGGCTGATATTATGCTAGATTTAGTTGATTGTTTGGCCCCAAAGCCCTTTTATTTTTACTGACTCAGCTTATGAGACTAGGGTGCACCCACCAGCTTCACATTCAGAAAGTCCTACATCTAGTGATCTGGTCTCTGAAGACTCCATTACCTAATCTTCCCACTTTGATGTAGAGTTTGTTAGTGCCTGCTACTAACTAGGATTTTTTCAACATATTTTTGCATGATATTTAGCTGCTTATACCATTTTTACTTCTCAGCTGCATTTGACCTGTGACATCCCAGTAGTGTGCAGATAATTGGGTTAATGTCACACATCAGGCATTAATATTCTTGACACGTACATTTCTTATAGACCTTCTGCTGATCTCTGCTGTTATAAGAAGCCCTCAGTCTAATTATTTGTATGATGATTATTTTACCCTGTCACAAGTTTTTCTGCTATCCCTGTAGAACATTTTTAGATCTTAACAGGATTCTGAAATATTGTATCATTATTCCAGAGAGTATAACATTTGATCACATCCATCTGACACCTTAGGTGCAGTTTGTCTCTTCTGACCTTGGGATTTTGACTCCTTTCCTGACACACTTTTGTGTGTGTGCATGTGCGCATGTGAGCCTGTTCTATCTATGGTCACCCATGACATGGAAAAGCAAACTTGCCTAGCCTACATTTTGGGTGATTCATGTAGCATATTCTCATGTCTGTATGTGTTATTCAGAACGCTTTGGGTCAGATGGGTGTGAACAAAGCTCACACCAACATCCCAAAGGCAAGTGGAAGAGGGGCTGCATAAAATTATTCCACTCTTACATGTGCTTACCCAAATCCTTTCTCCTCCACTTAGCAGAAGACAGTGGTAGAACACATACTTTCTGGATTCAATTTATGGTAGAGTTGATGCCAGTCTGCATATGAGTGACATTTGCATGTTTTGTCGCACACCAGCTGAGTGGAGCTGGCTGCAGAAAGTTAAGAGAAGGAGAGAGTGAGCAGGGCACTTCACTCCATCTGAGAGAACCTGTAAAGAGCTGCATATTCTGCAGTGTGAGTGTCTGTGAGGCATAAATGTCAGGTTTATGAACAATTGAACAACTCTGTACCTGTTTGAAATTGTTCTTTAAGGTCAGAACTGTAAGTGTTCCCTCCGGCAACAAGACACCTCTGTGAAGGGTAGCAAGGCTGGAGAGGGAGTTATTAGACCTTCCTAATCTTTGTTTAGTAAGAAGGTCCACTGCAAGAAGCAGAGAACTCTCACACACAGTATTGTCTGCTGATCCTTGGCTATGGCACTCCAGCACCGCACCACTGCTGAAAATCGGATTTTTATTAACCTGGTTCCAAACAGTTCTCAGCAGGACTGCTAACAGCAGGGGCTTGATAGGTCAAAAGAATATAGGAACATCTAGTAGAGGTGCTGTATTCCAAGGGACAGCACGCTGTCAATTTGCTGTGCATGAATGCTGGGATGCTTGAGGAAACACTTTTCTGCAAATTAAAATACAAACTGATCCAATCTTCAGCTTCTGGACTACGTGTGGATAGAAGGCATTTCTTCTTCATTTAAAAAAAAAAAAACTTCATTTAAGTTTTAGCGTGTTATTTTGCTTGGAAAGAGTTTTCAAATGGACATAAAATTCTGTCTTTCACAAGAAAATCATCTTTAACCATTCATAATCCGAGAGAAAAAACCACGCTGAAGTGCAGATTGTATGCCACAATACGTTAAGAGCTGTATATAGAAACAGTATCGAAATGGAATTTGGGAGGCTGCTTTATTTTCATTGTTCAGGTTCATGCAGGGAGAGGGTGGAATACACTGACCAATGAACACAAACAACATTCACATGGACTAGTAATAGTCTGATGCAGGTCTTCACGTTTCAGTGGAAATGCACAATTTGCTCTTGCAAATAAGTTTATTTAAAAGTACCAGGTTTGGAATAGAAAGCAGTAACTGACTAGGCAGGTACATCAGTTGCAGAATAAAAAGAGTAGGCAATACACAACCAAGTCTGCATTACCAAACACCCAGCATATTTATTTGTGGAGATGAATGTCCTGAACATGTAATAGAATTGGGGAAGAAAGCGCCAGTCTCAATTGTATCTCGTCAGCCAGAAAATCATTTTCAGACCAACCCATGGATTGTAACTCTGTTTCCCTAGACACCAGCAAGATGAGTAACTACAGACAGAACTACCAGATTTGTGCTATAAGAATCCAAAGGATCAATTCTCAACAGCAAAGAGATATAGAAAGGTCTGTGTTTCATCTAGTGGCCAGCCAGATTTTTGCAGCCTGGTTCAGGGAGATTCATCACAAAAGCAGCATATGGCCAAGATGTCAGAATAATATCTGAAGAGATAAATGTGATGCAATGAAATCTCGACTATAAAAGTAAACAAGATGAACTCCCAAAATATAGGGAGCAATTTGTGGAACAATTGGGAATGGGCAGTGTTTTTGGAGGCTTCCAGGAGGAAGGAAGGAAGGAAGGAAGGAAGGAAGGAAGGAAGGAAGGAAGGAAGGAAGGAAGGAAAGGAAGGAAGGAAGGAAGGAAGGAAGGAAGGAAGGAAGGAAGGAAGGAAGGAAGGAAGGAAGGAAATCCAAAATGACCAGGAAACTTGAGATTGTATAAACATGTGATCTCTTCAGATTGGAAAATGGAATTGGGGAAGAAATCAGGAATTTAAAAGCAGAGCTCTTAATTTCTGTTGTCCTTGGGCAGCAAGGTCTGCTCAGATATGCTTCATATTCAGTGTTGCTATAGTAGGAGAGATATGGAGAAGATGATGGACAAGGGAATATAAATAATATAAGGAACAAGACAGGAATGTTCATTGTCAACCTTTTATAAATGCTGCTGGAAAACTTTGAAAATTCCTTTATATATATTTATAGGCTAGAACCATCCTTCCAGTTGCTTAACATTTTGGACTTCTGTTGGTGTGCTAAGAAACCTACACCCCACCATCTGGGCAGAGCCAGGACAAAAACTTGGTTTGATTTAAATGCAAATTATATTAAATTATATACTGAAAGCATGATTATTCTCTGTGAACATCACAATTTCCCTTTTATTTCTTATTGCAAGTATTTGCATGCAAGTATTTGCATTTATCACATTAAAAATTGCAATCTAGCAGACATTTTCAGGGGAGCTCTGCAAGCAGTACACAACTGTGGGGATTTGGGGGGGGGGTTGTCCATAAGATGGTCCTGATTCTCAAGAACTCGGATTAAGTTTAAATTTAATTATTTTAAAATATATGGTCATAGACAAAAAGAACAAGACAAAAGGTTGAAAAAAGAATACAGAATACAGATTTTGAGAAAAAAAGTCTAATTCTAGCTATGACTAAGCATAGCTGAAAAGCAGTGAAGTCGTGTAAATTTTGACCATCATTGCAATGGCAAAAATTTGGCCATCATTCTGGAAAGTTCCCAAACCTGGTCATATAAAAAGTAGTGCACAATTGTCATGTGGGATTGATCTGGGTAGATATGACCAGAGGGGAGATTAACTTTCCCTTCGAAAGATGGTAAATAGGGCATGGAAATTGGAAAAATGGCAGAGTGTGGCATAACTGGGATGCTATTGAAAAGTGAAATTTTCAACTAGGAGATCAGGGTTTTAAATCCCAACTCTGTCATTTAGTGTGATCTGGAACCAAGTCTATATATTTACCCAAACCCAGTCTGTGGAAAATGGGTGACCTGCCTCACAGACTCACCAATTAAAAATGCACAATAAATTAAGTGACAATAACTAGGGTTGGCCAGAAAACAAGACAGCTGAGAAATCGCAAGTTAAAAAATAATTCAGAGAGAAAGCTCAGGAGATCCATCAATCCTGCCAACATCTTGGGGCTGGACTCCGCAAGCCATATGGCCTTCCTTTTGACCTTTATGCCTTTCTTCCGACTTTTTACCAGCAGTATTCTCTTCTATCAGCTTGTTATTCTTGGCACTGGGAACTACAGTACTCAGAGATTTTGACCTCAATCATGAAAAGTATCAGATGGTAACCATCTGGAAACAGCATCCAACTTGAACCTTGAGGGAATTATATGTATATATTAAAAGAAAAAGAAAAAAAGAAAAAGAAAAAGAAAAACACAACCTTGCTGTTGGCAAACATTTCCCATGGAGATTCCTTAAAAAAAAAAAAAAACAAATAAATAAAGTGAAAGACTGCAAATGCTCTCCTAAAACACCAGAGTCTGCTTGGGAGCCATCAGCCTCTGAAGGAAAAGATGGTTAGGCACTGATGCATGGAATCTACATCTACATCCATCTGCTTCCTGCCAATTCACCTAGGCTTTCCACAGTGGGGAAACTTTTAACACAGAGCAGGAATATGGCAAAGCTCATCTGTTCAGATGCCAAGCTTGGGGCAAATCAGCTTTCAAAAGATTGAATCCTCGGGAAGCAATATGGCAGTAATACCTAGCTAAAATTATAGTGCAGGGTTGGGCCATGTCTGCAGATACTTCCTTTGTCATTGGCCAGGTCCCCTCAATAGGAGAAGGAGCAAAAGGGGTTTTTCTTCTTGCAAAGCACCACGGGCTCACACAGACCCCACAGACTTTCTCTTAGAAAAATAATGAAATTAAAAAAATAAATTAAAAAAAATACTGAATGGCTTCAGCCTAGAACTATACGCTGCTGGGCGTTACCCAAACTGTCGTATAACATACCACAGCTATTCATGGCTATAGATGACTGGTCTGACCCTAATTATCCATAGGTACAGATTATCCATTTATATGTTCCATAAAATCCAGCAAACTGTAGCCAGACCCTATTTGCTCTAAAGCAACCCCCTTGGCCAATATTCCAGACTGTTTTGCAGTGGTCCCCCAGCTGATACTTCCTAAGTTTCATCTTATTCATTTATTTTATTTATTTTTATTTTTATCCTGCCTTTATTACTTTTATGAATAACTCAAGGTGGGGAACATACCTAATACTCCTTCTTCCTCCTATTTTCCCCACAACAACAATCCTGTGAGGTTTGTTGGGCTGAGGGGGAGTGACTGGCCCAAGGTCACCCAGCAGGCTTTTGTGCCTAAGGCGGGACTAGAACTCTCATACCACGCCTGATTGGCTCTTGGGTTGAGAGAGAGGGACTGGCCCACGGTCATCCAGCCGGCTTTCGTGCCCAAGGTGGGACTAGAACTCAAAGTCTCCTGGTTTCTGGCCCAGCACCTTAACCACTAGATGAAACTGGCTCTCTTTTCCCCTGATACGTTTGTGACCTATTTCACCACAGTGGGGGTTGTGGAGAATATGAGGGAACAGAAGAGGTGCTGACTTAAAGGGCATTTTACAGCAGCTCTAGCTTTTTATCTTGATGTCTGGAGGTTGGAAAAGAGGGTTAACCTGAGTTTTTAACCCTTGCATCCGGCTTGAGATGACACAAGGAGCTACTGTATGTGTAACACAAGTGAAACTATAACTGTGGATAAAAACTGTGGCTCTGCAGCTTAACCACTGCTTGACTGCCAAGCTGAGCCACATAACAAACTAGAGCTTTGCTCACGGGGACAACTGCTGCTGGGTAAATACCACAACCCCAACTCTATCTATCTATCTATCTATCTATCTATCTATCTATCTATCTATCTATCGTGTGGCACATCCACGTCGCAGTTCAATAGAATAAAAACACAGGAGATAAAATACAAGATACAAAATATAGAGTATAAAGTTATAGACAAAATATGCCCCCACCCAAACAAACAAAAATCTGCCAATAGGACATGACCATCCATCTGGCATGGCCCTCGATGCCACAAATAAAGGACTTTTTAAAAATAAATATGGACATGGTGGGGGAAGGTTCATCCACTCCACCCCTTGGCTGCAGGGAAGGGAGACTGAACAGTGAAATGGAAAGAGGGAGGTTTCCAAAAGCAGCTCCATTTTTATGTCTTCGTTCTGGACATCAGGAGAGTTGGGTTAACTCTGTATAAATCACTCATCCATGTTCATAGACCATGGCTGATCTGGTTAAGTTAATTTAGCCCTGCAACAACCAGGGGCTGTTTTGGGCTAAAGCTAATACTGCTATAACCATGTTCTGCCTGGGTTTAGCTGTACACATGACCTGTTAATTCACTTTGCCTTCACCTATTGTGAACAGAGCCTAGTGTATTGTTAGCTAAGGGTGTTATGGGCAGAAGGTTGCTCCCAAGGCTTTCTATGGAACTCATGGGAATTCAAGGACATGACTAGGTAAGATACTTTATGTAACTAGCTCAGAAACGTGTGCTGTAAGTCCAGCAGTGAAAATCTGTAACATCTTTCTTCTGCTTTTTGCTGAAGCCTGCTAGCTATCCATTTCTCATGCTGGACCTGCCCTGGGTTAATAAAATGATCCATCTGATCCCAAAGGTTTTGCTTCCTACCTCGCTAGTTCGGTCCCCCACATCGGTAAGCAAAGCTCCTGATTCAACTCATTCTTCTCAGATCCCACCTAACAATGGGGCTCACAGCAAAGGAAATAATGAGAAGCAGGGAGGGGAATGTCATTTTCTTCTTGGACATTCCCTGCTCAGACTTGCTTCTCAAAAACATCTTGGCTCTTCTTTCCAAAATGAACCTTGTACATGAACATGAATGTTTTGCTTGAAAATGAAAGTTAAGTTTAGAGATACTGTTGTAACGTTAATGCTGATTTGCCATGTCATGCATACAAGCATTACCTCTGGAATCACAGACAATCAGCTTTATGTACTGCCAAGGCCACTACCACAACAGTTCAAAATAATGACATTAAAACACAGGATGTACACAACAGAAAATCAACAACACTAGCTACACCTGAATGCTTTCTACTGCCAAATGAGAACTGTTCTGTTGGGGCTTTCCATTAATTTGGGTATATTAAATTGACTCTGTTTTAATTTTCTGCTATGGAGTATTTGCTTTAACTCCTTAATTGTTGAGTGTTTGAATTTTATTTTAAATGTTGTTAGCTGTCTTGTGCATGGCTTGGGGAAGTGCAACAGTGGGATAGACATGCTAACAAGACCTCGCTTAATGACTGTCCAGTTTAGCAACTGTTCAAAGTTACTACGGTGCTGAAAAAGTAAATTTGTGACCAGTCCTCGCACTTAGAAGTATCATAGTCTCCCCGCAGTCATGTGATCAAGATTTGGGCAATTCACAGAAGGTGGGTGTTGACAATCATCACAGCATCCCGCGGTCATGTGATCATGATTTGTATACTTCACAGCTGGCTTCTGACAAGCAGAGTCAGCAGAGAAGCTGGCAGTGAAACTGCAAGTTGTGGTCATGTGATGCTTAGCTTAGTGACCACGTCGCTTAGCAACGTAATTGTTGTTTCCCATTGTGGTCACTAAGCAAGGACCTGCTTTAAACAAAATAAACAAACCAGTATTTCTTTAATGCAAATACATACTGAGGGATGTCTGCAGGCTGTGGTCAAAAAAGTCAAGATGGCGACCATAACAGTATGACCAAAGCTCCCCATGTGTGACACACATAAAAACAGGAAGAGCTTCAATTACATCATCACAGCCACCATCTTGACTTTTTTGACCCTACCCTACAAACCAATCCTTCCAAGGTGGCATTTCCAAGTAAACTCAAAGTATGTATTAAGATCCACGACAAATATCAGCATGTAAAAAGCATTAAAAACTAGCACAGTGCAGTTGATAATAGATGCTCTATATTTATTTATGATTATTTATTTTAGTTTTCTGTAATTTGCCCAGACAGATGTTACCATAAGACAACTAGCAGGTTTTTTTTTTAAGTACTATAGAGAGGAGAAAAAACTGTGTGAGCAACTTTCGGGGGGGAAAAAGCATAAATAAATAGATACAAATTTATTGTGATGACTGATCGTATACAACAAACAATCTGAATGGAATAAAATGAATGCCAGCAGTTTAAAACTTATCTTAAAAAGTAATAAAAACTACATAAAATAAGCTATTATAAATCCAGGATCAGTTGTTTGCAGATGTTAACTTTTGCAGTACAAAATCTGGCAACATTATGCAAGACAGAAGTTCCCTTATCTGAAAGGAGACAGTTGACATCATATTCATCAACGAGACCTGGCAAGGGAGATACCGTCATCATGAAAAGAGAAACATATTTCAATGCACATGATTCTCCTATAAATTCAGAGGGTATACTCCTGGGAAATAAAAATATTTCATATAAAAATTAGGATGGAACAAATTTTTACAGCACGACCATGGGTTGAAATCTGGATAATCATTACATGGGGCAGAGAGGGCCCAACTTTCAACTATACATTCTGTGGCCCTTCCAAAAGCTGTATAGAAAAGAGAGTTTGGAAGGTAAAGTTTTTTTGCACTTCTGCTGCCCAACCATGATGGCACAGTCCCCAAAGGTACAACAGTGATAACTGCCTATCCCTAAAAAAACAACAACAGTGAGCCAGATTGTTAAGCAGAACAATAAATTAATAACCTTCGATCAGAAAATAACCAACAAACGAAATGATTGGAGGAGAAGCTGATGACAAAAGCTTATGTGCTGATCTCACTTACAGAAATAGCTACGGTGAAGAGCAGCGATACATCAGCGGGGAGCTGTCACCAGGTAGACTGACAGCCAGAGGAAGAAGAGATAATGGCAAGACAGGAAACTGATCTGCAAAGGTTGACTGTCCATTCGGAGTAGAAAAAAAATGGCCAGATTAAAATGTTTATGCCCAACAAAAACAGCCTTGGAGAACAGGGAGGAAAAATAGAGAAGGAAAGGGGACTCAGTCTTTGCATCACAGGCAGTAACACCAGCTTTCTCAGTTCAGAAAGAGCTGGTCTCTGATAATTGAACTGGCAATCCTTGGATTTAGCCATCTCTTTTCCCCTCCAAAACATTCTCTTATTCATCTGATTTCTCTCAAGCTGAAATTCTGATTGCCTCTGAGTACCACCAGAGCTGGCAATGATGTGTTAACCTGCCTGCCTCCCAGCTAGAGATGCAGCCCTGCCAAGATGGCTCTCCAAACAGCCAGGTCTGCCCTCCCTAGATCCATGCCTGAAGTCAGTTGAGGAGAGATTTAAAAAATAAATAGGTTCAGCACCACAATTTTTTTTCAGGCCTTGTAATTAGCCTTCACTTTGGTAAACAAGCAATGAGCAATCCAAGAGAAAGTGCCATGGGGGGGGGGATAAAGGGGGAAGGGTTGTTTAATGGGGGAACTAAATTCTCCTAGGCCTCTGCCTCACACACAAATACAGGAAATTTGGAAATGGTTCCTGGAACATATGTGCATTTTCTTGTAAATGAAGACCAAATATAACACACTCCAAATATAGGCCAAAGAATTGGAAAGGCATTCTAGTAGTGGTACAGTTCATTGGCAAAGTGCTTTAGAGGGCAAAGTTCTGGAATTGGCAACGTTGGGGCCCCATCAGTTTCCCCTGTAATCTGTATTTGCATGGATTGCTTCATGCTCTGGCTGTTGCCTCCCTTTGAAACAAAACTGTGCTGTAAGTTTCTTAAAAACTCCTTAGGCTTAAGTGGAGCTACCTCAACTGCCTGAGAAGCATGCTTGAAGAATCAGAGCCCATATGCACAAGAGTGAGTTACATCGGGTATCAAGTCTCCAGTGTCTTTTCAGGGCTCCATCAGCCTCATGAGTCCAGCTAAAGCTGGAAAGATCACAAAGGTTTTGATTTGGACTGTGGGAAAACTCCCTCATGAAAACCAAGCCTCAGGAGTATTGCTGCATGGATCCACCCTCAATACCTCTCAATGGACAGACAGAGAAGCAGCAAGAAAAAACTGAGTATAATTGTTCTGGAAAGAGATGATACAGCTTATCGGCCTCCCTTGAGAGCTGGGGCGGGGTGTGGGGGAGAGCTCCCTGAAGTCAGGTGAGGTATCCAGTGAAACCCATTCTTCTTTTCAGCAGCCTTTTCAGGTAGAACAAGGCAACGGCCTCTGCTGAATGTTTTTGCCATGTGCAGACCACTAAGAGTTGAAGGCAGGATTGGAAGCCATCAAAGGAGATGAGGTTTGAATGACTCACTTGATTCCTACCATGGTTATTTGCTCTCGTTATTTCCATGGAGGGAATATAAAATGTAGGATCAGCTGAAATGATGTGATGCCTTAATGTTGCAGTAGCTCTTTTTGTTCTCTGATTCAGTCCTTTTCCGCAATCATAGGAAATGGGGGTGGGGGGCGGGGGGAGAGGCTCATCCAACAATTGCTTGGAGATAAATAATGCATCCATGAATTTTCTGTTTGACAATAATCAACATCTCTACACTTAATGTACGGTGAAAAAAAATCAATGTTTCTTATTTGTTTCTCAACAGTGTTGGGTTATCTGGTTGTGTACCACTGTTTTCCAGGGGCATTATTCTCAATTTTCAATGGTTGATTGGAAAAGAGAATGCAATATTCTTTGCTCAAAGATTTGGCATGGCTGCACTGTGAAAAAAGTGCTATTCATTTGTTATTGTTGAACTGGCATTCATTCTAACCTGATGTTTGGGGAAATAAAGAAAATCGTCATGGTGCAACTTCATATAATACATGAAAAATACAACAAAGTTACAGGTGGTGAAGGGAAAGAGAGGCAGCAAGAACAGCAGAGATTAGAACTGGAAATCTGGCTGAAGACTAGTGGCAGCTATACCTGTTTATATACATGGGATATCTACAGAAGAATTGATCCAAAGTAACTGACTTCACAATACCAAAAGATAAGAGACTGCAAGATTTGCTTGTAATGCAACTGTTGGGAGCCAATGTGAACAGCATGCCTGAAAAGGGTGTAAGACTAAGAAAAGGGAGGAGCAAGTTCAAATCCACCCTCAGCTGTGAGCACATTCCGTGAATTGGAGCTAGTTACTCTGTCTCAGCCTAACGTACCCCGCATTTTTCTCCATTTTTGTGAGGAAGAATTTCAAGAAGAAAATTCTATTGAACTCTTGGAGGAACATCCACCTTCGCATCAGGAGCAGCTTGCAATTAGGAATGAAACATTATGTCCAAGTTAGAAGACTTAAAGAGGGACTACAGACTAGAAATAATATGCTCCGTGACTTGGCAGTTCAACTTAGTTTACAAACATGATATCTGGCAGTCCCTAGCTGACCTTGGCCAATCTTGAAAATGAAATGGGGCTTGAACTTGGCTGGCATTTAGATGGGAGACCACTAGGACGTAAGAAGGTTGCAAAGCTGAAAAACAAAGCATCAGAAGAAGGCTGTGGCAAACCACCCAGATATTTATGCCAAGAAATCTACATAGATGTATCCACGAAATCCTCAGGAGTTGACTTTGACTTCACTGTCTTTACCTTACAAAGCTTAAGAAAACATTGTTCTAGCTTTATAACACAGTCTGTAAACTGTATTCAGTATGTGCATAATGGCTAGGTAATATGCACTCAAGGGTGATGATGTCCTGGCTAAGCAAAGACCAGGCTGAGATGAGGAGAAAGTCTCTAGTGTTTTATTTAACTGCTATAGCAGACAAAAAATCCTACCAAACTGAAGGAGCATGGGAAAACCTAGACAGATAAACCCCAAAACTCAAGGCGGGTCTGCTCTGGGTTTCTTTGAATGACAGCTCCAAGTCACTAAACTAGGCATGAGTTTTCCCACCTAGATAGGGGCCTCCTCCTGCTCACCATCAGTACTCATGACAGATGACATGAAATCTAGAGCATAGGTTTGGAGTGAACACAACAACATTGTTTTAGGAAAGATGAATAGCTGTAGAGTAGAGAAACAACCCAGAAAATGATTCAAATAAGAAACAACCAAATACATAAGGAAACAAAACAAAAACTTGGAGGAAAGAGAAGGAAACTCCAAATGCTATATATAAGGATATTTCATATTAATTGAAGAGAATATATGTAGCTCAGGGTTGAACTCTGGAGTCCTTGGTGCTCTCTGAGCTTGGTTGCACAAATGATGTTACCTAGTCAGGTAATGAAACGTCTGCAAGCAAACAACCAAGCTCAGAGAGCACCAAGGACTCTCTATTTCATATTTCTTCTTTCTACTAAGCACAACGCAGGAAAGGATTTTTATACTTAGCATTATGCAGATACAAACTCTTTTCACCTCTGAAACTCCTGGTCATGACATTTATAGACAGATTAATGGCCCAGCCTAAGATGTGAGTTAGTTAGGACTAACTTGAATCTTGTGATTTCAGGGAATCTCTTCTAATTATCACTAAAGAGGGGGCTTCTCAAGGGCCTATTAAGCGCAGAACCTAAAATTAACTTAATTGCAGCACTTGGATTTGTCTCCTGAATAGGTATAAGATAAGCACATACAAATTGTGCTAGATTGGACCAAAGGCCCATTAAGTCCAGCATCCTAGTTCCAGTGACACCAGATCTGGGGTGCAAAAATCTGCATGACCACTAGATGACAGTAAAGAGATATGGAAAACACTGTAACTTTTTCATGTCATTTATTAGTCATCCAGATTTTTGCAGCCTAGATCTGATAGTTCCAATATTCGCCTCCAGATGCTTTTTGGAAGTCCGCAAGTAGGTCATGAAGTTTTTTTGCTGCAGATAATTGGCATTAAAATACAGGCTGCTTTTGATTCTGCAGACAGCCAATAAAATACATGAGTAGTGGCCATATTTTCCATTAATTTCTCTAATTTCCTTTCAAAGACCCCTTACTGTTGTCCAGAATACTTTTTAGCCTTCCCTTTCAAAATCAAACCTTCAACTACTCTGAGCAGCTATTGTTAAGACACTGGAAGCACAGTAATAACAATATGCAAAAAATAAGAAGACAGGCAGCAGATGAAATTTGAAAACAAGAAACATAGCAGAGTAATGTGAGGACAACATGTAATGTTACTTCTTTGGCAAGAACTTATTTGCTTCTTGAAAAAAAAAATGGAGGTTCGTTTTAGTGCTGATCAGATCTCTTCTTGTTCTGTTCTTGCCCTACAGATTTGCGTAACCCAAAATTCTTCCCTCCGTCCCTCTCTCCTTTTTTCCTCCCAGTTTACCATGAGGAATTCTGGAATTGGCAAATGTATCTTATTAAAGTTTCAGATGTTTCAGCCACTCTTCTTATCCTCCCCCACCCGTTAGTTAACCTTAGTGAAGCGCACAAGCAATTACTAATTAAATACACAATGAGTGTCAGCGCATGTCCATACAACCACATTAAGATCTACTTTTGCCCGGGGTCCTAGCGATGTGCACAAATCTTTGTGCACCATCATGAAAGAAAGCTTAGAAAGTTACGGCCCAGTGTCTGTTCACTGCAACAGCTGAAGTACACAAATTAACATAGGAGAATGGGGGATTCCTAAGATGTAAATGTTGTTCTGCAAATAAGCTTTGGTGTTAAACTGGGATCCCCAAATCCACAGAGAAATTTGGATGACCATAAAATCCCTCTAGCCTCTTGCAGCAATTGTAGCTGTAGACATGCCTTGGCCAGCCTCTTTCCTCAACATGGAACAGGGTCAATGCGAGGCGGAGTGTTAGCATGTTGTGGGAACACCCCAAAGGGGCAATTGACCCAGTTAAACTCTTTTCAGTCCAACGTGCCGCAGGAATACAGTTAAACCACTTCACTTTTGTAGTTCTCCATGAGAAAGATCTTGAGAAAAAGAATGCTGGAAAATAAGCTTCTCCATTACAGAACCAGTAGCTGAACTTTGCAGCATAGAATACACCTCTCAAACACGATTGCCTGCAGTGGCCAGCCTCCCTAGTAATTCAGTGAAGCTTTGTCAGTATTTCCCTGCAGTCATCTACAGCATCCAGTCATTTTGTCAAAAATAACAAAAGTAGTGTCATGCTGTTGCAGCACAAGCTCTAACCTATGTAACGCCACTCTCATCATTTGACTCCCCTCTTGACACCTCCGTGGATGCCTCTGCTGTCCTAATATACACAGTTCCCCAAATTCTTGTCCATGGTTTCAAGATACGTTCATAACTCTAATAGCCTCATCACAATAACAAAGATATGGCTCAATAAAACAATCCAGCACCGAACATCAATAATAAAAAGATAATAATAAGTACATGGGCAGTCCTTTTGGTCTAGACTAGTACTACTGCCTGCCTTTTTTACATTCCAAAGCAGTGAGCTTTTTTTTTTTACAACATTAGTCCATATTAACATCATTTTTGCAGGGCAGGATTTTAAGTAAATAAGAAACAAAGCACTTTCCATTCTCTTCCCATGCCCCCAGGGCATTTTATCTATCCTAATAATGAGGCAAGGAGGTCGAGATAAACCAGCTGAAGGCATCTTAGGTAAAAAGGGGAATGTAGTATCTGATAGCACGGAACCATCCTAGGAGCATACAAGCCATCCCGCTGAGTTATTAATACATGAACTTTGCCACCACCCTCCCACGCTGCCTGCTGATTTTCATACCATGTTGCATAATTAATCTGTCAACATTCTGTGATGAGGTATAAATATTAATAACACATACACACAGTTGGCTGTTCCTTTTAAAATAAAATAAAATTTACAAAAAAAAAACTTTTACAAAGATAAATTACACACTTAATTTTAACTGCCTTTGAGGGGTTGTAATTTCCCTTTCCTCTATTCTTTTTTATTATGTAAACAAAGGTGTTTAAAAAAAAAGAATAAGGGGAGAAAACAGTTGCCTTCTTTTACCTGTGTTTATTTCTGCCTCCCCCCTCCCTTTTTTTTTCTCTTTTTCCATTTAAAGTCTGCATCTTTTTCCTTTTTCTTTTCCACAGAAAATAGAGCTGGAGATAACATCTGCTGAAGTCTATAGGTGTATTACTGCAGTGAGTGGTGAAAAACTTAAGAATCAAGGAGATGAATCAGTGTGTAAATTAGTTCCCTTGCTTTTTATGATCCCTCCCTTCGCTGCTGTTTTTGAAAGCTACAGATAGGCCCTGCTTTGAATGAAATTGGTAGGAATTTGATTTGAGTTAACAGGTTTCATTGAGGCTGCGTTGACTCCTGCTCACCAAAACAGTATGATTTGATAAACTGCGTATCAAATTATATTTTTAAACTCTCTTACAGCCGAAGAATTGGATGTAACGTGCCTAGGACTTGTATAGAACCAAACTCAGTCTTACACTAGGCTAGCTGGGTAGCCATAAGCAACCAGGAAATTCATATAGGAAAAGAGCAGGCAGTTGAGGGTAGGGGGGGAGGAAAGAGGTTGCATCTCCCCCTTCTTTGTACTAATAAAAGAATCAGAACTTACAAAAACATCAAACTGCTTGAAGCAAAGGAGTTTCCTTTTACTTCCCATTTCCATTTTAAAAAGCCAGCCGACGGATTTCAGTAGCTAGTTGTGTAAGAGGTTCAACCAATCAATCAAATACTTAATATAAAAGTGGGTGGGCAGCAAAATAGTTATTCAACACAATGGAGGCTACAGTATTCTTAACCCTACATGAAGAGAGCACGGTATTTTAGGAAATGCAAAACAGGCATTTTAGCCCTCTGGTTGTGGTTTTTCAACACAACCTGCTAACTGAATGAACTTATTTTCTAGGTTCTTTGTATAGTCCCTTGAATGATAAAATTAATTGAATGGGATGAGATTGTACAGCATCGCCATAGCTAATTATAGGTAGTCCTCACTTAACAACCATTCGTATAGTGATGGTTCGGTGATGGAAAAAAAGACGACCGGTCGTCACACTTATGACCGTCGCAGCGTCCCCGCGGTCATGTGATCATGATTTGGGCACTTGGCAACCAGTTCAGATTTATGACCGTCGCAGTGTCCATGGTCACACGATCGCCATTTTTGACCTTCCTGGCCGACTTCTGGCAAGCAAAATCAATGGGGGAAATGATTCGCTTAACAACCACATGGCTCACTTAACGCCCACAGTGATTTGCTTAACACCCACTGCAAAAAAGTTTGTAAAATTGGGTTAGATTTGCTTGATGACTGTTTCACTTAGCAACCAAAATCCTGGTCCCAATTGTGGGTGCTAGGTGAGGACTACCTGTATTAATAGTATGTCCTCTTCTTGGTGAAATACATGTTGAGTTATATGCCAGGTATGCCACCTGCCTGCCTTCCTGCCTTCCAAATTTGGCATTAGAACCTCTTCCTTACACAATTAGAGCATCTGAAAACAATAGAACTACATGGGAGCTGAGCTGGGCAGAGCATAAGTTTCAACTGCATGTTGATAATATGGCTAATCTTCATTAATACATGAATTAGCATCCTGCCTGATTTCTCTATAAATTGGAGACATGATGCTCTGGGGTCAGGCTATAATTTTGGTAAATATAAGAGTTAGAGTTTTAGGTTGTCTTCCAACTCCTTTGTTTACCTTAGTAGAAAAGTTTGCAGGAAACTTTTTCAACTCTTACAGTTGAATGTATCCCATGTTTTGATTCAAATGAAGGCAGATATAGACAGATGGTCTAGAGTGTTTGAGATATGATAAACGTGATTAAGATGAATTTAACTCCAAGGTTGTTTTATATTTTCAGAGGTCTTCCTGCATTTATATCATCACATTATTTTAAACTAATTTACAAGTTATTGAATCCATTTTTCTGGCAAGAATATCCTGTGATTTTTTTTCTTGCAGAAATTACAGTTATCTATTAGGAAAGGTGAATCTGACTTTCTACACTTTTGAGCTTATAATTGGACATTTGTCCTACCTTTGCTGACCAGCTGAAATAAGGAATTGCAAATTGCAATTCCTCCTTGAGCTCTATTTTTATTTAACCCCAGTAAAATACTAGCAAGAATTGAAGTCCTAGTTTGTCTAGAGATCAGTGTGCATATCTGCATTTCATGCCACAAGATACATGTAGAAAATACAGGGTCGAAGATATAATTTTGATGCCTTTACAGATGAAAAGCTTACATCATGAAATAGCTTCAGTTTAAAAATAGCAGGCTTCAGCAAAGGATCGTTACCTTGTCGTGGTGCTGGAGCTTGAGCACCTCAATGATGCCATGAGCTAAACCATGAAGGGCCACCCAAGATGGGAAGGTCATGACAGAGAGGTCAGACTAAATGCGATCCCTGGGGAAGGTAACACCCCAGTATTCTTGCCGTGAAAACTAAATGGATCAGTACAACCAGAGATAGGTCGGTATACCATCGGAAGATGAGACCCCCAGGTCGGAAGATGGTCAAAATGCTACTGGGGAGGAACAGAGGATGAGTTCAACTAGCCCCAGACGTGATGACGCAGCTAGCTCAAAGCCGAAAGGACGGCTAGCGGCCGACGGTGCTGGTGGTGAACGGCGAATCTGATGTTCTAAGGATCAACACTCCATTGGAACCTGGAATGTAAGATCTATGAGCCAGGGCAAATTGGATGTGGTTATTGGTGAGATGTCAAGATTAAAGATAGACATTTTGGGCATCAGTGAACTGAAATGGACTGGAATGGGCCACTTCACATCAAATGACCACCAGATCTACTACTGTGGACAAGAGGACCACAGAAGAAATGGAGTAGCCTTCATAATTAATAGTCAAGTGGCTAAAGCAGTGCTTGGATACAATCCAAAAAATGACAGAATGATCTCAATTCGAATTAAGGGCAAGCCATCTAACATCACAGTGATCCAAATATACGCCCCAACCACAAATGCTGAAGAAGCTGAAGTAGAGCAGTTTTCTATGAGGATCTGCACACCTACTGGACAACACACCTAAAAGAGATGTTATTTTCATCACAGGAGACTGGAATGCTAAGGTGGGCAGTCAAATGACACCTGGAATTACAGGTAAGTATGGCCTGGGAGAACAAAACGAAGCAGGACATAGGCTGATAGAATTTTGCCAAGACAATTCACTCTGCATAACAAACACTCTCTTCCAACAACCTAAGAGACGGCTTTATACATGGACTTCACCAGATGGACAACACCGAAATCAGATTGACTACATCCTTTGCAGCCAAAGGTGGCGGACATCTATACAGTTGGTAAAAACAAGACCTGGAGCTGACTGTAGTTCAGATCACGAACTTCGTCTTGCACAATTTCGGATCAGAGTAAAGAGATTAGGGAAGACCCACAGATCAGCTAGATATGAGCTCACTAATATTCCTAAGGAATATACAGTGGAGGTGAAGAATAGATTTAAGGGACTGGACTTAGTAGATAGGGTCCTGGAAGAACTCTGGACAGAAGTTCGCAGCATTGTTCAGGAGGCGGCAACAAAATACATCCCAAAGAAAGAGAAAACCAAGAAGGCAAAATGGCTGTCTGCTGAGACACTAGAAGTAGCCCAAGAAAGAAGGAAAGCAAAAGGCAACAGTGATAGGGGGAGATATGCCCAATTAAATGCAAAATTCCAGAGGTTAGCCAGAAGAGATAAGGAATTATTTTTAAACAAGCAATGCGTGGAAGTGGAAGAAGACAATAGAATAGGAAGGACAAGAGACCTCTTCCAGAAAATTAGAAACATTAGAGGTAAATTCCAGGCCAAAATGGGTATGATCAAAAACAAAGATGGCAAGGACCTAACAGAAGAAGTAGAGATCAAGAAAAGGTGGCAAGAATATACAGAAGACCTGTATAGGAAGGATAACAATATCGGGGATAGCTTTGACGGTGTGGTCAGTGAGCTAGAGCCAGACATCCTGAAGAGTGAGGTTGAGTGGGCCTTAAGAAGCATTGCTAATAACAAGGCAGCAGGAGACGACGGTATCCCAGCTGAACTGTTCAAAATCTTGCAAGATGATGCTGTCAAGGTAATGCATGCTATATGCCAGCAAATTTGGAAAACACAAGGATGGCCATCAGATTGGAAAAAAATAAACTTATATCCCCATACCAAAAAAGGGGAACACTAAAGAATGTTCAAACTATCGAACAGTGGCACTCATTTCACATGCCAGTAAGGTAATGCTCAAGAGCCTGCAAGGTAGACTTCAGCGGTTCATGGAGCGAGAATTGCCAGATGTACAAGCTGGGTTTAGAAAAGGCAGAGGAACTAGGGACCAAATTGCCAATATCCGCTGGATAATGGAAAAGGCCAGGGAGTTTCAGAAAAAAATCTATTTCTGTTTTATTGACTATTCTCAAGCCTTTGACTGTGTGGACCATAACAAATTGTGGCAAGTTCTTCGTGACATGGGGATACCAAGTCATCTTGTCTGCCTCCTGAAGAATCTGTATAACGACCAAGTAGCAACAGTAAGAACAGACCACGGAACAACGGACTGGTTTAAGATTGGGAAAGGAGTACGGCAGGGCTGTATCCTCTCACCCTACCTATTCAACTTGTATGCAGAACACATCATGCGACAAGCTGGGCTTGAGGAATCCAAGGCTGGAGTTAAAATCTCTGGAAGAAACATTAACAATCTCAGATATGCAGATGATACCACTTTGATGGCTGAAAGTGAAGAGGAACTGAGGAGCCTTATGATGAAGGTGAAAGAAGAAAGTGCCAAAGCTGGCTTGCAGCTAAACCTAAAAAAAAAACCAAGATTATGGCAACCAGCTTGATTGATAACTGGCAAATAGAGGGAGAAAATGTAGAAGCAGTGAAAGACTTTGTATTCCTGAATACAAAGGTGCAAAGATTACTGCAGATGCTGACTGCAGTCAGGAAATCAGAAGACGCTTAATCCTTGGGAGAAGAGCAATGACAAATCTCGATAAAATAGTCAAGAGCAGAGACATCACACTGACAACAAAGGTCTGCATAGTTAAAGCAATGGTGTTCCCCGTAGTAACATACGGCTGCGAGAGCTGGACCATAAGGAAGGCTGAGAGAAGGAAGATCGATGCTTTTGCACTGTGGTGTTGGAGGAAAATTCTGAGAGTGCCTTGGACTGCAAGAAGATCCAACCAGTCCATCCTCCAGGAAATAAAGCCAGACTGCTCACTTGAGGGAATGAGATTAAAGGCAAAACTGAAATACTTTGGCCACATAATGAGAAGACAGGACAGCCTGGACAAGATGCTGATGCTAGGGAGAGTGGAAGGCAAAAGGAAGAGGGGCTGACCAAGGGCAAGATGGATGGATGATATTCTAGAGGTGATGGACTCATCCCTGGGGGAGCTGGGGGTGTTGACGACTGACAGGAAGCTCTGGCGTGGGCTGGTCCATGAAGTCACGAAGAGTCGGAAGCGACTAAACGAATAAACAACAACAAAAATAGCAGGTAAATTCAGTTTTTTGCAGCTGGTAAATTGGGCCTTTCATAATATTATTACTTGGATCAACTCAGTTCTGAGTAAGTCATTTTTAAAGCTTTAAATCCACTGCAGGATTTGTCTTTTTAAAGGAAACAAGTTGGGTAATTTAAGAATACTTCTGACAGTGTTTTCAACTCAATATTTGGTCATTTGAACTTTTGGCTGAATTGCTATTATAAGAATCAAGTCCTAATCTAGTCTTTTGTACAGGATATTGAACAAATTTGATGAAATTAATATTAACTATTTATATGACATCTGGTATTATGAGTTTGAGTGTCCTATCCTGGTAGACTAGCAAAGGATTTCTTTAATAACCATAGGAAATTAGTTTCCTATGATCTTAAAAAAAATAATTAATATATCTTGGATACTTTAGTAAGGGTTTGTCACACTCACCTTGCTGTTGGGGAAGCAATTTAGGAGCTGGCAGATTAACTAATATGGTTTGGATTGTTCCTATTATTAGTACAGTCTGGACTGAAATCAAAAGGACTGTAAATTTTACTCTGGATTACTACATCATAAAGATGCATATGTTCCTGGTTATAGCCTTAGCATTTGGAATCTATCAAAATGTCAGGAATTGTGGATTTTTCAGGGAAGGGAGCTGATTAAAAGAATTACTATACCTGATTAGCAGCAATGCATTGTTGATATAAGCTGTTTGTCAATACTTGATTTAGATTTCTTTCACTGCCAAAGGACCAAGGAAAAAGGCTTTTGGATCTGTTTTCTTTTTATGATAATTTCTCAGGATTTTTTCCTCTGTTTTCTTTTTATTATGGTAATTAGTAATGTCGAGGTTGTACTATATTGTCAATATTATTGGGTTTTGTTTTGTTTTTCTTCTTCAAATGTTTAGCACCTTGGCTAAATGCCATTGCTTGATCTTGAACTAATCTAGGTGCTTTGTACAAATGCAACTTCTATTGTTCAACATTTTACTGCTGCCTGAAATCTTGTTTCTCCCTGACTAATGGAAAAGTCATTGTTGCTTAGGATAAAATCAAATGGTGTGCTCTAAGAGGACAGCCCTTTTCTGTAACCAGGAAAGAAATAAAGTTTTCCACCCTTATCCTGCCACCCCAGCATTGTAGCTAGTTAGAGTGCCAGGTTGCTTATGCATATATGCATGTACGCATTTTGCAAACTAGAAATTTTGGCTCAGTATTTTCAAGACTGATCATTTTAAACTGACATTAGGAAATGTAAAAAAGTGCCTCTTTCTACTATTTCAGCATGCCCACCCCCAGCAGACCCAAGGAGAGCTTTATTCTGAACCCCTCTCCAAGAAATGGGGGGGGGGGGTTAAAAATAGTACAGAATCTTCCCAGTGGTGGCTCTGTTTTCCTGAGAAAAATCCTTACTATGGCCTTCAATAGGGGGATGAAAACATGACCTGCATTGTTGTTTTTTCTGCTCCTCAGATTTTACCTGAATTCTATTATATTAATATTGCTTCTTCCATTGGAATCATTCTTTGATGCTACCTGCATTGTTCCATTGTGTTGTTCATTTTAGACTGGTTTTATTATGATTGCTAGCCATCCTGGAGGCCCCATTTTTAAAACAGAAGAGTGAGACGCGTAATTGTTCATCTATTAAACGAATGAATAAATGAATGAAACACCTTCTTGGAACATGCAATTTGCCCCTCACTAGAAATTAATATCTGTAAGCAGCTCTCACAAAGTTGGCAGGCAATTGATCTGCAGGGAGGAGAGAAACCAAGCTAGCTGAAGATCATGTGCAAACATTAAAAGTGCAGGAATTCTTTCTTTCTTAACACCTAATTCTCTTCAGTAGCCTTCTCTCTTTTTAATAACAGTTGAATATAATTATATTTTCAAAAGAAACTGAAGGGGTCCTTATATTTATTTTATATTGAGGCACAGCACTTAATTACTTTTCAACAGTGTTAGGTGTTTTTTTTTTTTTTCTATTCTTAGCCATTATTGTTGCTGCTGTTGTTGATTTTAAAGAGGTGGGGTTGGGAATTGGAAGTTCAATGTGGTGGGGGAAGTAGTAATTTTTTTTGAGAAAAATTCAAGAGTAGAAAGATTGTATTATATAGACAAACTCTGATTCTATGCCCTCCAAACCTAGAAGTGAACAGACCAAGAAATACATGTATTTCCATGAAGGTCAATCAAAAGTCACTGCTGTAACCAAGGGACAGAATGGAAGCATTTGTTGAAATGAAAGTATTCTGCAACCAGGAATAACTGTCACGTCAATGATGTAGGAATACCAAAACAAAAAGAAAGGAAGCAAAGCAAATGTATTGCCATGTCTGAAAACGGACATGCTTACTGAAAGGACTGGGATTTGTGTACTCAGTGTTCAACCTCCCACAAACTTTGCAGAGGCTTACAACTGTAGTCTCTGGTCTGGAGTACCTGGTGTACTCCCGAAGAGTTGGACCAACTCCCCAATCACTAATCGGCAGCCACCCTGACTCTCGTCAACTGTTAAGACATTACCCAAAAAAGGTAGATAATGTGAAGGTTTACCTAGTAATAGCATTTTCTAATTCATGCCCTTTGGCAGCTTAAAGCCAATAGTACATTGAAAGTAATGTACTGTATAGCTATTATCGCCACTCCTAATCACCTGTATTCCATAAATTGGACTGATCTCAGTATACCTTCTTTGGTCAATCCTGAATTTCCTTCAACTGGGACTAGAAAAGATCTTGTATGAAGGTCTCATGAAACAGGCAGTTTTATTTTTAATTATCTTCCTAATTGTCTCCAACTTGGGACATGCTGGTTTTAGAACGGTTGCTAACTTCTGACAGGCAACTTTAACAGTCCTGTTTTTCTTTCCTGTGTTTCCTGTGATCTTTAAAATGGATTTGGAACTTGGCAGCCATTCAAATAAAAGACTGTCCTGTGCAAAACAAGACATGCTAGTCCCCCCTCCGGAAGGGAAGGGAAGAGAAGGGAAAATCCTGTCCAGTCAAAATTATATGCTCAGATATCTATTTGTATGTAGTTACTGAGAATGGATTTAGGGTGATATATGAGACAACTCTGAATTCATAATGTTTGAATGAATACGGATTCTGTTGTTTTTAGTAGCAACTCCATATGGATATGATGTCAAACAGCTCAAATCCATTTTTAGATCATAAAAAGCCATTGGATCTGAACTGAGAATGTCGCAGATAGCAAGGTGGGCAGCAGTATTTCTCTTTTGCTTTGAAGTTGGAAGCTCAACTTTGATCTCCCAACTGTTTAAGGCGGCTTGTAGTCTGCAAGGGACATTAATCTACTGCTGATGTTCCCTCCTGCTTGATGCTCATGCCAAGACAATAACAGCTACTTCCATATTCTCCTGCATCCACTTAAAGAGTATAGGAGAGCTCCTTTTTGAAAAGTTGCCACCGCATTTGCAGTCCAGGAGAACTATCAAAGGAATTTAAAATGGTTTATCAGCTGTGGATATGAATGCAGGAGTGTGCTTACTGGGGCTATCAATTCTGGCCACATTTGGTCAGTGTTTTGTGAAGCATATCCAAGATAAATCAAGATTCAAGCAGGTGGGTAAACTAGTGCCAATTTTTTATTCATCCACACCAAAGAGATTGCCAATAATAGATGCCAAATGGACATTCTGATGTTAATGAGTATCGGCGAGTCTGCACTGGTTGTGAATTTGGAGATAATCCTGCATCTATTCCCAATTCCTTAGCATCATCTTGAATTGCACAACTCCAAAGCTGGGAGCACACTAGAAGAAGCTAACATAGGGTTGTGCAGGTGATGGCCCAGCGTACTGTCAGAATCCTACTGCTGACTTAATGTATGTATGCATGTATGTATGTATGTATTTTCTATCCCGCCTTTATAGTTTTTATAAATAACTCAAGGTGGCCACCATAGCTAATACTCCTTCTTCCTCCTCTTTTCCCCACAACAACAACCCTGTGAGGTGAGCTGGGCTGAGAGGGAGGGACTGGCCCAAGGTCACCCAGCCAGCTTTCATGCCTAAGGCGGGACTAGAACTCTCATACCATGCCTGATTGGCTCTTGGGCTGAGAGAGAGGGACTGGCCCAAGGTCACCCAGCCAGCTTTCATGCCTAAGGTGGGACTAGAACTCACAGACTCCTGGTTTCTAGCCTGGTGCCTTAACCACTAGACCAAACTGGCTCTCTCTATGAGCCAGGCCATCATGTTAAGCCTTAATAGAAGAATCCTCTTTCAATTTCTTATGGTCTCCAGGGATAACATTATCTTACCTGGGATCATCCAATACTCCTAATACCCAAATGCCTCAAGAGATACTACAGCATAGATAGAGATGCTGCCAGTCAATCTTGGCATCCAGTACATAGGTTAATTTTTACTGACCTTCTGTGATATGAATCCCAAATTGAAACTCTTTATGAGCATTACTTTCTGAGATTCTTGATGCTGATGATCATTTTCCTTCTGGTATAATAGTTAAGGCAGGGTTTCTCAACCAGGGTTCCGTGAAACCCTAGGGTTCCGTGAGCAGTCACTAGGGGTTCCATGGGACATCACAATTTATTTAAAAAAATATTTCAAATTCGGGCAACTTCACATTGAAGAGTTTCATTCTTTATTTTTAATTTAAGAACACTGTTAATGCATATTTACAGGCCTACCTATGAAGCAAATATAATAATTTGTAACTTCTGGCCTATATTTGAGCCTGAATGTGCAGGGGTTCCCCAAGGCCTGAAAAATATTTCAAGGGTTCCTCCACAGTCAAAAAGTTGAGAAAGGCTGGGTTAAGGTGTTGAACTGGCAGGTTGACCCAGGTTCTAGTCAACCCTCAGCCACAAAAGCTCAGTGGGTATCTTTGGATCATTTCCCACAGTTGAGAAAAAAAAATGTGCTATGGATACTCATGGAGAAAATCCAGGAGAAAAATCTAATAAATAAATACACCATAACCAAATGGTAAAGCATTAGTTAAACATGCCTGCTACAGTAAGAAGCGGTGGCAGTGAATTCTTGGAAGGCTGTGTAACTCAAATGAAGCAAGGAAAGGAAAACTCTTCATCAGCACTCCTGTTATTTTGTTTTACAAAATACTGAAACAAAACAGATACTTCAAATTAAAAGATTTGCTTAATAGCCTGATTCATACACTGCAAATAGAAAAAGCCAGCTCTAAGAACCTGTGTTAATTCTTAACCTTTCCTCCATGCTGTGTCTCCCTCCCCATCCATCCACAAGAAAGGATGTGTTTGGCTTTAATATCCTGTGCCTCCTGATATCCCATGCCTGCTGCTTCCTACCTGGCTGAAATGCATCTTTTGTTCCCCCCTCTTCACCTCCTTTTCCCTCCTCTTTGCAAAGAGTGTCTGAATGCTTAAAATAAACAAGAGGAAGGCTGGTAAACAAAGGGAAGGGTGAGACAAACCCCTCACCTACTGAGCATGGGCAATTACCCCATTCACCCGGTTGAGTTCACAAAATTAATTAGCAGCAGACGCCACCGGGCCGTATTATTTCTGTGGTAATGAGCATGAGTTGCCATGCTTCGGAAGATTGCAGCGGAGACTTGAGGATGCTCTGCTGACAGCCACATTCTCCTTTTTGCCACCAGAGGGCTTCCAGCTTGCGCCACCACAGCCCAGGCACCACATCTGGCCTAGGAGTCTGGCACTGAGAAACAGGGGAATCAGGCAATAGTGCTTCTCGTACTTATATGCTGGCTAATATTTAAAAGTTCAATAGTGATGGGCGGCGATTTGTGCTGCTCGAACTATGGCATTGAAGAAGCAAGTCTGTTGTTCAGCTGAAGAGGGGCTGGTCTCTTTGGGAGCAGATGTTCTTCTAAGAAACCAGCAAAGGAAGAAACTCCTCAGAAGGTGCCAGGGGATGACCCTCTGAATTTACTTTGAATTTCACTTAGAGGAAATCTGATGTGATGGTAGAAATGTGCAGAGCTATTCCTACCCTCTTGCCCAACAAACCACATTCATCTGCTCAGCTTTTTGTGCTCCTTGTATGATTCTTCAGATGTTATACCCATACTTCCTATTTTTCTTCATATTGCCTTTTTTTTCTGGGGGGAGGGGAGAACCTTACCTTTAGTACAAAGACTCGTAAAGAGTGCAAGCAGGAAGTGCTTTGCCTGCTTTCTAATGTGTCATCTAAAAATGCAATGGAAAAATGCGGGGGGGACACTTCTATAATGTGTTTTTTCCCCTTCATATGCAGCATTGTTTTTTAGCAGTTGGAGGGCGACTTCTAGGCATGAGGGAGAGGGAAATGGGAAGATATGTATCCACCTAAGAATGCCAACAAAGGGAATGACCCTTTGTTCTAGGAATATTGCCATGCTGAAAATAGCCAAGACACTAGTGGCATGTTTTTAAGATCTCCCCTGCTCTCTGTAAGATTAACTCAGTCCCAAAAGTTTAATTAATTAATTTGACTTTGTTCCCCACCCTACTCCAAATGAACGTTGCTAGCCCAGAGATGTTGTTTTTTGGTGAGACACTTTTTACTTATAAATTATATGTAATTCATAAATTAACATACAGCTATGAATGTTAAGTATGCTCGTTTGATATTAACTCAGTTAAAATCAGTAGGTGTTGCTCAACATGAAATATTTTCAAGATGGGCGTGGGAAATGCACTTTTATTTCTGTGTCAGCAATCTAATGTGCATGACAATACTGCCTTTCCCACAAACGAACATTTCCCTTTCTTTTCTTCCTCCCTCTGCTCATATTATTTTTCCTTGAGATCTGTCACTGTGTCATAGCTGCTATCTTCAAGTAAGTACTTTTACTCTTTAAAAAGTATTTACTCTGAAATACTTTTACTCTTTTCATTTCCTCCCTATTTCTCCTTGTCTTACACTCCTTTGGATTCCCACCCAATCTTGCAAGTTCCCATAACATGGTTCCTTTCTAAGAAACAGAGGAATGAACAGAAACTATTATTAATGAAAGCAAATAATGTTCATTAGGTATTCTTGAAAGCTCCAAAGACTGCATAATTAAAGTGAGAACACAAAAGTTAAAACATTTTTAAAATGTGGGATTAAAGAAAGTCAGCCTGGAGAAAAAAGGAAAAGAAAAGAAGCTGAAGGTAACAATACCTGAAAATTAGAAGTGTTTTAAGCAATATTAATTACTCCCCAGCTGCTCAGTTGCTAAGTCACAAAATACTGGCAGTCTCTTCTAGAGTTTGTTTCAAGAAATGGAGAAACAGGAAAAAAGCCAGGATTCAACCTTCTGCCACAATTCTGCACAATCTGAAGCCTTACAACCATACCCCAGAATCTGATGCCAAACTTAAGTGTTCAGTTTGATATCTGAAGGGTTTTTAACATATAGGGAATAATCACATTAAAGTTAAATTACAACTAAATCAAAATAAGCTTTTGGCTCACTCCCATCCACATCTTTATCCAGATTCCACCTCCTGGCCCTTCCTTTAAAGATCATGTGCAATGCTTTCTTTGGAAAAAAAGAAATGTTCCCTTTGCTCTGTAGCTTTAATTTTGGACTTATTGTAGCCTGAGATTAATCAGGATCAGCCCAAGAACGACAGAGAAGCAATCCAGCCAAAGTTCAGTTCTTTATTTGCTTATACCGTATAGACAAAATCTTGCCAGATTATACCTGCATTACTCCAACCTAATGTATATACCCTGGGGGATTCTAGGGAGTGGCTATCCTAAATCTCTTCCTCTTCCCACAGTCCAACTCAGGACTGGGTTGTCCCTTGTCTTGCTCCCCCTCCTTGGAACGTGCTCCTTCCTTCCTGAGAAACCTCTGCGTTACTGTAGCCTATCACATAAGGTGACGTCTCTTTCCATGTCACATATTGAATTCAGCTGGGCTGACAGTTGAACCTGACTTGTGTTCTAGCAATGGGATTGGTTCCTCCCCTTCATCTCAGCACAGCGGGTTAGTTTAGGGACTATAGGACAAGGTTTGTGGAATATGCACCTTTCTCAAGGTTGGCTTTTTTTTTTTTAATCCAGCCAATCATGTCCAATTCTCGGAGACTGCCTGGAAAAGTCCCTGTAGTTTTCTTGGCAAAGTTTTTCAGAAGTGGTTTGCCATTGCCTCCTTCCTAGGGCTGAGAGGGAGGGTCTGGCCCAAGGTCACCCAGCTGGCTTTGTGCCAAAGGTGGGACTAGAACTCACAGTCTCCCGGTTTCTAGCCTGATGCCTTCACCACTACACCAGACTGGCTCTCCAAGGATGTCTACATGGGAATAATACAAAGCCAAGATGGTGGCTACAACTCATGCTTGGACTTTTGAGTGAGGATATGCTTGTATGGCTAACATGTACCAGTACATGAAAAATCATTGATAATTATAGCCAAGAGTTATCTGATATTGCCTGGAAGCATAAAGCCCGACACAGTTTTCTCTAGATTAACTGTGGACACTGTGATTATGGCAAAAATGGAAACAGGAAAAGAAAAGAAAAACCCACAATCTGTCAAAATCAAGAACTTTGGGCATCACATCCCCACCATTGCTTTTTGCTAACCCACCATCAAGATTGACTTGTTCTATACTGAATTATGATCATCTCCACATACAGACTTGACATCATCAGAACATATCTTGGAATACATCATGATGATGTATGCATTAGAAACAAAATAGGTAAAGACTACTGGCTGAATACAGACCAAACTGACTTCCGACTCAAACCAAAGGGATTTAAATCAAAACACCAGATAAGAGTTCAACAAACAATCAAAATATGTTTGTATATGTATATATAATTTTACTTTGTTATTTTTCTTCTGGTTCAGCTAAAATAAGGAAAGGAAAGGAAAATAAATCTAAACCCACAGGGTTTTGTTTTTTTGTTTTTTTATGCACAACACAAATCAAGACAATAAAACAGGACAAATGATACAAAATCAAGTGAGTCAGTTTGGTCTTCTGACTGTGAGCAACAGAGAGCTGAAAGTCTGCACTTTAAAAACCCAGAAAACAAAGCTGCCAGGGGAAAGGGAGGCCTGCCTAAAAATCAATAGGGAATCCAATTTATAACAACAGTGAATTTCTTAAATAAAATTTGATGGGTCTTCATAACCAATCAAATACATGGAGCAAAGTGAATAAGGCTATTTAGTGGCTCATACCAGGGCAATATTACTGAACTTCAGCAAGTAAAATCTATAGTGGCCAACCAACTCACTATGCTCCTCATAAACTTTGTAAATGGGTTTTAGTAGTAATGATGGAAAAACAAGGCAAAAGTATGTTAATAGAAAAAATGGTTAAATATAATAGAGAATATATTACCGATATTCCTAGAGCAGTAAAAGAATGTTTTTCCTGACAATTATTTTAGCTGTTGTATTTTTTTTTTTTTTTTAGAATGGTTGTATAAGGTGTGGGACTTAACAGTTTAATGACATTTATTTAGATTTATAAATATGGCATAGAAGTTCTACCAGCTCCTTTGGTGGTGATGGTACACAATGCCCCACTGTTCTCATAAAAAGACTGATTGTTGTTGTTTATTCGTTTAGTCGCTTCCGACTCTTCGTGACTTCATGGACCAGCCCACGCCAGAGCTTCCTGTCGGTCGTCAACACCCCCAGCTCCCCCAGGGACGAGTCCGTCACCTCTAGAATATCATCCATCCATCTTGCCCTTGGTCGGCCCCTCTTCCTTTTGCCTTCCACTCTCCCTAGCATCAGCATCTTCTCCAGGGTGTCCTGTCTTCTCATTATGTGGCCAAAGTATTTCAGTTTTGCCTTTAATATCATTCCCTCAAGTGAGCAGTCTGGCTTTATTTCCTGGAGGATGGACTGGTTGGATCTTCTTGCAGTCCAGGGCACTCTCAGAATTTTCCTCCAACACCACAGTTCAAAAGCATCGATCTTCCTTCGCTCAGCCTTCCTTATGGTCCAGCTCTCGCAGCCATATGTTACTACAGGGAACACCATTGCTT
Source organism: Candoia aspera (assembly GCF_035149785.1). NCBI lineage: Eukaryota > Metazoa > Chordata > Lepidosauria > Squamata > Candoiidae > Candoia > Candoia aspera. The sequence goes on along the minus strand of NC_086161.1, from coordinate 6,753,801 downwards.
TAACTATGCGGGCCTTTGTTGTCAGTGTGATGTCTCTGCTCTTAACTATTTTATCGAGATTTGTCATTGCTCTTCTTCCAAGGATTAAGCGTCTTCTGATTTCCTGACTGCAGTCAGCATCTGCAGTAATCTTTGCACCTAGGAATACAAAGTCTTTCACTGCTTCTACATTTTCTCCCTCTATTTGCCAGTTATCAATCAAGCTGGTTGCCATAATCTTGGTTTTTTTGAGGTTTAGCTGCAAGCCAGCTTTTGCACTTTCTTCTTTCACCTTCATCATAAGGCTCCTCAGTTCCTCTTCACTTTCAGCCATCAAAGTGGTATCATCTGCATATCTGAGATTGTTAATGTTTCTTCCAGAGATTTTAACTCCAGCCTTGGATTCCTCAAGCCCAGCTTGTTGCATGATGTGTTCTGCATACAAGTTGAATAGGTAGGGTGAGAGTATACAGCCCTGCCGTACTCCTTTCCCAATCTTAAACCAGTCTGTTGTTCCGTGGTCTGTTCTTACTGTTGCTACTTGGTCGTTATACAGATTCTTCAGGAGGCAGACAAGATGACTTGGTATTCCCATACCACTAAGAACTTGCCACAATTTGTTATGGTCCACACAGTCAAAGGCTTTAGAATAGTCAATAAAACAGAAATAGATGTTTTTCTGAAACTCCCTGGCTTTTTCCATTATCCAGCGGATATTGGCAATTTGGTCTCTAGTTCCTCTGCCTTTTCTAAACCCAGCTTGTACATCTGGCAATTCTCGCTCCATGAACTGCTGAAGTCTACCTTGCAGGATCTTGAGCATTACCTTACTGGCATGTGAAATGAGTGCCACTGTTCGATAGTTTGAACATTCTTTAGTGTTTCCCTTTTTTGGTATGGGGATATAAGTTGATTTTTTCCAGTCTGATGGCCATTCTTGTGTTTTCCAAATTTGCTGGCATATAGCATGCATTACCTTGACAGCATCATCTTGCAAGATTTTGAACAGTTCAGCTGGGATGCCGTCGTCTCCTGTTGCCTTGTTATTAGCAATGCTTCTTAAGGCCCACTCAACCTCACTCTTCAGGATGTCTGGCTCTAGCTCACTGACCACACCGTCAAAGCTATCCCCGATATTGTTATCCTTCCTATACAGGTCTTCTGTATATTCTTGCCACCTTTTCTTGATCTCTTCTTCTTCTGTTAGGTCCTTGCCATCTTTGTTTTTGATCATACCCATTTTTGCCTGGAATTTACCTCCAATGTTTCTAATTTTCTGGAAGAGGTCTCTTGTCCTTCCTATTCTATTGTCTTCTTCCACTTCTGCGCATTGCTTGTTTAAAAATAATTCCTTATCTCTTCTGGCTAACCTCTGGAATTTTGCATTTAATTGGGCATATCTCCCCCTATCACTGTTGCCTTTTGCTTTCCTTCTTTCTTGGGCTACTTCTAGTGTCTCAGCAGACAGCCATTTTGCCTTCTTGGTTTTCTCTTTCTTTGGGATGTGTTTTATTGCCGCCTCCTGAACAATGCTGCCAACTTCTGTCCAGAGTTCTTCCGGGACCCTATCTACTAAGTCCAGTCCCTTAAATCTATTCTTCACCTCCACTGCATATTCCTTAGGAATATTAGTGAGCTCATATCTAGCTGATCTGTGGGTCTTCCCTAATCTCTTTAGTCTGATCCTAAATTGTGCAAGAAGAAGTTCGTGATCTGAACTACAGTCAGCTCCAGGCCTTGTTTTTACCGACTGTACAGATGTCCGCCACCTTTGGCTGCAAAGGATGTAATCAATCTGATTTCGGTGTTGTCCATCTGGTGAAGTCCATGTATAAAGCCGTCTCTTAGGTTGTTGGAAGAGAGTGTTTGTTATGCAGAGTGAATTGTCTTGGCAAAATTCTATCAGCCTGTGTCCTGCTTCATTTTGTTCTCCTAGGCCATACTTACCTGTAATTCGAGGTGTCATTTGACTGCCCACCTTAGCATTCCAGTCTCCTGTGATGAAAATAACATCTCTTTTAGGCGTGTTGTCCAGTAGGTGCTGCAGATCCTCATAGAACTGCTCTACTTCAGCTTCTTCAGCATTTGTGGTTGGGGCGTATATTTGGATCACTGTGATGTTAGATGGCTTGCCCTGAATTCGAATTGAGATCATTCTGTCGTTTTTTGGGTTGTATCCAAGCACTGCTTTAGCCACTTTACTATTAATTATGAAGGCTACTCCATTTCTTCTGTGGTCCTCTTGTCCGCAGTAGTAGATCTGGTGGTCATTTGATGTGAAGTGGCCCATTCCAGTCCATTTCAGTTCACTGACGCCCAGAATGTCTATCTTTAATCTTGACATCTCACCAATAACCACATCCAATTTGCCCTGGCTCATAGATCTTACATTCCAGGTTCCAATGGTGTGTTGATCCTTAGAACATTGGATTCGCCGTTCACCACCAGCACCGTCGGCCACTAGCCGTCCTTTCGGCTTTGAGCTAGCTGCGTCATCACGTCTGGGGCTAGTTGAGCTCATCCTCTGTTCCTCCCCAGTAGCATTTTGACCATCTTCCGACCTGGGGGTCTCATCTTCCGATGGTATACCGACATATCTCTGGTTGTACTGATCCATTTAGTTTTCACGGCAAGAATACTGAGGTGGGTTGCCATTACCTTCCCCAGGGATCGCATTTAGTCTGACCTCTCTGTCATGACCTTCCCGTCTTGGGTGGCCCTTCACGGTTTAGCTCATGGCATCATTGAGGTGCTCAAGCTCCAGCACCACGACAAGGTAACGATCCTTTGCTGAAGAAAAGACTGATACTTGTTGATAATATGACAGTATTAACAAACTTCTCCTACAATGAAATTAAAGTTGATGCAACAGATCAAGCTATCTCTAGAAAAAAGATAGAAGTTTAAAAGCCAATGGTAAAATGACTGCAAAACACTATAGAAAGAAAACATTGGATGTAATTTAAAATACCAACTTAAGGAGCAGTACCCTGACACCTTTTTTCCAAAAGCAAGAGATGGGGTGATGGTATCTAAAAACTGGGAGTGACACAGACAAAAGCCCTTCACACCTGCCCAATAAATGGGATTGGCATTTTCACCAAAGTGGTTCTTTTGTAGAATGCAAACATCAGGGAGTTTTCTGTCTGCTCCTGCAGACCAGTAGACAGGCAGGCTTAAGCAGTTGGAGAGTCTGAAGTTTATGAACCCAATCCTGTGATTGGTGATCTGGAAAGGGGCAAGGGAATAGGTTTTTTGGGATAGCAGAACTGATCCTGGAAAAGAGCTGGTGAATAGATCCTTTGCCATACAGTATATGTTTCCACTATGAACATGACTATTGGTGAGCCATGTTTGACAAGTAAAAAAATAAATAAATTCAATCCTCTGAATCTAACTCCTGCCAACCTAGCAGTTCGAAAACATGCAAATGTGAGTAGATTAATAGGTACCGCTTCAGCGGGCAGGTAACAGCGTTCTGTGTAGTCATGCCGGCCACATGACCACAGAGGAAGTGTCTACGGACAAACGCCGGCTCTTCGGCTTTGAAACGGAGATGAGCACCGCCCCCTAGAGTCAGATACAACTGGACTTAATGTCAAGGGGAACCTTTATCTTTACCTGAATCTAAAGTGCTTTCCATCTCCTAAAAATGCTCAGGACTGAAGGCCATTAACTTCTCACAACTCAAAATTCCACTAGGCAGTTTATACACAAAACATGCCTTCTGGAAAGTCAATTTACCACCCTGGCTATTGCCAACCAGCAGAGCTTTAGAAGTGTTTAATTGCCTGCTGTTCCCATCCCACCAATTTAAAATTTCTTTGGAGTTATCTAAGGTCAAACCCCTGGTAAACCCATTTCTACATCACTGGCTTTTGTTCAAAATGTTTTGGAATTGTATGTTGTCTAAAAAAAATGGGATTGCACCATTACTATTTTCTAAAGAAGTTGCAGTAGCTTTTTGAAATCTTAAAAAAAACCAAATAGTAATGTAATGTACAGCAGGAAATAAAATGAATAAATGTATAATAAAAATAATATGAAAGAGGGATTTACACAATCTGTGATGAGACTGGTCAGGATGCAATCAGTGCCAGAAAATGCAAGTCATGGCAATGAAGACAGAAATGTAGACACCCTCTATGCAGCCAAATGAGGCCCACATCCCAATAAACAAATACATAAATAAATGGTCAGTTTGATTGAGGAGTTTCTGCCTGGCGCCTTTATTGTTTTTCTACTGTTTTTATGTATGTGATTTTATGCTTGTTTGCTGCCCAGAGTTGATTGCAAGATAGCGGCCATATAAATTTACTCAATCAATCAGTCAATGTGTAGGGTGGATGAAGTACAATTTTAAATGTAAACAGGGACCTCAAGTGGAGCATCAGGAGGCTTCACTCTCAGTGTCAGTGATGTGGAAACAAGAAGAGCCTTTGGGGTTCGTGTTCAAGCCCACAGATCAGGTGGGTCAGATTAGACACTGGACCAGAGTCTCCCCATAGCCAATAAAAGCATTCATCAATGAAAGGAAGATGAAACATCGTTATTAAAAATAAAGTCATTTCCATTTGAATGATGTTCTGTGATTTTTTTTTTAAATAATTCTTTTGGCCTCTGAAAAACCTACTTAAATGGCTTCTATTTATATTAAGAAGTGAGATGGTCCCAGTAATGTCTTATTTCCAAGCGTTTGCATGTACATTTCTAACACACTCGGTCTCCATCTCTGACTTCAGAATCTTCTCTTCAAGAGGTAGTTATCTAAGATCCTGGCACCATTTCCTTCCGTGGAAGGAGATAATATGTATTATTTGCCAGAGTAAATTTGACATTAATTAGCAGGATTCTCACTGGCAGAGACTCCTACTGAGAAGCAGATGCGTTGCCGTCTCTCAGCTATTTCTCTTCCTGCTGTGAAGAACCCTGGAAAAACTAGATTTCTGGTGACTGCTTCACTCTCATCATGGTTGTGTGAAAACTGACTATCACTTCACTACTGAAAGTAGATCTTGAAACCTCTGTCCACACTGTAAATGGAGTTTATTTAAAAGGAAACAAAGCTATTTCCACAGCTGTCAGGTCACTTTGGGGAGTTCTGATGAGTGTTCAAAGGTGTCACCTTTCCAATTGAGCCCTGCAGAACTCCTTAAGGCTTAAGAGATCTACAAACAAATACTCTCTTTTAGGTTCTATCAGCAAGAACTGGAACTAAGTGAATGGTTCAACTACAGACAGCTGTTAGTCCTTCTGTCTCACACACATACACATGCATGCAAATATATCCCAAAACTACCAAGTAACAATTTTAGAATGTTGCTAACAATCTTACAAATGTAGAGAAAAGCTTGAAGACTTCTTTGTCATAATATGCATGACATAAAAGCCACCTCACTATCTCCAGTATAGGAACATGAAAATCAAAGAAAGAAAAATATCACAAAACCACTCGTCACAAAGGAAAGAGGTCCTCCATTAACCACCACCCATGCACAACTGCTTTGTAAATCAATATGTGGAGAGATGATGAGGGTGATAACTGAACATCATCGACATTGACAAAATCACCATCACTCAATTGCAAAAGGCAGCTTTACTTGGAATAATTTACATCTTGTGACAATATCTCTAATATTATTAAACAACACCTGCCTATCACAGGACTTTGGGAAGGGCTTGCTAGGTGGATAAAAATGCCAGATCCAGTCTAAACATCTGGCTGACTGTGCGACCGACCATGATGATGTTGATGATGATGATGATGTTGATGATGATGATGATGATGATGATGATGATGATGATGATGATTGGCCAATGAACAGATTCAGGAATTTCCACCTAACATAATCAAAGTATCTCAGTAGACTAAGAGAGGAATTACAATAACCAGAATGGCTTATAGATTTCACCAAACAGGGGAAGGCAAGTGTTCTAATTTAGAATAAATCTCAGTGCACAGTCTGGGTATTATTTAGGGCAGCACAGATTCTTCAAAGAGATAATTGCCCAGAAAGAGAGTTCAGCTGAAGGTGAAATACCAGGTCTTTGACTTGTATCTGTAGAAAGATCTAAGACATCAGAAAGTTCTGTATCACTCTGGTTTATTTCATAGATTCTTTTGAGCAGCTTCTATTTCACCAACATCCTGTGCCCAAAGCATAGAAGACCTTTTACTTCTAGCCTTTAAGGAGCTGTGCCTGATTCACAATTCTATGGAACAGATCTTTGTCCATGACAAAAGTTTCTTGTTGAAGGATCTGTACAGTCCTGATGTCATTCCCCACATTTTGCCTACACTGGAATGTATGACCCAACTCATCTTTTGTCCATTCCATCCAATATCTGTAGGACTTCGGAGCAATCTCTTCTGTAAAGCCTTGGAGGACCTCCTCATGCACTTCTTACAGAAGAGACTGCTCCATATTCTTTAAGTAGACCCATAACCTCTTTACTATTACCTTCATGGAAAGAGAATCATGTGCCAAAGAGTATCAGGTGCACAATGAGGTCTTCTTGTGGCTCTTGTGGCTCATAACGGGCCCCTGATAATTGTTGCTCTATGCTCTTACAAGACATCTCTCTAGCTAGTTGCCTTTGACCTTACTTACGATCCATGGATGGCAGATTTGCTTCTTGCAATGGGTTACCTTGGGTGACCTTGGGATACTCACACATTATTTTTATTTATTTGATTCAGCTATACTACCGCTAATCATGTCTCACCATCACTTTGTACTCAAAATCCCTATGAACTCAGAAAGCCACATTCTGTATAAACGAAAGGGTAGAAACAGGGCTCAACTTCCCAAGATCAGAAGGAGTTAAAGACCCAAATAAGGGCACCACCTTGGCTTCCAGTGAGCTCATTATGAAAACTGAGTCATTTTGTGGCAGTGGTTCAGATGTCCCTCTATCCAAGCAGGTTTCTGTCTTTTGTGTGCCGCTGGAGAGAGACTGGAGCTGAAGCACAAAAATGAGGCAAAGGTGTCAGGGAAAGAAGCAAACACCGCAATACGCAGAAGAGGTAGGAAAATGTAGATAATGTGACATCCAGAATGAAGAGCAAAGCTTTCTGAGACATCCGCACATGTCATTTTAATGACAGTGAGTGAATGGCAACCATGGGGTGCTTCCTTGCCTGTCACCTGTGTTTGCCTCTGTTTCCTGGAATTTTCATTATTCATGATTTGTATGGCATGATGGCAGCAGTGCAGGGGCACCTTCTAATCCCATCCTCTCACCCTTATACTGTTTCCAGTGAGCATGATGAAGCCAGTCCACTGACAAGAGGCACATTTTTGGAAGATAAATCCCCATTTACACAAGGCAGGTGCAGCGACAGTAGATTGTTGAGAGAGGGGGAGGTTTGAACATGCAGTTCCATCTAAAGGATCAACTTAAAATCAGGAACCTAGCAAATGTCACCAGTTTGCCCCCCCCCCTTCCACCCAACAGATACAGTCCAAATAGTGGGCAGCCTACAGAGAGAAAAACAGACTGAGCCACTTATATTTGCTGTTCGGATAATCAGCCTTGTGCTTTTTTTACAATCACCAGTTCTTTTGTTTTCTTTTGGGTTATTTGCAAATATCAGTGCCAGAAATGAAGATTAATTGTGGATAGGAATTAAACAGAAAGGTGCATTAAGTAGAACATGCTTTATATTCTTTTTTTTTTTCCTCTGATGGCTTAATCAGGGAAAAGATGGAGGACTTTATATGAACTGATTCAGTGCCAATCAAGGGGCAGGACTGGCAGGAAAATTCCAGAGGTCACACTAATGCTAATTTTAGGCCTTAACTTAGGCCTAACACTAGGCTTTAATTCATGAGAAAGATACTATGTTCTTTCTTCCATTGTTAGGGTACATCAATCCTATGCAGGTCCTCTGAGAAGTAATCTATATCAAATTCTGTGAGTCTTAAGCTGAAATAAGTGAATATAAGATTCACTTATATTCACTTATTTACACTCACTGATTATGGGCGAGGCAAATACAGACACCCCTCACCTGATGGCAAATTCCTACTGTCACTCTCAAAATTCAGCATAAAGAGAAATCTAAAGCAAATGTCACCTTCTCAAATTTGCCATAGGACAAACGGTCCCAAGATGCTATCTGGACTCTCTGCATTCATAATCAGACAAGAATAAGAAAATTTAAATAAATAAATAAATAAATAAAAAATAAAGAAGGATAATTTTCCTTTGGTTCTCCTCACAGCTATATGCAATTCGATTCTTCAAAGCAACAGCAACAATAATACATTGTTCTCCTTTCACAAATGGGTAACTCACTTTAAAGAGTCACCCCCCACCCCACCCAGCCACCCAAGGCCATTTCTTGAAGGCCATGGTAAAACTGAAATCTTCCCAGAAGCCAGTCTTTTGCATCCAGTTCTCAAACGAACAGGGCAGCGCTGCCACCTTTTCTTTTCTTTCTGTTTGCAATTATGAAATAAATGACACAAGGAGGGAGAACCTGAGAAACCACTCAAGGTGGGTTTATTGTTTCCAGGGGGATGAAAGGAGAACATCGGAACTCAAAGCATCTTTAAATTCTTCGCAAGCAAGCTGCAGAATTTAATTAATGGCTTCACTTGCTAACAAAGTAGTCTTGCTTTCCTGTTTTGAAATAGTTTAATCCTGCATGTGATAACATCCCTGACAACTGAGTGCTTTAAAATGACAGCTTTTCACTGACCTAAGCAACTGCATTACAAAAATGTCATTATTGCCATTCTTCTCTCCATATAAAACAATTCACCATATCCCAAGCTTTTCCCTTCACCTTTTTCTTTTTGGGCTAGTAGAACAAACAAATAGGGCTGGGTTCAATATCATATTACATTACCTAATACATCCCTCCAACAAAATCAATGCAACTGCATTTGAACGCTTGTCCAAATAAATCAACAAGCGCTCCAACACAAATTATTTTGCTAGAGATTTCAAGAAACAAAGACCCACAGTTCTGGGACTGCTCTGGCTCCATCTAACCATTGTTTCAAATTCCAGCTGCATCTGTGAAGATGGAGCCAATGTGGGAGAGAAACGGAACTCTGTCCCCAAATTACCTTTAGCTTTTCCAGTTTTGCACAGTACGTTTTACCCATGAGATCCTCCTGATGGGCACTTGGTGCCAAAGCCTTGGCAGGGAGGGAAAAGTGAGAAAGGCTTTCAAGAAGTTGTATGTCCTCCTGAAATCCAGATCTCAAAAGGAGAAATCCTAACTCTTGAAAATTCAACACAGACAGGAAGAAAGAGAAAATCCTTTGAAAATATTGTTTCTTCTTTGCACAGAGAATCAAAACAGGTCTGAACTCCAACTGAACACTTTAAGCTAGATCATAATTATTATGTGAATATAATTAACAATGTAATTCCTAGCTGTACTTGGCTGATCTTAAAAAGCTAAGCAGGGCCAACTCTGGTGAATATTTGGATGGGAGACAACCAAGAAAGACTAGGGCTGAAAACTAGCCTTGGAAGTTGGAAAACATATTGGAAAATATCAATCTCTTCAACTGATACTGGAAAATGGCAATAACAACCAGTTTCTGTAGTGTTGCCCAAGGAGACCCTATGTAAACAAGCCCATGAAATCTCTAGAAATTGAGCTTCACTTGAGGGAGTCTTTACTTTCACCTTCAGTCCTGGAGAGACTTCAAAGGTGAGAGGCAGCTAAATCTTTCTAACCAAGAATGCAGTGGAATAATATCATATCATAAGAAGCTACAGGGTCTAAAGAAGAACTTGACTAACAGTGAAGCAAATTAAAAGTCTCAGCAGCATGGGACTGAGGAAAAAAAGGCTTAGTAAGACTAATGTATAATGTGGTTTCTTTGGTTTTAGCTTAGTTGTTGCACAAAATCATAATCACAGAGTTGGAAGGAATCTTAGAAATCTAACCCAACCCCCTGCTCAGTGCAGAATGCACTGTAGCATCTCCGACAGATGACCATCAAGCCTCAGTTGGAAGACTTCTAATGAGGAAGAATTGACCACTGTATCAGGCAGTCTGTTCCACTAGCTGACAGCTCATATAAGTCAGGAACTGTTTTGAAGATCAATCAATCAGTCAACTCATCTGAAGACATCCTCCTCAGAGAATCTGCTCATGGTATCCCAGGTCCATGTGGTGAGAGATGCTGAAGCCAGATGGCTCTGTTTTTCAATCGTGGTGCCTATAATGTGGAACAGGCTTCCTCTAGATGCTAAGCTGCCTCCCTCAATAATGCCCTTCCAGAAGGTAGTGAAGACCATACTCTTCTGGAGGGTTTTAACTGTTTTGATGTTTAGCGCAACATCAAAACCCTAATCTATGATTAACCTTAATTATGGTTAATGGAAGAAGCCAGCTTTGTAGTTAATAGTTTACCTACCCAAATTCAAGGTTAGTTACAATTTGGGGGATTCACATAACATGGCAAACTATACTATAGCTAATACCAAAAATCTCACTGGATGATACAACTCCAAAATGCCAGAAGAAAGATTCAGACAGAAAGTTGCTAACCTGTAAACAAAATGAACAAAAACCTTGTCAATGGAAAGCATGAAAGAAAGCTATCCAGTTGAACCATCTGCCCAGCACTATTCTACTACGTGCAAGAAGGATTCAGATGTGCAGCTCTCCTAGTTTTTTTTTTTTTTTTTTAAGGTTTTCTGAAGCTATACAATGCCAAAAGAATTGGATTGTGTGCTTTGTTTCTGCTTAGATAAACTTTAACAACTGAGCTGGAAGGCATGCTCATTTCGGGGGGTCTCTGAGCAGTTCCTGAAATCCAGTTTTCTCTTTCTGACAGTAAGTGCAAAAGAGCATTTGATGGAATCCATTCCCTACACCCTGATGCTTTCCCCTTAGCTGGTATGGGTGACTTTCATCTCTGCAGAGCTTCTAATAACAGTTGAGAAAATGCAAAGTCTTCCACACCTGCCACTTCTCTCCCTCCCCCACCTCTCTGCCCCCTGCCTCCAGCAAACTGGGTGCTTCATGTGTTCTAGAACTAGCCTTGGGCTCTCAGCTGAGGTGAAGAGCAATGAGGCAGGCTTGCCGTTCCACGTGCCCATTTCTGTCGAGCAGACCAGTGGTTCAGGGAGACCGGGCAAAACACCTTGTCAGTCAGGAGGTCAACGAGGTGTGCCTACCTCCCCTTTGCTAGTATTGCTGATCAGGGATTTGGCAGTGACTAAGGGCAAGGGTAAGGCCTCAGCTCTGGGAGCCTGTGAAATTTGCAGCAGGTGTAATTATTAGATTTCCTTTTTACTGCTGCTCAGAGGCCTTAATTGTATTTATTATGATGATGATGATTATGATACACTTTCCCCAAAAGAGCTGTCAGCAAAAATCTTACCCTGAATATTAAGGGCGAGTGTATCCATTAAAGCCTAAGGAAAAGGTTCCCTATTTTTCTTGCAAGCTGCCCTTAGTGATAGTTTCTGCAGGATCTCTAAGGACTCTTTGGAGAGATTTGGGGAGGTGGAAAACATTTGGGTTTCTGCAATGCAGCAGATGGTTGGGTCCTTTAAGGAGTAAGATTTGGTGAACAAGAATGTTCTTAATTATCTCTGCCAGGACAAGATGGTCGTTATTAAGGAGACTAGATTGAATCCCGAAAGTCTACCTTCCTCATAAATCAGATTAATTAAGTGCAGAATAAGGAGGAGGAGGAGGAGGAGGAGGATTCTATGACCGGGTTCATGTTTTGCACTCAGGCATGTTTGCTTATACATGGTTTATTCAATAAACTGCAATTTAGTGGGTCTCTAAACATGGTAAGCCATACACCATGATTTACAAGCTACAACACATGGGATAACAACATTTGTGGAGTCCTTGGTGCTCTCTGAGCCTTGTTGTTTTCTTGCAGACATTTCATTGCCAGGCTAGGCAACATCTTCAGTGCCTAGCCTGGCAATGAAATGTCTGAAAGAAAACAACAAAGCTCAGAGAGCACCAAGGACTCTACAGTTAAACCCTGAGCTACAAATATTTGCTTCAATTGATAACATTTGAAGACAGAAATAATAATCAAAAAGCCTCCTGAGTGTGTACCAGATATATCTCCAAGCTGAGATGCAAATACTATATGTTGACTTCCAAGATAGTCCTGTTTAGAGGTCCTGGTTTCCATAGAAATGTATGAGCATGTTTGGAGTAAAATTGGGGTTTGGTTGCACTCATGACGTACTAGGAGCAAATGGTAAAGAGTGTGCATTATTGAATCAAGTGCATGAAATAAAAATAGATGTGTTGTGTGTCTGCAAAACTAAGAGAAGGGGGAAGGAAGTAATAGGTATGAATAAACGTGATCCGGTCTTGTGGAGTAGAGCTGGTGAATACTTACAGGGAAGTGAAGATGTAAGATGAATTATGGGGGAAAAAAAGACTAAAATGTATACAAAAAAAAAAAATGAACTGTAGGAATAGGCTGGTCATGCTTGTATATATCAGTCCAATAACAGGTGATAATGTAAGTATAAGAGATGAGTTTTGGGGGGAAAATGTGCAATCTCCACAGGGCAAATATATTCTGCTAGATGACATGAATCCATGCATGGGAAAAAGATGAGAGAGTACAGTAAAATAATTGGGCCATTCAGGGACCCAAGCATGAATGAGAATGACTTTTGGTAAGTATCTGCTTAGAAAAAGCCCTGTTTATTATTTAATACTTTTCTCTTTCTGTCATATTAAACACCCCAATTCATTTGCAACTTCTAGAAATCTTGGAGGATCATTTGAAAACCTCATGCAACCTTGTGGCCTCAGTATGGGCACCCTGAACTTCATCAAACTTCCCCAATTGGGTGGCTCCAGATATGATGGGAATATATCCTCCAGAATTCCCAGATAGGTGGGTTTCAGACTGGGGAAAGATGTCCTAAATTAAAAGGAACTGAAGAACTAGCTGCATTGGGGGATGGTTCTATGAATTAGAGTTAGGACTCGGAAAATGGAGAAAAGTTCCCCCTGTCCTCTTCAACGTCTTCTCAAGACATGTCCTCAAGAGTCAAAAGCCTAGCTAGCTTTCAGGTATTTTAACAAAGAGGAATGACCCACTTAGCAAGAACTCCAATCCCCTCCCTGTTAAAAAGAGGGAAATTATCAGTGAGCCTAGGAATATCTTCATTAAAAATGCATTTAGCTCTGGAGCCCTACAAAGGAGAGACCTGTAATACATGAAAGATTAGCTCCAGATTGCTGATTGGACTATTTCACTTCATTATGGTAATTAGGTTTGTAAGGCTGTTGTGCTGACATTGACACTTTCCTGCGCAACTTGCCTTTGTATCAGATTTAAGGTGGTTGCCCCCTTCTTCAATTCCTCAGCTGCCTACCCTGCATAGCTCCTTCAGCTTCCTCTTCCAACTCCTTGTCTCTGGGCCAGCTTTTTGCTTCATGAATGTGGATCACAGTCCACCCTAAATTCCTACATGTCCTGTCCACCCCCTTTTCCATCTCTCCCCTTCCCCTTGTCCCCTTTGCTGCCAACCTCATCCCAACTTGCACAAAGGAGAGAAGAAATTAATGGTAATTACAAGGTGCAAGAGGATATGATAGCTCTCGATCTGATTGCCAGTAAAAACCAAATAAAAATGGGACTTAATCAGCCAATTATAAAAGTAGAGAATAAACAAGATACTTTATTCGCCCTTGACACTTGTTTTTGCCCCCCCCCCCCGATTTCTTCATGGTCTTGACTGTGCTATACTGTATAGGACCCAATGTGGAGGTGATTGCAAGAGACTGATGGGATCCATCCTAGCACATAGAAATGTCCAAAGACCCTGTTCCCCATTTTTAAAAAGGCCTGAACCATTTGAGACACATTCAGCTGAACACAATCTTGTTTGCCACTGGAAGTATATCAGCGAACTCAGTAATAAGCCTATGCATAGGTACTCATTACTAAATGGTAGTAGCTTAAACCCAGGTATTGCAACAGGAAAGAGTGAACCAACATTGTGTTGGCTGCTCCTTCCATTGTGCAGAATGAAAGGGAACACATTTAAACCAGTTCAATGCACAGCGATAATCACTGGGACTTAGGATTCAATAGATGGAAACCTGCTGCATCAACCAGTCTTTTCTTTCCTTTTATGCCTCCAACTTTTCACATTTTTCTTCTCTGCCTTCAGTTTCCAATGATGCCATTGAAAGCCTGGAGTTTGTTCAGGCATATAGAGGCTTTCCAAATCGAAGCAGAATGTAACTTTTACAATTCTATTTCTACTCCTCCCTGAGCATATATAAATGCAGCTATTTAATCCCCCTTCCCTCCTTCCTCTTTATTCATCCATCTATCTATGTATCCCCCTGGCATATTCCTTAATTACCTGCCCATTAGGTTCTCCCACTTCCCAGCTGAACATTTTATCCTTTCTCTGATTACTGTGGAGAATTAGCTTTTTACTAAGCAAAAGACCATAGAAGAAAAGCATACATGTAATTCTCCAAGCATCACTGGGGACATTTCCTGGTATACTCAAAAGCTCCTCGTTAACTCCTACTTGTGGGAAGAGAGCTTGATTAACAAGGAAAGATAGCAAGACCAGGGATGTTGATACAGCCAGGTCAGCATCCTTTAGGGATCCAGATGTAGACCAACACTGCCTTTTGTTTGCAGATCCACTAGAAAATCAGTGCCAGCTAACCTTAGATTTCTTTTCCTTCAAAATCTAAAGCAAAACCATTTCAATCTTCTCATTACTCCTCCTCCGAATTCACAGAGACAGAAGGTTTGAACAGGGACAGGAGATGCTCTGTCAAACTTGCCTATGTGGTAACAGGTCCAAGGGCAGGGACAACTTTTGGTCACATCATAGAAGTGACGCACTGGCAAGGTTGCTTGCATACGAGGCTTATGATGATGCAAAAGTAGCTATCTTTAGACCAGCCTCGGGGTTTTCTTTAACCGTTCTGCATCAACTGCAGGTAGATGGATGGGCAGACTTTTGAAAGTTTCCCAACAAAAGAAAGCAGGACAAGATGAGACACCAGCTTGCATCCAGAAGAACATACCAGGAAAAGGGTTCCGCCTACTCCTGGCAGACGGGCCATGGGGGTAGACTGATACCCACACTCAGGGCAAAAGAGAAAGTTTCCCAAAGGGAAAATGCCCCCTGCTTGTTGTCTGAGCTTGAATGAATTACATTCTGTGCATCTGTTGAATTTATCAAGCAATCTGGGCAAGAGGGGAGTTCATCAGCATACATAATTCGAGGGCCAAAACAGATGCAACTTTTAAAGCATCTTTATGCTTTAAAAGCAGGGTTTTTTTTCCCCCTTCTCTTTAAGAAAAGGAAATCATTTGCTGGGGGTGGGGAAGTAATAATTTAATAATTACTAAGATTAAATTAAGCATTGGTGCTCCATCCGGGCATGAGATAATTACCCCCAAAGGAAGTACAGCCTTTCTTCTCAAGAAAAAAAGCCTTTCATTGAAGCCATGCTTCCCAGACTTCAGCATATATATAATGGAAGTTCACAGCCATGGGGGCAGATGACTGTGATGTCAAAACACAACCCAGCAAGTTACTGGCAGCTGCTATTTCTACCCAGCTGTGCTGGCACATTCCAAATAAGCTAAACCCATAATATCAACCCGAGCTGTAGGGGCCTGGCCTTCTTTGGGCTATTATTACCCTTTGCCTCATTGTGGGGAGGGCATCGGAAGTTCAAAGAGCCCACCTGTGGTTGTTTTCTCCCCATTTCCTTTCTAAAGCTGCAGACGTCGTCTCAGATAATGAAACCTTAATTTTGCGCAGCGTTTCATGCATGTCTCCAATGCCATAAAGTTCTCTTGACTACATGAATATAAGAGCAACTGGGCAAGGAACTACAATTACGCTTCGCATGCCAGCTTTTTCTTTTCTTTCCTTGCTTTTTTTTTTTTCATTTCCTTTCAACTTTGCAAAAAAAAAAAAAAAAAAGTAAATGGGAAATTAAAAAGGCCAAAGGTTAATGGGTCTTGCCTATCGACTGCAGCCAACGAAATAATCTGCAGCCTGGAGTCCTCTCTCTCTCTTTCTCTTTCTTTTTAAAAGCAGCAGCAACTGGAATTAAGCTTCTAAGGCACGTATGGGAATCCACGTAGAAATGATCAGTAGTCAAAAGGGGAAGTGTCTGCATTTTTAAACCCACAGGTGACAAGCTATCCCTCTGTTATGCTTTCAATCACTGACAGACAAGCTCAACTATTTTCGGTCACGTTAACAGAGCTGTCTCAGACTCTCTGTGAATCAGCTTTGCTCCATCAGAGCCATCAAAAGAGGTGGCGGTGCCATCCTCTCTGGCACTCAGATTTATTTTAATTGCATGCCATAAATAGACCTCTCTCCCACTTCACCTCTCCCTATCTTTGGAAATCAGGAAGGAAAAAATTACTTTTCTGGATTGGCCAAGATTAACTCTCTTACATTTTCCTTGGGCCATCTCCCTTTCCTCTTTCAGTCCATATCAGTTGTTTTGCCCTTCAGACCAGGGTTCTTCTTCTCAAAACTGACCAAACTGCAAAATGCCATTTGAACAGAGGGCTCAAGATGAACACATTCTAACTCTGCCAACTTTTCCACAAGCAGAAAAGTTGGGCTCTCATTTTTTGACAATTTTAGGGATGCTGAAACCTTCAGAGATTCCAGGGGGAAAAAAGGAAACAAAATCACCATCATTTTAGCATTCAAGGAGTAACAGGAGTGGTTTTGATCTGACCGGTTCTACCAAAGAGAGAAAAAGGAGAATGTGTTTGTCAGTCTGAACCACTCCAGATTTTAGCATGTTAATGCTGACCAGAAACAAAACTCTAGAGGGGATGTCATTACACTGCTGAGACAGAGTTCCTGCACAGTCTAAACACTCCAGGGATCTTCTCTAAACCCTAGCCCTATGCAAGGCTCTTGGTCAAGGGCAGAGAGTGTACACCTTGTCTGTACTGGAGTTCAGGTAACAATCAGTAAAATCACAGCTGTTTCGGATGGGGAGGTGATGACCATCAAAAAGGATACTCAAACTGAACCCACCGAATTATTTCAGCAGTCAAATACAACCCCCAAAACAGACAGTGCATGGAGTAGCATCCTTCCCTGCAACTTATCTTTGGCTGGCTGCATTTTAGTGGCAAAAAAATTAGGCCAACAAACAGTGTATCACCTTGGTAGTTCTGCAAAAGGGAAGGTCACAGTTAGAGGTTGCCTTTTGCATTTTATTTGGCTGGTAACATTCTCTCAAGTGACAAAAAGTAGCAAGGATGAATTGTCTGTTGCAGATAGGGCCCTAAGTGCCAGTCCTGCGGATGGCATTGTTATTCATAATTAAAAGCAGTTACTCCCCTTTCCTATGAAAGCCAGCTTTATGATTAGATCTATTTGGCAACCAACTGTATTTTCCTTTCTTGAAATATCGTATGTTGAATATTGCTCAAACTGTTATCAAAAGCTGAAGGTTATCATGCACTTTGGAAAACACAAAAGACTACCCATAAAATAAATGTGCCTTCTGTCCCCACCTCCCCCACTAGTACCCTAGACCTTGTTGGATCATTTCTCCACTTCCTCCCTTTCTTTCTTTCCAGGCTTGCATTCATCTCTCTCTCTTTTTTTTTTTGAAAGTTGTGTAAAATAGAGGTCCAGTTAAACCCTCTGAACAGCTGCAAACCTGTTAGATAGCCTCAAGGCAACTGACCAAAGGGGTGCTGGGGAGGGAAGTACAGAGCACGTTTAAAACTGCATTTGAGCCTATTGTTGGAAAAGCAACAGTTAAATGCTTCAGTCATAGCTTTGTACTAGAACACAGTATATTGTAGGCTGACCTTCGGTTCAACCTTGATGTCCCCAGTTCTTTATAAAAAAACAGATTCTGAGAAAACTTTCTGCCCACTAGAGATCTAGAAGATCCACTTTCAGTCAGACTCTGCCTCTTTAATGATCTGGAACAAGGAAGTTCTTATATTCCCATTCCCAGCCCATTCCCTCATGCTTTTTCAGCTGCATAACTTAGGTGGATATGCAGAGTTCATGATCAGCTCTGCTCTAAACTGTGCTCCATGTGAAATCACTGGGTCTCACCCATAACTTATGTCTTCCTCAAAATTGCTGGAATCTGATCTTTTCTCCATTCTCACCCTCTTCCCCAATATATCCATAATTTCCAATTTCAAGAATTGGGTGACATGACTTCAGTTTCCCCATTTAAAATACAGGAATAATTATACTTATCCTCTATTTGTATAGGGTTATGAAAGTTCTTGCAGGAACTTTGAGTGGCACATACAGTTCTCTTCATGAAAGCATTTATTTATTTTATTTTTATCCTGCCTTTATTATTTTTATAAATAACTCAAGGCAGTGAACATTCCTAATACTCCTTCCTCCTCCTACTTTCCCCACAACAGCAACCCTGTGAGGTGGGTTGGGCTGAGAGAGAGGCACTGGCCCAAGGTCACCCAGGCCAGTGCCTGAGTGGCTGGCTTTCATGCCTAAGGCGGGAGTAGAACTCTCATACCATGCCTGATTGGCTCTTGGGCTGAGAGAGAGGGACTGGCCCAAGGTCACCCAGCCAGCTTTCATGCCTAAGGCGGGACTAGAACTCTCATACCATGCCTGATTGGCTCTTGGGCTGAGAGAGAGGGACTGGTCCACGGTCACCCAGCCGGCTTTCATGCCTAAGGCGGGACTAGAACTCTCAGTCTCCTGGTTTCTAGCCCAGCACCTTCACCACTAGACCTCCAGTCAGCTATTCTCCAAAGTTCTTAATGATATCTTGGCCACTTTAGTACTATAGGTACTACTGGCACCTTCTCTTTCTTGTGGGAAAACAACGATGGTGTCAGAAGTGTGTTCTTGTAAAATCAGCACTTAGTTGATTTTACACGTCGGTGGTTGTACTGGGAAAACCTGCTCCCAAATCCTTAGTGCCAATTTGTTTCCATTCATACTTCTGTCTTCCACACTGCTGTGAATAATGAATTCCTGAGAGACAAAGTAATGGGAGCAGAATTGTGTATTCAACTTATTGCACTAAGCCTTTAGTAAATGCATTGAGCAAAAAAAGGGGGCATGTATTGCACATTTCCATTCTAGGATCCCATGCAAACAGGAATCACATTTTCTCACTTTACTATCATGTCAAGGAAATTCCCTGCCAATTCTCACATATACCCCCGCAGCAAAAGCCTCATGTCTTACAACACAGAGTACAAGGCATGCTAGAGTAATTCATTGGAGCACTCTGAATAACTGACATGTTCCAAAAAAGTAACAATAATGCTTAGTAGTAACAATAATGCTACCCTGCATTACATTCAGCTACCCACAAACATTGGCATGATAGGTGTGGTACCCTGCAGTCTTCCAACAAATTCAAAATACTTCTTTTGCACACTCCTTCTGCAATGGGCTGTGAGAATAACCTTGGGAGACAGGAGGAAGAGCTGCAGCCTAGACAATGGTCTGATAAGAGAAATCTGAGTCCAAAGGAGGGATGGGGGTGCAGAAAGCATCTCAGAAGGGACCCTCCCTAGTTCTCTGCAATGTGAAGGCAGGGGAGGGGAGGAATACTTTCAGACTTGCAAGATTCCATTACTGTAGGCTTACAATAAAGGTAGTACTGGTATCCTTGGTTTTGGTTTCCTGGTCTGGACTACCTTGAAGGGCTGACAGATAATATTGGGTGAACCCCATCTGAAGCCACCTACATTTTCCTTGGTATATCTATTTACCTGGAGAGACAGAAGCAGCCAGGTTGCAAAGCTGGCTGTTTTCCCAGTCAAGGAAATGCCATTCAAGGATAGTGTGGGCCATGTTTCACAGATCATATAATTTATAGACAGAGAGGCTCCATTAAGACTAGTGAACGAATCCCCTTGCAAATATAAGAGAAAGCACCATATTAAAACTCATTCTATTCTCAGTCCTAGCCAAGCTTTTAAAGTGCAGCACATTAAAAGCAATTGGAGGACGAGGAGGAGGAAACAGACAGAGAGCGAGCACAAATACAGGTGCCAGTCTGACATGGCCTGACTTGACTGCAAAGAAGCAGCTCCTCACATTTTTACTCCAGGTCTAGTTTTGCCTAGGATTTGGGAAGCAAGAAAAAAGCAAAGCTGGTTCCCTGTAGACTAATAGAAGCAGCCTGCCCCGTTTGCATTTAGTAACTTTGCAATCAGGTGTAAATTGCTGTTGGAAAAGGTTTAATAAAAGTCTGTGTTGTCTGTTAATAAGATCCATGCAAATGCTGGTTTATCATTAATTTACTGTAAAAACTAGTGTAAACCAATGGTGAGTCAGTTGCAAAAAACTTGTCCTGGTTGATCTGCCAAAGTGTTCCGAAGACTTTTGGAACAAGTCTTCTCTGCCCAGCTTCTAAGACTGCAAGGTGCTATTTCTCAGCTCGGCAATTCAATGCTCTATTTCAATTATTTGGCAACTGTTCCAATAGGAGGGACATGGTAGACAATCAAAATGTAATCAAACTAAAATCATTTTCAGTTCCATCTCTTTCCATCACTTCCAAGAGCTAAAGGATTCCCTGCTTCCTGGTTGCACTGACATACTTAAATTCCTTCCTTCCTTCCTTCCTTCCTTCCTTCCTTCCTTCCTTCCTTCCTTCCTTCCTTCCTTCCTTCCTTCCTTCCTTCCTTCCTTCCTTCCTTCCTTCCTTCCTTCCTTCCTTCCTTCCTTCCTTCCTTCTTTTCTGTATGCAGACAGAAACAATAGCTCTTTCTTCCATTGAGAGAATTGCCTTAGGGTGTTTTTGAGTAAGGCTGAGATGGATTCCAGACAACTGATGTTTGCGGGTGGCGGGGGGCAAAAGAAAGGGGATTCAGAGAGATAGAAAAAACAAGCATGAAGCACAGAAAAGAGAAACAGGGAGGGTAAGGAATTAAGAGAAAAAGTACTGTGGGTGGTAAATTCCTTTCTCATTCCCTTCCCTACATGCCTGGAGTGACATCCATGATGCAGATGTGCATTCCATGCACATACTTTTATCATCTCAACGTCCTGTGGAAGTGGATGAGGCTGATAAATTAAAAACTATGAGAAATTGTCAGGAGGCAGGGAAAGAAATGGAAAGGAGGACAGACATAAATACTTAGGGAATAGCAGGCAAGTCAGCTGATAGTTTATGTCATAGATGGCAACTCAGCCCAGGTGGAAAGAAAAGTTTGAAGAAGTATTTCAATGCATTCAAAGAGATTTCACCTTAATTAACTCATTATAAATAAGGGTGGGAAATCCCTCTTATAATTTTCAAGAGTTGCATAGATGACCAGAAGGAAGGCAAGGTGTCTGGTTTCATCCTTAATGGGAATCCTCAGAGCTATATAGAATCTGTCAGAATGGTATATACAGTCCCATAGGTTCTTGGAGAAGAGACATGCAGATGTTACATTCAATATATGGAAGATGAAGGGAAGGTGGATTGTATATACCATTATAATTGTTTCCAAGAAGTCTGTATTTACCTAGACTAACACTGAAGTTACCTTACTGAAATCTGTGCAGTTCTCACTTTCTTATCTTGCCCAACTGTGTAAGACTTGACAGTTTGTTCATGATGTCTTGTAACCTTTGTGATTAAAAGTTCTTGAGTTAGCCCCATCTAAATTTAATACTCATTCTGCTGTCCAACAGAGGAATTCTAAAATAGTGAGACAAATAAATTCAGTTCTGTGTGCATAGCAATGAATGTCCGGTATACATTTTCTCAAGTCTATTAACTTTGCCAGGATACTGACTGAATTTTTTGGGTGGCTGTACCTAATCTATAACCTTTAGACACCATATCCTGCATTCCCCATTAGTTTTATACAAACTGAACTACATCCAGGCCATACCAGTTATCAGATGTTGCCTATAAATAAGAATTTATTTCAGCAATATCAAAATTATCCAATTTTGTCAAACTTTTTTTTATCATTCTGTGAAAAGAAATAAGAAAATCCTCATCCTTTTCATGTATTTTTACGTATTTTTGTACTTCCCAACGTAGCTCTCCCTAATATATGCACTGTCGCATCAGATAAATGTATTTAATCCAATAATCAAAAGAATTAATGCATTTCTGAATGCAACTTACGTATTTTTATGGCAACGTTTCTTATATTAATGAACATTTATATGTGACTTTTCCCAAATCTATGCATTTGGGTATGCTATTTCCATCTGTGGCTTTTTTTTTGTGGGGGGAGCGGGTTATGTAATTTTCTGAATGAAGAAACATTTTTAAGAATTGCATTAGCACCCATCTGTGCTATGACAGATTCTGTTTTGATAGGTCACAAATATTTTGCTTGGAAAAAAATGATGATAGATTTCTATAACATCCCTAAATATGGGATTAACAAATTGAGATTTGCAACATTATCCCTAGCTTTGGAATTACTGCACAACATGAAGTTAACAAGCCATTCCTATATTATTTAATTATTTGCTATAGGTAATTTCCCAGTGATGCAAAGGATGTAAAACAACATCTAGAAGTCCAACTGTTTGCATTGGTACACACGATTTCTTTAGCAAAACGAAAGGAATGTTCTAAACTCTAAGCAAAGTACCACACAAGCACTGTGTGTTGCTGGGAATGCACCAAGGATCCAGAGGAGACTGGATGAAAGGCTTGCAGGGAGTGAAGAAAGTATGGTTGATGGGGAAGGGAGGCAATCACAAATTACACAGTTAATGCCTATCAGTTCTGAAATGAAATAAATATCATGCAAATAAGAGATGCCAAGATTAGTAGGGAGTGAATGAGAAATAGTGTTTCAGCTTTTCTTTTTTTTAAAGTAGACTGTTGGCATAGGCCCTAAAATATTTCTTTGCAGATGATGCCAAAAAGAGAATGCTTGTGCTAATGAAAAATCATTTGGCAGTACTAAAACATCTCTGGAGAGTGCTTGGGATGTAAGAGGACCTCCTATTATCCATTCCAAGACAATTCATTACTTTCTTTTATCTCTTTTGGTTTGTTTGTTTGTTTTTTTCATATACAGTCAGATATTTCTCCTCAAGAAGCACATAGTCTTTTGGTCCTTCTAAGTTAAGACGGAATACTTTAACTCTCAGCAACTTTCCAGGGTTTTGGGCGAAACTCAGAAGTGCAAATGGTTGATCTTAGGGCTTTCTGCAGGAAAATCAGGCACTCTAATACTGAGCCACAGGGTCTTACAGCAATAGTAGAGGACCTAGTTATTGAAGGTCTCTCTGCCTCTAGAGAAAACTTCCAAAGAGCCCTTATTCCTAACCCTAAACAATTCTATTTTTGCCACCCAACTTGGAGAAGATGACCATATTGTTTGTCTCTACATTCCAGATGAGGCAAAGCTTACTCTGAATAGGCAGACCAGAGTCTACCCAGGCAAGCAGATGAGATTTCAGTGGGACTCCAGTCCTTGTTGGAACAAAGTGTCAAAGACATTTGGAGCTGAGCAGCAGAAGACAGAATCTGAAGTTGAACTATGTACATATGATGGACATGTAATTGCTAGAATGTATAAATCTTTACTGAAATTTGAAAGGGAAGAAGAACAAGTGAAAGACTGTATGATAAAATGGGCAAAGAACTTTGGACACAATATATACTGATGGAACAGTGGGAAAATATGTAGCTAAAAGGAATGAAATTTACATTGTGCTATAACCTAAAAAAGAATTATAAAATGATCTACCACTGGTATATGACTCCATAAAAATTGTCTAGAATGTATAAAGGTACTTGTAAAAAAGCCAGAAATTTCTGGGTTCAAATACATATAATGATACAAAGATTTTTAAAGATCAACATTCAGCTGAAACCAGAACTTTCCTTGCTGGGATTAATGGATAGTTAATTAGAAAAGAGCCATGGAAGATTATTTTTATATATGATTACTGCTGCAAGACTATTATTTGAGCAAAAATGGAAAGACTCTGAAACACCCACAATGGGGGAATGGTTGGTGAAGACTGCAAAACTAGCAGAGATGGCAAAATGAACTTGTTCGATTAGAGAAAGATCAATAACTACATTTATCAGTGATTGGAAACCCCTTATAGGTTATTTTCTGAAAAAAGAAAAATGAACTTGTGATCTATGGATTTGAAGATTAGAAAGGGTAGCTTATGCAAAGAAGGGTATTATGATATACCCTTCAAGAGAGTAAAATATAAATGCATTTATAACCACTGTTGAAAAGATTGGAAGCCGCTTCTTTATATTTTTTCTTTCTTCTTTCTTCTTTTTCTATCTTCTTAGTTATTCACTATTCTTTATTATTCTTTCTTTCTTTTCTAATATTTGTATTTTTTTAATCTTGATAAACATTGTTTAACATAGTTTTTTATCTTGTTAAACAAGTGTCAAGTAGGATCTACACACAATTCTTAGACTCCAGTGCCTACTTTCCTGGTTATGGGGCAACCAACCTACTTGCAGACCTGTGAAGGAGTGCGTAGGACAAGTTAGAGTAGAGCCACATTAGATATGAGAATGACTTCCCATAAGAAATAACTCTAATCATACCCCCCGCCCAAAAAAATGAGGACATCCCTTGGAATACCTTTTCTCCTTAGCAAACTTCATATTTGCTACTAGCAATAAGCACTGAAATAGCTAAGAAAAGCAGCAGTGATTTAGAGACAGAGTTTTATACAACAGGCTGTTCTCCTGGGGTTTGGCAGTGAGAACTGATGGGAGCATTATGCATGTCTAAACCAGCTAGAAATCCTACTGAATATCCAGGGAGGAAGAGTCATATAATCAATGGAAGAGGGCTGACAGTACTTTTATTTTTCCTTTCCCCACAGTGGGCTTCCAACAATGTCTAAAAACAAGACAAAAGGAAGGAGTGTAACCCCCATCAGCCATGAAAAAGGTAGAAATGACAAGAACTGGGTTAAGGTGATAACAGAAATGGCACCAAATCAAGCAATAGATGCCTTATATAAAAGCCAATTACTGCTACAAAACATATCCAAGACATTTGTACCTGAGACTGCATTAACTCCAGCAGCTCTTATAGATCTTGTTATGCCAACAGCATTCTTGACATTGAAACTTGGAGGAAGAAGAGGCAAGAGAAGTGGGGGGACAGAAAGAGAAAGAGTAACTATAAGAAAGGGAAGTCTGAAAGAAGGAAAACAAGGAAGGGAGGGAGGGAGGGAGGAGGCACTTGGAACATCTGATCATCATCTTATGCAAACAGGGCATCCAATGGCTTGAGAACATTGTTGTGGGGAAAAAGAGGAGGAGGGAAGGCAGTATAGGCTGTCTTGAGCTCCTGCATTAAAAGTGGGATATAAACCTATTGAATAAGTAAATAAAGAATGAAGAAAAAATGGAAAGGGAGATAAACCTGAACGTGACAACCTGTAAAATTAGGCAAGGGAAAAAAACCACACACCTTTGTCCCTTACCATATTTTCAGCAGATCAAATGCATTCTTCCCATTTTAAAGGAAAAAGAAGAAAATACTAGTCTTCTTTTCAGATCAATACAGAACCATTTGGGGAAACAATTTCTACCCATCCTTATTTTCTGAGTTCCTTCTGCGATCTATTAAACATTTCAAAAGTATTTACTGTTTATAGCTTTCATATTAGCACCTGGCCAAGCATACAAACCTGGCCCTTGTGGGCATTAACATGGTAAAAATAATTCACATATAACAAAACAACACTTTCATACTGTTCAGATCCAACTTGTGCATATTTCTGTTGAATGCAGACAAAGACACCACCCCACAAACAGAATGACAGACTTGGAGGGGCCTTCAGACCATCAACCTGTAGTCAGCACAGGCATTTCAATTAAAGTATTTCCCAAAGATGACTATCTAGCCTCTGTTTGAATATACCCAGTGAAAGGAGCCTAACATTTCTCTGGATAACTGTTTCTACTCTAGTTTGTTCCTCCTGTCAAGAAATTTCTCACAACTTTCAGTTGTAATCTGTTTTCCTGTACCTTAAATCCATTATTCCACATCCTGTTTTCTAGTGTAAAAGGATGTTGGCCTTGTTCTGTTTGATATCATTTCAGATACCTGAAGAATGTTATCATATCATTCTTAGATCTAGAAGGCTGTCTACAGATGATGATGGTGATGATTTAGAGGACACATGAATCCAGAAATACTCTGGGAGGTTTACACTTAAAATTATAAAAAGAAATCCCATATCCCATAAATCCCAACTAACAGGGGCACCCCAAGCACCCTACCCTGAAGCTTGGGAGAACATCCAGGGCAGGTGCTGTGATAGAGAAGGCATGCTTCCTGGGTCCTGATAGATGGTATTGTTTGATCAAGAGGGCCCAAAGAGCCACAACTCTGTCTGATATTACCTGACAGGCAGAAATTATGAAAGACAGGCAGTCCCCATACCATGAAGGGCTTTATAGCTGATAAACCAGCACCCAGAAGCCAACCAGAAACCACTGCAGCTCACATAGCTGTGGAGTCACATAGGCATACTGAGGCATGCCCAACATTATGCTGCTGCATTCTGGCCTACTTGTATCTTCAAAGTAGTCTTTAAGGGCAGCCCCATGTAGAGTGCATTGCAATAGTCTAACTGTGAGGTGACTAGGGCATGAATGACCATCTAGAGGGATGGGCACAACTGGCAAATCTGATGAAGCTATGCAAATGATAGTCTATTGATTGTCTATAAAACTGAGAGCAAAGACCATTGTGGTCCTGCTTCCACTGGCATATGTACACATTTAATTCACAACACAAATATTATTCATGTACCAGTTGCTTTCTAATCATACCCAAGGGAACGCTCCCCCAGGCTGTTGTTGTATTGGACTCTTTTTTGGCATCTTCCTCTATGCATAAGTTTTTCCCTGGGCAGCTAGTTATTCCTTGTAACTCTTCACTAGAGATTTTAGACTGGGTATCACTTCAATCACTTCAAACTGGTGAGAGCCAGTTTGGTGTAGTGACTAGGGCACATGGCTAGAAACTCAGAGACCATGGGTTCTAGTCCCACCTTGGGCACAAAGCCAGCTGGGTGACCTTGGGTCAGTCATTCTCTCTCAGCCCTAGGAAGAAGGCAATGGCAAACCACTTCCAAAATCTGGCCAAGAAAACTGCAGGGACTTGGCCAGGCAGTCGCCAGGAGTCAACACTGACTTGAAGGCATGAAAAAAAAAAAGAAAAAAAAATCACTTCAATAAAATCCTATTTGCACTGAAGCATGCATGCATGTGTGAGGGGAGAGAGGAAATGGTACACATTGGAGTCATCAGTAAAATGTTCCATCCATTCTCCCTCTCAATATTCACAGTAGCTTTGGGGCTTAACAAGCTTGGTTCTGGGTAGAAGGCATAGCAGCATTAAGGCTTTTTTTTTTCCTTTCCTTTTTTGGTAATATTAGTAACAATGGAGCTTAGAAAAGCATCTGCAGCCTCTAGGCACAGAAGCACTGAGAGATTTAAGAACTATTTAAAAAAAATGTTGATATTGAAGTGTCCTTTGTGGTGAGAAGCAGAATATGGTATGTGGAAGGATGATCTAGACTAGGGGCATATAATCTGTAGACCAGGTGTGTGTAAAGTCCTTCAACCCTCCTTTGTGATCTTCTGAACTACTCTGATCAACTGACAGCAAAACTTCCTGTTATTTTGAAGAAGGGAGGGAGGGGACCCAGCCTTCCCTACCCCTGGGTAGACATCTGCCCCCATTCTCATTACATTTGCAGCCCTCTGACCTCCTGTCTTCTACCTAGTGACCCCCATCCAGAGTTATGTTTAAACTCACGACCTAACTGGGAAAGAGAAATTAATCTCATTCACACATTAAATGCCACATCAGCATTCACCATGTTGAATTAGTGCCGGTAGATTTCTTTGACTGGGATGCATTTGAAATCGCAATTGGGTTCAAAGAATCAATTAGGGCCCAGTGCGTGAGTGAGTTAAACAGCATTTTTTCAATATTGCAGCAACTCCATGCTGGGCAGCGAAGGCCTCTTTTATATTTTCATTTAGATTTAAAACCATTCAAGTGTGAACTTTTGTATAATCCAACCCACTGAATAATGGTGCAAAGTAGCTACAAGGCACAATTTATGTTGTTCCTATTTGCAGGATGGGGGTAGCCAAAGCAGCCAAGGAACAGGCCCTCATATGGTATGAATCAAGATGGCTTGTCTAGGGAACAAACTAAGGCTAAATTCAGTCTGCTGCAGGGACTTGGCTGACTGGATCACCATAGCAACCATGTGCCTGACACAGCTGACTGACTATTCACATATGATGCTTCTTTAAGCTCCTCTCATTCCTCTCCTCATCCGGAACTCCACAACCAGAATGACATGGTCTCATGAAACCCAG
Source organism: Candoia aspera (assembly GCF_035149785.1). Classification (NCBI taxonomy): domain Eukaryota; kingdom Metazoa; phylum Chordata; class Lepidosauria; order Squamata; family Candoiidae; genus Candoia; species Candoia aspera. The sequence continues at coordinate 6,725,501 of NC_086161.1, read as the reverse complement.
CGATTGTCATGGCCCAAGTTTTGGATTCCCTGCAATAATGAGCAAAGATCTGAGGATTCCAGTAAGGCTACAGTAGTGAATTTCCCAACTAGAGGTCCTGGAAGATGCTGCTCTGCCAGCATCTTCTTCTGGACGTAATTCCAGAGGCTGTAATGTCCTTGCCTCTTCAGTCTGAGCTACCCATATGCTTTCCCTATTGGACTCTTAATATTCAACCCTTCCTTTCTGCCCAAAGTATTGCCTGAAGAATCAAGCAAAGCCTCTTTATGCTCTGACAGCTTCTGCATTGGGAAGGGTGGGGGACATGATGGAAACACTGATTTCCCTACAGCCTATTTCAATCATTTGTTGCTGACAGCCCACTGACACAGCACCATTGCAGTCTGTTTTAAGTGGTTGTATCAAGTCTGATTGTTTCCACCCAGACTTCTTTATGGTTGTGCCACATTTGTTCCACTTTTCAAGTTCTCTTTCTGAACACCTGGCACTCACTAATGTGAGCTGAACCCATAACTTGTCTATGGCAATGCCAGGTAGGTAAGTAGGTAGGTAGATAGTTCTAACAATGTTTGTTGTCACTGAAATGGAGTCCTTGACTCTTCCCTCACTCCTTGTGGTTCTGCCTATTATGATTGTGGCTTTTCACTATGTAATTCTTTCCCTTTTGTTCATACGGCACCTTATTTGACAATTTTCACCTCAGCAGCTGATAGCATCAAGATGACTTTGGGTTCAGAAGCCAAATAGAGTAAGCCCTAGTTAGTAGTTAGATAGGAGACCTTCAGGAACTATCCAGGCTGAAGAAGGCAATGACAGACCACTTCCATTAAGAAAACTACATAGTTGCATCCATATAGGCAGCAGGAGTCAAGCTCAACATAAGCATCTTTATTTTTATTTATTGATAGTTTTCAGGCATTATTTGAAGGCAGTGTGATTTTTCCTGGGAATTTAATGCAATTACACTGGATTCTGCTGCTCCATTGGAGTTTTATTTTGTTGTTTTAAATTTAATCTATTTTATCCCCCCCCCACTCCAATTGATTTGAGCTTGTGTATTTCTCTTTGTTTATTACCTGCTGTTGGTTTTAATTTTGCTGTAGGCTGTCTTGGGAACTATGATTGAGATTCTGTGTTATAAATCAATCTTTTAATAAATAAATAAAAATGCAATATTGGGTCTGCCTGAGCATCATTTTGAAGGCACAACCCTCTTTTGAAAATCAGGTCTCACATCTCCATTACTAAACACCTTCCGTTAAAAACCACAGAGGTGCTTTGCACATTCATCTGACTCCGGCACTTGATCAGACAGAAATTTGTGGAAAGTGTCAAGGTGGAGGTGATACAAAAGTTCTTTCAAGGATGACTAATCTCTGGTGGTTCATTGACACATGCAAGTAATCACTTAGTGACAAATGTATGCTGGTATGAAAGCGATGTTTCAAATTAAAGAGCGATAAAGCAAACTGAGGACTGGGTCAAAAATCAGAAACAGAATAACCTAGCACTACCCATCAGCATCAAGAACTTTGTATCACTTCCATCAGATATCTTCTGATGGGATGATCAATCCTGGGCTTAGTCATTTCATTTCCAACATGGATCATCATAATGCATGATACTTAGAGCTTCCCTTGATGACAATGAGGGAAGTGCCGTTGGAGCAGAACAGCGATGCATAGATTTCAGTAGGTGCCATGTAGGTGCCAGTAGAACTTTAAAGAAGTAATTAGCACTTTAACATGGTTAAACTGGCAAGCATTGCAACAGTTTTAAAAAAGGTGTGCTACGTTTCCTGGGCAGGTACTCATCAGTACCTTTGCTGTTTCATTCTAGATCAAGAAAAGCATGCAGAGTCTCTTTAAGGCAAAATTAGGAGGTCGCATAGTGTCACACAGCCTTTATGTCTTCAATTGGTGGCACTTCATTCTCCATCAAAACTGAAGCCCTGGTCACCTTCAAAAACAAAAACCCTTAATGTGATTCTTGATAGACCCAGAATCAGGAAACAAAACTTCTGGAATGTTTAGTCAACGGGGTGGGCAGGCAGGAAAAGCACTCGCTAATATGCTTTGCATCTCTATTGCTGCAATAAAAACAAGATTGAATTGCAGAAAGTGGCTGCAGGTCTTGTTTCTATATGTTTCAACGTTGTGCTCCACCAGGTTGGAATATTGTTAGCAATTCCATCTGCAAAGGAGACGTGGCTGAGCTGAGTAAAACATGTGGTAAATTTCTTCCATGTGCTCATCTTTTAGATCAAGTGAAGGCGGTCGATTATAAAAGCTGGAGAGTTATTTGCATTATGGGATTCCCAGATCATCATCTTCTTCCCCCTCCCCATGTTAAGAGAGCATTATGCAAATCATCTCAGAGGGAGGCCTTTATGCAAAACAATTCAGCTGAAGGAACAACTTTAATCTCAAACCTGGCTACTTTTCCAATTACAACCTCGTGTTGTCTTTTGCCACCCAGTGCTTTGTAAGGGAAATCTAGCCCAGAATATTGTCTTTAAGGGGTTCCTGAGTCATCATGCTAGATAGAACAAATAGAAATGACCCTATTCAATTTTCCACCTGCTTGCGTAGGCTAATGCAGCCCTTTGAGAAGGAAGGAAAGGTTAAATAAAAACCTTTAATACACTATATCCATTTTCAAAGGCAAAGAGAAGGGGCAGTTAGGCTTTAGAAGCCTGTATGGGAAATTTCAGAAAAGTAGACATTCACTGTTTTGTGAACACTGCTATTAATCTTATAGCTGTACGTATGGTAGCAAAACCCAGAATTCATCGAGTGCAGGTACAGAGCTGGCCTTGCCAGCAGCTGGCTGAAATAACCTGCTTTGGACAGTGCCATCAGGATGACAAAAGGACATGGACGACATGAGGTCTGACTCATGCACTCTTAAACTCAGGGCTGTGGGTAAGCTCCATTTCAGGCAGGGCTATCACGAAGACCGAATATTCACAAGACCAAAAAAATAGCAACATTTGCAATTCTGTTGGGCTGAATTGTAAAAATTAAAGCAGAGAAGATGAGGGTAAGCTAGCGCAGGGTTTCTCAACCCTGGCAACTTTAAGGTGTGTGGACATCAGCTTCCAGAATTCTGGAATGCTGGCTGGGGAATTCTGGGAACTGAAGCCCACACATCTTACAGCGGCCAAGGTGAGCTAGCCGAGAGGTCTGATTTAAGCATTTACAGTTTGCTCCTGCCAACAAAAGCAAGAACGTGTGGATTGCATCCACATAAGTGAGGGCGCAATCTGTTTCACATATGCAATCATAAGGTTGCATGTGTGAAACAGCTGCACCTCAGTAGCTTTGGGCAACTTTCCCTTCTCAAACTTGAGAGTCTAATATAACTATCAGAGCTGTGCAGTACTGTGGAAGTAATTCAGAAATGTTCCTTGTAGCGGCCAGGAGTGCAAACACAGCCCCTGTCTGAAACTCTTAAAGCAAGTGAACTTTTGCCCAAGATCCCATGGATGGCTTTTGCAGCTGTCTCATGATCCTGGAAAAAGATATGGCTGCTTGAAGAAGTTGCAGACAGGTGAGACTTTTGATTTATTTCTCAAATTTCATCACTGCCCATCTCCCCCAAAAGAGGGACATTCACGCTCCCATGCGCTCTGAAGCAGCTTTCTGGAATCTAATCAAAACGCAACACAACCTTAAGACCCAACCCACTGAAAACCCTGTCAGGGGTGCAATGAAGCTAAATTTCCACCTGGTTTCCAAGTTGGATGGCATTTCACATTATATGCTAATCTGTTCTTTCTACAGTTGCCACATTTAAAAATGTTGCAGGACTATTTTGGTTCGCCTCCAGTAGAGATTACCTCCTGCCTGACAAAGATGCCATGGCACCCTTGAAAAGGCAAAGAAAAACAAATTAGGGTTAGGAATTAATTGCCATAATCAAGCTTCAACTGGATGGACTTGTTCATCTATCTGGTCTCCATGTTAGTCTTGATTAAAATGTTAAGCTGTGGGAGAACATGTGGAATAAAGGTTTTGAAATTTACTTTGAATTATAACTTAAAAGAGATTTATACATCATTATAAAATGATGTGTAGTTGGTATTTAACTCTGGATAAGTTGTCAAAAATGTATAATGGAGTAATGAATGTTTGTTGGAAATGTTCTCTTGGTGAAGGCACTTTTTATCATCTTTGGTGGGCTTGTGAAAACGCTAAAAAATTCTGGGACCCAATATGTGCTAATATTCAAAAGGTCTTAAAGTGGACTTACAAAAAAAAAAACAGAATTCTTTCTCTTGGGCACGATGGAGAAGCAGCTCGAGAAACAACATGGGGCTTTGCTTTTATATCAGATTACAGCAGCAAGACTTTTATATGCACAACGATGGAAAGATCCACAAATACCTTCAGTGGAGGACTGGATTATCAAACTGATGGAGCTGGCCCAAATGGCCAAGTTAACAGCGTTGATAAGAGAAAATACTGTTTCTGGATTTGTTTCTACACGGCAAACCGCTTTTAGACTACTTGCTTGTGTCGGAAAAAAATGAAGTTTTGATTTTGGGTGTTAATTATTAAATGGCTTGATTTGATAGCAATACTAATGTTACTAAGGTTTAACTAATGGTAAGATACATTTAGTTTAGTTTAGTTACATTTAGTTTAACTCATGGTAAGATACAAATACATACTTGTAAATGTATTCATATCTGTATTGGAGAAGGTCAGAAGTCACTTTCTGTTTCTGCTCTCTCTGTTTTGCACTTTTATAGTTTTTTTTCTTTTTTCTTTAGACTATCCATTCTGTATTCCGTATTTTGTATTTTGATTATATTTGGAAAATTAATAAAATTCTTATTTAAAAAATTAAGCTGCAGTCTGTCCTTGTGAAATCATTGTTTATTTCTCAGAAAGCTGCTATAATCTTTGACTGAAAGCAATAAAAGCTTACTACGATCTAAAAACATAATCAAAAGGGGTATAAATGTTGCAAATAAACACGATCTTAGCTGAGTTCGTATTGGCTATTCAGTTCCATCTGGAAATGTTCATATGTGTGTCACATGCAGATACATGCACATTTATATATACAGAAACACACATCAAGAGAAGCTTTTTTTTTTTAATCATTAAGCTCACTGTGTTCCTTAGGATTTAGCTAAGCATCCTTTTCAGAGGTAAATTTCTCAGCAAGGGGAGAGATGTGTTTAATGTGACCATGCAAAATTCCATAAGGAGTAAATTATACATTCGTAAATATCAAACAGGTTTGTTTGGGGAAAGGTTCAACATTTTTTAGCTGGTGATTCTGCTTTTTTAAATTTATTAAAAAAAAGCTTTGTCAACACTAGGTTTGATTCCCCAGTCTTTTGTACTTATGGAAACTGTATTAAGATAAACTGTTTGCTTCCCTTCTTTAAAAAGGACAAAGTTTCTGCCCAAACTTTGCATGCCCAGAATAAAAGATTTAAATTGAAGCAAATGCTTTTGGGGGCTTAGAGAAGAAAATGGTAGCTGTTGCAAAGGCAAGATTTCTTTTAAATAGTAATTATAAAAACAAAGGAAGCTGAGAGCAGCCTAGTTGTAAATTATTGAAAATGACTCTACCCTATCTTCCTGAAATGCAACACAGGATACCACATTTTTAAAATTTCAGTAACTCCTTCAAACTCCACCTTTTGTCCTCTACATAATCCTTTAATGTTCATCTCCCACTCCGAGTCCATGTCATTAATTCCAAGAGCCTATTGGACCTGTATGCTCCCTGCCTTTCTCTTTCTTTCATTGTCTCCCTAGGTCAACGCTTTTATTGAAAGCCCTGTGATGGAGGTAGCTGGCTTCTAGAAATTGTATGCAATTCCAGGCATCTAGATTGCAGTACAAAACTGGGCAATTAACACAAAGAAATGTTGGGTGCAAATTCATACAATGATGCAAAAGATTCTGCAGATTATTATTACTATGAAACCAGAATTATTTCTATTGGGTTTGATGGATGCTGAACTAGAAAAGAAATATGGGAAGCTCACATTGTATATGGTAACTGTGACAAGGTTATTGTATGCACAAAGATGGAAGAACAATGAAATGCCTACAGCAGAAGATTGGATTATAAAATTGATGGAGCTTGCAGAAATGGCAAAGCTGACCAGTTTGGTCAAGGAAAGAATTATAAAGACTTTTTTAAAAGACTGTAAGCCTTATATGGACTTTTTGCTGAAGGAAGAAAAGACTGAACTGATGATTTAGGGATTTAGGGATTAAAAAGGGTCAAAGAGGGTGGTGAAAGATTAAGATGGCAATTACTCAGTAGAAAGAATGGCTGAAGACATAATTCTGTTTTTTTTCACTTTCTCTTTTCTTATTTTTTTTCTTATTTTTCTTTTAATTTTCTATACTTTTTCTATATTGAAAAAATGCTAATAAAACTATTTTTTAAAAAAAGATGAGCAAATAACAGCAACTGTCTATGTAGTCTGCCAGCGAAAGACAGCTATACCATGAGAATTAGCAATGACATTCGAGTATGAACATGGGCACCTACAGAAGCACCCTGCTTTCTGCAAATGAGTCAAGCAGCATCATGCTGTAAGTTCCACCCCCTTTGGGGCCATGTGTGACATCATGATATGTGTACAAAAGGGGTGGGGCTTGCATTATGACAGCATAACACTTTTGTTATCCTTGCTGTGGATGCCACTGGACATGAGGCAGTGCTATCCTTGGGAAACCTAGTTAAACCCAGTCAATACTCTTCCTAATAATTGAATTGTGGTAATCAATACTGTGCTGTCAGAAATAAAGACAAAAGAGCAATCCCAGCTTCTTGACCACTCCAAAAAGGGAAATCAAGCATGCTGAATATCAGTCCCATAATTTCCAGTAATTAAGTTGGAAGCTGTAGAGTAGTAGATATTTGGGGAAGGCAGTTTGACAGCAACCAGGAATGACAGATTTTAAAGACTATAGTTTAAACCATCTGGAGGGTTCAACATTGTCTCCTGGGGCAACCCTTAAATGTTGTTCTCCTCACAGATTTCTGTCAACAAACCTTTGGAGACTGAATAATTTTCCTTGTAGAATCTTAGGCCAATGATAACTGTCATTGCGGGAGGGAAAAATCTGGCATTGTGGGCTTTCACAGAATCCTATTACCCCAGCTGGCAAATGTTTAGTATAGGATTGGACCTAATGATCTTACCTTTTCAGCTGCACTTCACAAGCCTTCATAGATTTTCAAGAGACAGTTTGTTGTGATCTCAGCAATTTCTAAGCCTTTTATTTCTTTCAGGGAAGTAAGCCTTACTTTCTTCTAAATCTGTTTTGTTATTGAAAAAATGAAAACTACTCCTAAAAGGTTTTGAATAATTGAAAGTGCTGAGATTGGTCAGCACAGTTAGTTAAGTCCTGACCCAATTTCTCTATAAATCCTCCCTTCAGATAGAGTTTAAATGGAGTTCTCTCCCATTCTTTTAAGCCTATCTGTTAACATAATTCTTTTAATTATGAAGACTTTAAAGAATATTGTTCTTTATATTTTCAGGGTTAAAAAAGAGAATTATTTGGTCTTTATGTACCATCCATAAACCGTTCAAACAGTTGGTTGCAAACATGTTTGTCACTTGATGGCTGGAGACTCCAGCAATGCCTCACATGTGTGAATGAACCACATTAGATCATGTACTACATGTAAGCCTCCTATATTGTCTTAATTTCTTCAGACATACTTTTCAGCAAGAATCAATTCCAATTTTAGTTGCACCCATCTCACATTTTGGTGCTCATTCCCATACACCATAGCATGAACACAGTTAAAGAATACTTCATACATTTAAATGAGACTCATCAAGTGATAATGAATAATCAAGTGGAAAGACCCTAACAAAACAAACCCAATGAGTGTGTTTGCATTGCATTCTTAACCTGGTTGATAAATTAACCCATGTTCTGGGTTTGCATAATATACAAAAACATAAATTAATTGATGGACTGGAACTGCTTGACAAGCTAAGTCAACAAAGCAAACAAGTTTAACCCTAACTAAGCTTTGGCTATGGTGTAAATGCAGCCACTAGACCTTTAACTGATTTGGTTAAGCATGTTGCATGATCAGGGTCATAGTGTTAGAGAAGCCCACATTTTTTAAAGATCTATCTCTTCTCTTTCTGCAATCACCTTGGAGGAAAGATAGGAAGCAAAGAGGCAATCATGCGCATAACATTGTCCTAAACCGAATATTGAGCAGCTGCCATGGGTATCTGTGAGGAGGAAAAGGGGAGGGGGAATGAGAAAATGCCCATCACATCATCAAACAACCATTGCAACTTAGTACGTGCATCAGATATTGGGACACAAGTATGTAATGGCAACATTTACATGATGATGTCACTGCACATATATCATTCCTTTGATGTCATTGTGGTTTGCTGCAGATGCTGCTCCCAGTTGCTAATGGAAAAAACAGGTTATAAAACATGCAATTGCTCATGTGTCATGCAACACTTTACCTAAGGGGCTTGGTTTTCCCAGATGAGCTGTGAGACTGACCACCAAATAGACTACAGATGGTCCTCATTTACCCAAGATATGGCTGGTGTAATGGCATGTTCAACAGCTAAATGCAGAGTTGTTTAAAGGCCCACTGGGGAAATAGCCTGATTGAGGAAAAGCTTTTGACTTGCATCAACCTTACTCTTGAGTAAGGAGAGGCTATTGCTCAGTTGATGGGCACCTGGTTTGCATGCCAACGATCCCAGGTTCAATTCTTTTCTTCTACAGAAAGGGCTGCAGGAACCAATGGCTTCCCTCAGTACTGAGTAACTTCTCATGTTGGTCTGAGGAGTCTATCTGAAAGGTGATGGAGGGAGCTATACTTAGACTACCACATCTGGCCTTCAAAAATCCAGATGACCACTAGAAGGCAGCAAAGTCACCCAGAAAACACTAACTTTTTATGGCTGTGTACTGCTGGTCTGTATGTTTTGCAAGCCTGATACAGTGGCTAGAGCTGCACACTTGATTGAGAGGACCCAGTAATCCTGGGTTATGGGGCTAATGACAGCGTACCAGGCATGTCTGTAAGAAGGAAGATCTGTGGGAAACAAAAGCAATGCTAAAGTAGCAGTATCTTTAAAGAAATGTTAGCTCTGGAATATTCTCTCCTTAAGAACTCGCCAGTCAGTAGTGATTAGGATAGCTTTTATTGTTAACACAAAAGCTAAATATAATACTCTGCCATTCCCGCTTCACTGCCTTAGGACACAGCTGTTCATTTTTCAGACCGCCTGCCTCAGCTGGTTAGAAGCAGATTGCATTTTGCTAGGGCTGCTAGCTTCTCACCCAAAGAGCGGTCTGGTCTTCCAAACACCAGCAGACCAGGGAGAAATGGAGGAAGTCTAACTTTGGGGGCATGTCATTGTAGCAAGGACATAAGGTAGACCCTGAACTTTCCCCAGCAGCCCAAGGGAGGCTTTGGTGGACTTCTACATGGATAAATGCCTGTAGAATGAGCCACCACTTTCCAGCTACCAAGAACAACCAAGTGCTTCCTTGCAGGAATTGAAGTAATTCATAACTTAATACATCCCACGTGTCATTCATCCCAATACTGTGCAATACAATACTACGATATGGCTGAGTTAGGCAACCTGATGCTTTCCAGATGTTTCAAACACAACTCTTGCAAATTCTTGACATTGGTCCACTGTCCAGACTAAAGGGATCTGAACATCTGCCTGACCAGTAACATTTAACAGGGTGGGATGCTTCAGCCCCTGTTGCTTGGACAGTGCTATCTGGAAAGACCCAGGAAGCCTGCCTTCTCAGCTGATGCTCCCTGCCTTTGGAACAGCATTCCTCCTGAGATTTGGTTAGCCCCAACTCTGTTTCTTTTCCCCAGACATTGGGTCTGGGAGTGGTATGACCCACTGCATGAGGTTTTCCCCAGCACTTATGTGTTTGTATGTCGCTGTTTTCAAGAGTGTAAGTGTATTTTTATGTGGTCTTTAGTATTTCTGCTATTGATGATGTATCCTGCCGTGACTTGGGTGCCAAGCAGGGCAGCTATATAAATTGATTAAATAAATAGCTACACTTCAAAAATAAGTTAAGGATACCAGGTTAGCTACCTTTACTCTAGAGCATGTGAATCATTTACACTTGTTTTAGCTACCTCTTGGCAAAACAGGACCAGCACTAACATCAGCCACTCTGGGGCACTAACAGAAGAGCCCTGATAAGGTCCCTAACACTTCTGCTGCCTACAGTGGGCCTAGAGGCGACTCCATCAAGAACAGTCCGGGTGAAGAGCTGTTGAATCAAGTTGATGACAGTAATGATGTATACGAAGCAATTAGACATCTCCAATGCTATGTTATTATGGAAGAAAGAGGAGGAAGAAAACAGCTGTTTGTGTGGCAAGCATAAAGTCACTCAAGTTTTCTCCTTGATCTCTGGATTCAAAACAAATGTAATTTAATTTGGGGAAGGAGCAAGCAAGAAAGGCAGAGGAGCTGCTGAGAGGTTAAAAAACTCTTTGATATGGGCTGTCCCAGAGGGAGACAGTTCAACTAAAAGCAGCCGCCAGCAGCGTGTCAATGGGCCACTCGGGGGCATTAACAAATACAAAAATGCCCTGGTGGACAGTTGCAATTAAAAATCAAGGGAGATAATGGCTTCACAACAAGATTAAGCCCCTGATCAGATCTTCTGAGGATTATCATGTGTTCACCCAGTTTGAAAACAGGGCAAGCAGTGCAGGGAAAGAACCCAAGAGATGCAGAATACAGTCTGGAGGAGAAGAGAGAAGGTTCATTGTGAATGAAGGAGGAGTGCTGGGCAGGATGAAAGACAGCTTGGTCACTTAAATTCAGACATGCCTATTGGTGCAGTTAATGTGCACAGGCTGGACTTGCATACGACATTAGGCTTGGCTCAAAGCAGGCCGGACCCATTGTGGTTTGAACTGTTGCAGGAGCCCAATTGTTGTCTTAGCATGTTTGAATCTGGCCATCCCATAAACCTATTATCTGATTTATTGTCTTAGGTGATTCAGATTGTGGCATTTTAGCAACTGTGCTTTATGAACCCAGGTTAATCCAGGAATACATAATTAAACCATAAAAAGCGCACGTATCACTATCAAGGCAGGAGAGTTATTCCTTGACTTACAACCACAACTAGGACTGGAATTTCCATTGTAAGTCATTGTGATCGTAAGTCAAGTCACCACATGACTGGACCCTATTTCACAACCCTTTTTATGGTGGTTGTTAAGTGAATCACTGTGGTTGTTAAGCAAATCATGGGATGTTAGTTGAATCCAGCTTCCCCAATAGAAAACAGCAAAATATATGACAAAACGCGATCACGTGACTGCAGGACATCGCAACCAGTCGTAAATGTGAGCTGGTTGCCAAGTGCCCAAAATGCAATCATGTGACTGCAGGGTGTGTGTGTGTGTGTGAAGTTGCGATGTTTTGTGATGCTCGGAAGTGCTTTACAGGCTGTAAAGCACCCATTCAGAGGCTGTTGTTTAACTCTGGACCATCGTTAAACAAATGGTCATAAGTCGAGGACTACCTGTAACATGATTGTGCCTGAAGAAAGTTTACAAAACAAAATGCAAGGTTTGACATTTTCAGGCACTTCATCTTAAACACATACTTTTTAAAACACAAACAAATAGAGAGAGATGGTTGGCCAGAAATGAACATACCCTTTGTCTAGCGTACACACACACGAACACACACAAATCGATGAACACAGAGAGATACACAGACACAGTGCTCTGCTGGATTAGAAGCCCAGAAGTTAATCTATGATAGCAATCCTAAAACTGTACAGATCAAGAACTCACTTTTTTACCTTCATGTTGCAATAGGAAAAAGATATATAATTTTCAAAGTTGATTCTAACTGTACATATTTCTCCTCTCTTTTCATGGTGGGCATTCAGAAAGGGAAAAGGAGAAACTTTTGGTGGGTCCTGATTGTCACCTGTGACCTTTAAAGTTAAAGAAAAATGTTATCTCGCAATTAATTACTTCCTTTTTCTCTCTCATTCTCCTAGGGGTGTCTGCAGAGTGTGGTCAAAAATGTCAAGCCGGTGGCCATTATGGTGTGATTGAAGCTCCACCTTTTTTTAATGCACATTTCCTACTAGGTTAGGGAATGGCAAGATGGAGACAGAGAATAACATACATACACACACACCACAGCCTGATCATAATCTATCCACAAATCTTAATTTGAAACATATAGTTTAACCTGCAGATATCTGGAAGAGCTAAATGCTTTTTACCAGGTGAGATTAAAGGATAAAGGAACACATCTTGATAGCAAAAATATATGTATGCTCATGTGAGCCTGAAATTAGCAACTAACTGCACTGCTGTGCCTGCTAACTTTTAAGTATGCTTTTAAGCTCCTTGAATTAAGTAGAAATTCAGTGCAGTAATGCAAAAAGTTATGGGCTGTGCTAAATCAAGTTCTATCAGTGGGAAGAAGCCTGGTAAAATAATAAAATCTGATAGCTTTAGAAAGGTGGCATTTGCTTAAACCTTGCAGGCTACTGTCTAGAGGACTGAAAAACAGGCATTAAATGATACTTGAGGGATTTCGGCTTTATGCTCCAAGCTGCCTGCTCAGGCTGACAAATCTCTTCACAATCTGACTTTCTCCTAGATTCATACTGTGTATTAACCTTATAATCTTTCCATCCTATTTTGGGGGAAGTTTGCAAATTCTGAAGTTCTTATTCAAACAAACCAAAGTGGCATCAGAAGGTTGTCAAAACAGACTCCTAGATTTGTGGCTTTAGATCAAACTTGGTCGAAGAAAGATGCTAACGTATATGCTGAGGTCAGAAAAACAATACTTTAAAAACTTTGCAGGGTAATTCAGAAAAGGATGATAGATGAAACCAAGGAGAAAAGATGATTTTGCTTTAAAGGCCAGGTTGCTGCAGGCTTTCTGCCTTGGGATCTGTGGCTATGTTTAGGGGCAATAACTCTTCTGGGAGCCATGGCAAATACACCCTGGGCAGCATACAGTGCACCCTCTGAGGATTCCTACCTGCTTCCCACCACCACCACCAGCACCCCACTCTGCTCAACCATCTCCTTCTCCCCTGACTCCCTAGTCGTTCACGTTCTTCCCCAAAGCAGTGGAAGAAATGGATCTCTTCTTCTCCAGGCAGGAACACGAAGAAGATAAAATTGCTAAGAGTGACTTGCCTTATTAATTTTTTACAAAAGGTGGGGAGGCACTGCTTGGGACTCAGGTGATCCACATAAAACAATGTGGAGTCAAGTAAGTTTACTCTGTACCATCACATGATCATGTACTTCTTCCATCTCAAAAACTGGCCATTAAAATAATTATTGAACGCTGCCGATGTGGTGGGTTTCGGTAATGCTGCTGGTTCTCGGGAAGGAGGGGACACATTCCAAGGAGGAGGACAAGATAAGAGGAAACACAGTCCAGGAAGCAACTGTTGGAAAACTAAGAGGTTCAGAATAGCCCCACCCTAGAGCTTTCCCAGGTTATTTCCCTTGAGGTTAGCTAGAGTAGCTTCAGTCTGGCAAGATTCTGTCTATACAGTGTGAGCAAATGAAGAACTGAAGTTTGGCTGGATTGATTCTTCGCCTTTCTTGGGCTGGGCCTGACATCCAATTTGCTTTACGGGTCTGTTTCACATTCTATCCCATCCTGCTGGCTCCCCTCTTGCGGTATGTAGGTTGAGTTCCTATGCTTCAGATCCTTTAGATACAAACAGTCAATCACCCAGCCTACCTGGTCAAGTCCTAAATCATATGCTGGTACACAAGAACCATTAAGTTGAACATCCTCACACTCATTTCTGTTGACGTTTGCCAGAAGACTTGTAATATGGATGCACTGATGAGTATCAGGGTCTGCAGACTTTGCTAAATCTTTCCCTCCCCTCTGCTGCTCCTCTTACCCATTCATCATCTCTGGTTTTCCTCTACCATCTCCAAAGGAAACCAGTGCAACCCTCTTTTCTCTTTAAGCTGCACTGATCTATCAGATGGCTCAAGACCTCTCAGAAGTTCACAGAGGAGGCCATTTTATTTTTTTTCCTCAACATTCTTTAGACTTGATTTATGATGATGTGTTAGAAACTCAGGGCTCTTGTTCCTGGAAGCCCTGCAGCTGGCAGATACACAAGGCAATTAACCCCTGGATGTGCAAAATGAAACTTGAAACACTGAATACATTCAAATCCAGCTTGCAGTTGCTCTTGGCAAGGAAGGCCAGCATTGAGTTATACAATCTTTGTCTTCTCCCTGCAGCTATCAAGTTTGCTTCCAAACAAGACAGCATATCCCATTCCTTCAGAAGGTCCAAAAGAAGTCAGGCTAGGGAAGTTTGGGGTAGACTGAGAGAAGGAATACTGATTTTAAGCATAAAGTAGTGCCTTTGATTGAAGAACCACCATTTTTACTCATACACTACACTTTGTCTAGATGCTAATCGGATTTTCTGTGAAGCATTGCATCTTTCCCATTCTTTCTTACTCTCAGTATAAGGTAGTGTTAACATTGATTGCTGCCCCAAATCGTATCACTGAAAAACTGAAATTATTCAAACAGAAAAGCATTCATATTTTGCATAGCGTATGTGTGTATTTATAAGCTGGATTTGACTAAAAAAACCCAGATAATTGATTATTAAATTAATTTTCCCCCATCCACTTCTTGTCCTTTCTACAAAGTGGTAGTACTTTTGAACATACATGCCACATGCACTAATTTCCTGACCTCCGTGTTTTTGCTTGTGTTATAATCAAGGTTCCAACATTCCAGAATTTTGCATGGCATCACATTGAAATGAAAATGTGAATGCTTGGCTGGAGGGGGGATACAGAGGAGGCAAACTATGATTGTGTTACTCCTCCCTGTAAGTTAAACCAATGGCCTTTTGATTATCTTTCTTTCATACCAACCAGTTTGGGAAACCACTTCTAAGTTTTCTCCAACACATGCATCCCAGCCCCCCCCCCAGAAATAAAAGTCCCCTCCCTCCAACCCCCAAGGCTACATCTTGGAGTCTTCCAATACAAACTTGCCTTCCTGTAGTCTGCTTGAATATCCCAGAAGCCAAAGACATCAGTGATTTTTTTTCAAGTGAACCAGGAAAGAAAAATCAATAAATCAGCTCCAGCAATGGCTACAAGACAGATTGCTCTGTTGCAATTATTGTGTTCTCCTCCATGCATTTGCTAGCAGAGAAGAGCTGCTGATTAAAATTCAGGCTGGGGAGGTGGCAAGAGCTGTTGTGACAGCGAGAAGGAAGGGGTACTAGAGAGAGTGATCAGAAAGGAGGGGAAGAAGAAGCAAAGCTGGTAGGAAGAAGAGACAATTTGAAAAAGGGAAGAGAGTTTTAGTTTAGTTACTTAACACAAAGTGCCACAGGAACATACAGGATGCTACTAGTCACCACTGGGTTGGATTCACAAGCCTAACTAAGCAGGATTTACTTTGACCATGCTTACTTGAATAAGGCACAACGGCTTGATCTCACAACCCAGTAAGCTATGACATGTAGATTATGAAACTTAATGGCTAATTTGAACATTGTGCTAAACCAAGCCAAGCAAACCACATGGAGGCTGCCTGATGTCTATGAATGGACATTGTCTTGTAGATTTTCTTGACATTCTATTTCTGGCAACAAAGAAAAGCATCAGAACACTGAGCTCAGAGCATTGAGAAACACGTTCTCCTGGAGATATGCCAAACTGTAGCAGCATATATCTTCCAGTTATTGTTTCATTCAAAATTATTTTCTGGAAACCACAGATAGAAAGGAAGAATGGCACTCCTAACACTTTACTACCACTCCTCTCCTGACAAGCCCTTAGGATGAGAAAGGGAATACATGCAACATTTTACCAGTTTTTTTTTTTCCTAAAAAGACAGCTTTCCAGAGGAATTGGATTTCAATTCCCAACCTCCAGCCTGCATCCTATGATCCCTAGAGTGGTTAACTGATCTGCCGCTTTACCAAATAGTGGAACAAGTCAACTCACACGTAATCAAGAAAACAGTTTTCACAAATGCTAGCACCTTGCTGACATTGTCTAGGGTTAGAACCTAAGCAGGGTTGGGCCCAAGTGGTATTTTAATATTAGGGCTGGAGACTAGATTGGGAAACTGGGAAATCAGAACAACATCCTGAATAATGCGATGGAAGACACTTCTATGCCATTCCCAAGAAAACTACATAGACTTGTCAATGAAGTCATCAGGAATCAAGCATGAAGGAGACCTTTTAATCAGCAAAATGCCCTGATAAAGGAGAAGGAAAAGGCAAAAGGAAAATTGGGAAAAGGAAGTAAGTACAGGAAGCAAAACATCAACACAATCAAAGGAAGAAGGTGGCCAAGGGAAAAACTGGTAGGAGATCCAGAAAGAGATAAATAAAAAACTCCAAAAAGAAATTTAACTGCAAAGATTTATCTTTCAGTTAAACAGAGGGGAACATAACCAATTCACAAAAGAGAATTTATCTTCCACCGTTCTTGCTGCATCTCACAGCCAGAAATTTTAGTAAATAAATAGCCTGTCAAGCTGGATCAGGGCCAAGTTCATACCAGCAGCATGTTACATACTGAGAGTTGGTTCCTTTTAAGGGTCCTGTCTTGCCTTGCTGGGTAACCTCCTCACTTCATAGAAAAGGTCCACCTTCTTTTCTCCTCCAAAAGCTGTGCCAATCATTGTTTTCTAGTAATTATTATTCTTGATGCAGATCAATGCAGCTAATCCTCCCTGGGTAGAAAGCCACCCTCATAGTGTGTCAAGTAAGAAGGGACGCTTAGGAATACAAATAAATTTAAAATCAGGAGGGCAAAAAAGCATTCCATATCCATCTTTGATGGAAAGAAATGTAGGTTGTCTTTTTTTCTTTTTCTTCAAGAGCTAAACTTGTTCAAGCAAACTATATCAGAAGCTGACAGGGTGCCTTGCTGCGTCCTGCTACAGTTGCTGTTAGACCTCAACTGACCTTGCTTTCAAGAGGAAACTGGACTTCTTAGAGGACTTTCCAATGCATTCAGCCAACAAGAGGTCACCTCTCTCTTGTCCAACTTCAGTAGATCAAAGAGGAAGAAACATTCTCAAGTGTTTTCTTTCTTTCTAAAAAAAAATGCTACTGTTTCCCTAAAGAAAAATGGGAAATGCGTTTGGAGATGTCTACAAACATTCATAGAACTCAACACAGAATCCCAGTGTGTTCTGGTAGAAAAGGGTTTTTGGAGCAGTAAATAGGCACAGTAAATAGGTTATATATAAATATAACCAGAGACCTTTCACTTTCACAAATAGGCACAAAAGCAATAATAGAAAAAAAGTGTCCCCCCACCTTTGGTGGCCCATTTCCACCAAAGAAGTGTAGGGGAACTCTGTACTTGGGCCAGTCTCGGAAAATGGTATAGTATGGGAACAGATATGGATCTGCTAATTCTCCACTACAGGAAGGATGGAAAGCAGGTTCTGTTCCTTACTATTGGGAATAGATTCTCTGTCTTCCTCAAAACATATGGATGCATGTTTGTCAGTTAAGTTGAAGAGTGCATCAAACCTTTTTGTAACTGGATTTAGGAATGTGCTTCCCAATCTTCTTTAAATGTTGGCACAGTCCCTTTTTTGAGAAAGAGAGAAATCATGCTCTGACCCTCCCTATTCGTTCTTCCTTTACTCTTCAACATGACATGAAGCTTTAATCTGTTTCATAGCCAAACAATGGGCAAGCTGAAGGCTGCTTATGAAAGCCATAAATGAGACGCAGCATGATAGAATTATGTATCTCTTTATATATCATCTCTCTGGGGTATTCATTCTATGTACCACATGAATGCTGTAGAATAAAATAAAGGGGGAATAATTTGAGTTATTTGCTTCAACTATCATTGCTCATCATAAATCACAGAATGGGTTACACATAGATGCCATAAACCATTCAGCAAATGAAGACTCAAAAACCTCCACAGCCACATTAAGAGGATCCAAAGTTCTGGATGAAGTGATATAGCTTAAGCAAGCAGTAAAACTGAATTACTGAACATGCATGATATGCTTCAAAAGACAATTCTGTGAAATGGGTGCCACAACCAAGAAGGCCCTCATTTGGGTCACCCATCCCCAAGCATTGGTTGTACACGGGACCATCAGTAGGGTTCTATCTAAACATCTCAAAGGCCAGATGGGTATATCCCATCATTAACTATATGCTACTCTGAACTCTTTCAAAGAATCATGTAATAAATTGTAATAAAGGATACAGTCTTAGACCATTCTCTGAGTCTACATTCCAAATGGTCATTCCAATGACTTAGCGTTCTAAAAAATTAAGAGGTTTAGAATGGCCCTGGTTCTGAAATCACATAGTAAGTTCATAAAACTAACAAGTTCTTCTGATCAAGGCTCAGTTGAAGGGGGTTCCCTTATGTCTTTGTTTAGTTGGAATCCTGTGCCAAAAATACAATAGGGCACAACATTTCTACTCCTCTTTCAAAATGGAACCTAGAGAAACATAAGCAAAATAAACCAGCCACTCTTCAAAGCTCCTCTTCCCCAAATTGCATTAAGAAGATTGAGTAGTAAGATGTAGAAGCTCCACAAATCCAGGATAGATAATCATCTAATACTTGTGGGGAACAAAGATAACACCTATCTCATGTGAACCCCAGGTATCCAAGATATCATCATAGTTTCCAATGGCTACATTTTAATGCCACTACATTTTCATCTTAGAAACTCAAAAATAGAAATGGAAATGGAAGCCCAAGGCCTTTAAATGATGACATGTTCTCATTTCCACTCTTGCCCTCCCCCATCAAAAAATAATGAAAAATGGACTAGCCCCTCTGGCAATGTCATCACATCACCAGAGAGGCTTCTGTTACTGATCTTTGAATCAGGTTGAGATGGAGTTGCTCCTTCTGAAAATAGAAAATGTTGCCTAGTCCTGTTTTAACAGTGGCAATCTACCCATTTTTCATTAGTAGAAGCATCTGTGGCATTCTGTAGGTTCTCTGGAATATCACTCTAGCTGATGGAAATGCCATCTCCCTTGATCCCCTCCCAAAATTGTGAATCTAAAGCATAAAGAAATGGAAGCCTGAGCCAACTGGGATTTTACACAATACATTCTTAGCATAATAGTAAATTATGCCCTGGTATCTATCTACTAATGGAGTACTCTTTTAAAAATTATTATCTGTCAGTGGGAGGTCTTATTTTAAAAAGAAAAAAAAATGTCACGACAGTTGATGTTACAGAGGATGTCCATTAAATGCATGTTGTAAAGTACAGTGCACTCTTCAGTTGATGATCCTAATAGACGGCAGGGTGTTATTTACGTCTGAAACGCTGCTGCCTTTACTTGGTGATATTTCTAGTGATTTTTTCCCCTTCTCCAAAAAAGAAAAAGAAAAGAAATTTAAAAAAGGAAAAAAAGGAGTATGACTGACATGAAGATTATATACCTTAGCGTAACTGTGACTGGACAATAAAAAGAAAAAATCAGAAGAGAACATTATATTATATTGTACTGTATTATCTTCAGCAAAGGATCGTTACCTTGTCGTGGTGCTGGAGCTTGAGCACCTCAATGATGCCATGAGCTAAACCGTGAAGGGCCACCCAAGACGGGAAGGTCATGACAGAGAGGTCAGACTAAATGCGATCCCTGGGGAAGGTAATGGCAACCCACCTCAGTATTCTTGCCGTGAAAACTCAATGGATCAGTACAACCAGAGATATGTCGGTATACCATCAGAAGATGAGACCCCCAGGTCGGAAGATGGTCAAAATGCTACTGGGGAGGAACAGAGGATGAGCTCAACTAGCCCCAGACGTGATGACGCAGCTAGCTCAAAGCCGAAAGGACGGCTAGCGGCCGACGGTGCTGGTGGTGAACGGCGAATCCGATGTTCTAAGGATCAACACACCATCGGAACCTGGAATGTAAGATCTATGAGCCAGGGCACATTGGATGTGGTTATTGGTGAGATGTCAAGATTAAAGATAGACATTCTGGGCGTCAGTGAACTGAAATGGACTGGAATGGGCCACTTCACATCAAATGACCACCAGATCTACTACTGCGGACAAGAGGACCACAGAAGAAATGGAGTAGCTTTCATAATTAATAGTAAAGTGGCTAAAGCAGTGCTTGGATACAACCCAAAAAACGACAGAATGATCTCAATTCGAATTCAGGGCAAGCCATCTAACATCACAGTGATCCAAATATACGCCCCAACCACAAATGCTGAAGAAGCTGAAGTAGAGCAGTTCTATGAGGATCTGCAGCATCTACTGGACAACACGCCTAAAAGAGATGTTATTTTCATCACAGGAGACTGGAATGCTAAGGTGGGCAGTCAAATGACACCTCGAATTACAGGTAAGTATGGCCTGGGAGAACAAAACGAAGCAGGACACAGGCTGATAGAATTTTGCCAAGACAATTCACTCTGCATAACAAACACTCTCTTCCAACAACCTAAGAGACGGCTTTATACATGGACTTCACCAGATGGACAACACCGAAATCAGATTGATTACATCCTTTGCAGCCAAAGGTGGCGGACATCTGTACAGTCGGTAAAAACAAGGCCTGGAGCTGACTGTAGTTCAGATCACGAACTTCTTCTTGCACAATTTAGGATCAGACTAAAGAAATTAGGGAAGACCCACAGATCAGCTAGATATGAGCTCACTAATATTCCTAAGGAATATGCAGTGGAGGTGAAGAATAGATTTAAGGGACTGGACTTAGTAGATAGGGTCCCGGAAGAACTATGGACAGAAGTTGGCAGCATTGTTCAGGAGGCGGCAACAAAATACATCCCAAAGAAAGAGAAAACCAAGAAGGCAAAATGGCTGTCTGCTGAGACACTAGAAGTAGCCCAAGAAAGAAGGAAAGCAAAAGGCAACAGTGATAGGGGGAGATATGCCCAATTAAATGCAAAATTCCAGAGGTTAGCCAGAAGAGATAAGGAATTATTTTTAAACAAGCAATGCGCGGAAGTGGAAGAAGACAATAGAATAGGAAGGACAAGAGACCTCTTCCAGAAAATTAGAAACATTGGAGGTAAATTCCAGGCAAAAATGGGTATGATCAAAAACAAAGATGGCAAGGACCTAACGGAAGAAGAAGAGATCAAGAAAAGGTGGCAAGAATATACAGAAAACCTGTATAGGAAGGATAACAATATCGGGGATAGCTTTGACAGTGTGGTCGGTGAGCTAGAGCCAGACATCCTGAAGAGTGAGGTTGAGTGGGCCTTAAGAAGCATTGCTAATAACAAGGCAACAGGAGACGACGGCATCCCAGCTGAACTGTTCAAAATCTTGCAAGATGATGCTGTCAAGGTAATGCATGCTATATGCCAGCAAATTTGGAAAACACAAGAATGGCCATCAGACTGGAAAAAATCAACTTATATCCCCATACCAAAAAAGGGAAACACGAAAGAATGTTCAAACTATCGAACAGTGGCACTCATTTCACATGCCAGTAAGGTAATGCTCAAGATCCTGCAAGGTAGACTTCAGCAGTTCATGGAGCGAGAATTGCCAGACGTACAAGCTGGGTTTAGAAAAGGCAGAGGAACTAGAGACCAAATTGCCAATATCCGCTGGATAATGGAAAAAGCCAGGGAGTTTCAGAAAAACATCTATTTCTGTTTTATTGACTATTCTAAAGCCTTTGACTGTGTGGACCATAACAAATTGTGGCAAGTTCTTAGTGGTATGGGGATACCAAGTCATCTTGTCTGCCTCCTGAAGAATCTGTATAACGACCAAGTAGCAACAGTAAGAACAGACCACGGAACAACAGACTGGTTTAAGATTGGGAAAGGAGTACGGCAGGGCTGTATACTCTCACCCTACCTATTCAACTTGTATGCAGAACACATCATGCGACAAGCTGGCCTTGAGGAATCCAAGGCTGGAGTTAAAATCTCTGGAAGAAACATTAACAATCTCAGATATGCAGATGATACCACTTTGATGGCTGAAAGTGAAGAGGAACTGAGGAGCCTTATGATGAAGGTGAAAGAAGAAAGTGCAAAAGCTGGTTTGCAGCTAAACCTCAAAAAAACCAAGATTATGGCAACCAGCTTGATTGATAACTGGCACATAGAGGGAGAAAATGTAGAAGCAGTGAAAGACTTTGTATTCCTAGGCGCAAAGATTACTGCAGATGCTGACTGCAGTCAGGAAATCAGAAGACGCTTAATCCTTGGAAGAAGAGCAATGACAAATCTCGATAAAATAGTTAAGAGCAGAGACATCACACTGACAACAAAGGCCCGCATAGTTAAAGCAATGGTGTTCCCTGTAGTAACATATGGCTGCGAGAGCTGGACCATAAGGAAGGCTGAGCGAAGGAAGATCGATGCTTTTGAACTGTGGTGTTGGAGGAAAATTCTGAGAGTGCCTTGGACTGCAAGAAGATCCAACCAGTCCATCCTCCAGGAAATAAAGCCAGACTGCTCACTTGAGGGAATGATATTAAAGGCAAAACTGAAATACTTTGGCCATGTAATGAGAAGACAGGACACCCTGGAGAAGATGCTGATGCTAGGGAGAGTGGAAGGCAAAAGGAAGAGGGGCCGACCAAGGGCAAGATGGATGGATGATATTCTAGAGGTGACGGACTCGTCCCTGGGGGAGCTGGGGGTGTTGACGACTGACAGGAAGCTCTGGCGTGGGCTGGTCCATGAAGTCACGAAGAGTCGGAAGCGACTAAACGAATAAACAACAAACTGTATTATATTATATTATATTATTATACTATCTTATATTGGAGGTGAATCAATTGGAGATTTCTAAACTCAGGAGTTGACATTATCATGCCTTTGTTTTAAAAACTGTGTTAAGTGGACAGATCATTTTGTATCTAAGAATGGTGGACGTGGAACCCAATTTTATTCAAGGTACTTGGGGTGGGGGTTGACATTTTGCCTTATAACACATTTTACACAACTTTGCCCAATGCAGGAATTTTTTATTTGTTTACATTATCTAAATCAAGAAAGGAGACTTCTAAGGAAGTCCTCAGCTTATTTTATACTTCTTATTAATTTGGTCTATGCAGACTGTAAGCTATGTTAGTTCTCTTTGATGGGGATAGGGAGGACAGGGAAAGAGTAAGCACATCTGGATTTTTATTTTCTGACTGGAGAAGTGTCTTCATGGGCTTATGAAGTTATTTTGCAATTATTTGAATTCTAACTTCTTGAAGTTTACACTGATTTCTGGAAAGAGGAGGAGAGGGAGGGAGGATTTGTGGATGGATATATCTTGAGTAAATGTAGTGGGGAGGGAAGAGAGAAGAAGTCATCCAAGATTAATGTTATTTAGCATTTTACTTTCTCCCATTTTACTTTCTCCCATATTTTTAGCTCAGGGTTGGACTGTGGAGTCCTTGGTGCTCTCTGAGCTTGGTGGTTTTCTTACAGATGTTTCATTACCCAACTAGGCAACAGCATCAGTGCAAGGGAGGGTGGGGTTTGCTCCCTGTTTATATGCAATAGCTTGCCCTGCCAATGTTGGTTGGGGTGTTGTTCTCTCCTTGGTAGCTTCTGAGTAGGGTCTTGTCTTCTGCTTGATTGTTTGTCTGGTGTTCATCCCTGCTTATCTGGATGTTGGTTGCTAGAGAGGATGGGTTCTGTTTTGTTTGTTTGTTTCCTTCTTAGGTTTTTTATTCTCTTTTGAATGGTGTGTAAATGTGGTTTATTTCTATATGTCTCCTGATGGCTGATTTGTCTGAATGTCAATCTTCTGGGAATTCCCTAGTGTAGGCTTAGTCTAGGATGCTCAGTTTCCCAGTTGAAACTATGGTTGAATCTGTCCATGTGTTTTGAGATTAAGGAGTTTTCCCCATGTCTTCTGACTGCTACTTGGTGTTCATGGATGTGGTCTGCTAGTCTTCTGCCTGTCTGTCCTACGTAGTGGCTGTCACAGTCCTTACACTGTATGTTGTAGATGATGAGAGTTTTTTTTTCTTCTTGGGCTACTGGGTCTTTTGGTTTGCTTTAGTTGGTGGTTTATATGCTATACAGTAGTAATGCTGTGAGGTTGTAATAATCTTCTGGGTGTTTCTGAGATGTTTTTGATGTATGGTAGTATTATCCTTTTCATAGCCTGTGTTGGTTGTGCTGTAGTGGGTTGAGTGGTCAGGCACTTTTTGAATCAAGGAACTACCATGGAGAAAACCAACACCCCCACCAACACTGGCAAGTCAAGCTGCTGTATATAAACAGGGAGCAAACCCCACCCTCCCTCGCACTGATGATGTAACCTAGTTGGGTAATGAAATGTCTGCAAGCAAACAACCAAGCTCAGAGAGCACCAAGGACTCCAGCATTTTACTTTGTAAATAAAACAGGTTTGAACTGCAGCCAGGAGCAATGGGATCCTTCAGAGACACTACGTGGAAACAGTAGAAAGAACTTTAAGTTCTCATTAATCTTCTTACCACTTACAGTATTTTAATGTCTATTTATAGTATATCCTTTCAGTGCCAACAAAGAGTGTGCTCTCTCCCAGCTTATTCTATTAAACAGAAATCAGTATCCAATGCCAATGTGACAACAAAGGCATATTTCAAGAGCCAGAAAAAGATCCCTGCTTTTTTTCCTTTCTCCTCATGAATTGCTATACTTCCCAATGACTTTTGACTTGTGGACTATCAGTGCACTAATGAGAGGGAGGGGCTTCATTTGGTTATTATCAGTTGATAGATAAATCCTGTACGAACACATATAATCCCTTTTGTCAAAATCATGCAAGGCTAATAGCCATCACCAATATCCTGTGGCAGTGAATTCCACAAGATAATTCTGAGTCATGCCTCTTTCTGTCCAACCTGAACATTTTTTGTTCATTTATTTTTAAAGGGCCTCTGTTCTCATGTTCAAAGTGGCTCATAAGACAGCTAGTAATTAATGACTGCAAAAAGGAATCAAGACTGGACTACTAATCCTTTATATGTGGGTGTGCACACACGGGATGCGCTCTTTAACAGGAGTGTCAACAAATGGTCTCTACCATCATATTTGAATCTGGACAAGAAATAATAATTCCTAATTCCTTAAAACCTTAAGAATCAGGTTTGCAATTTGCAGAGAACAGGAGATTTTCTGCAACTGAAACTGACTCTGGATAGCTACATCGCTCCAGGTTCAGCAGATAAACCAGTTAAGCACACACTGGTGATCTCAAGGTTAGAATACTGCAACTTCTTTATGGAACAGTCTTTAAAGACCATCAGGAAACTGCAGCTGACTCATAACACAACAGCACAGATGGTGAGTGGTGCCTTTCACAGATCCCAAGTATTCAGTACAGCAATTTCAACATAGGGGTTGCCTGTGGTTTTCTGGGCTCAAGGTAAGGTCCAATAGGGGTGTATAAAGCTTTACCTAGCTTAGGTCCAGATTACTTTCAGGAGTACCAATGAACATACAATACACCTCATCCTCCTTCATCTCCATTTCTTTAACTGTGAACATAGAAAATTGGCATTGCAAAAGTTTAGTATGTTGCAAAATACTTCTTCTTCCTGGTGATCTTTTTATTTCATCTTCTTTCACTGGTATCGCAGATAAAATCTTTTACATCTTTTCTTCTGTTTTGTTTTTGTTTGTTTGTTTGTTTGGAATTCTGTTATATCAATTGTCTTCTCATAAATGCTTTACTTACATCCCAGACATTCTTATTTCTGTTTCTTTATTCAAGCTGATCTTTAAAAATAATTCCAACTTTTTTTTACATTCCTCAATTACTGATTATTTCTGCAGTAAAATTTCATTTAATCTTCATCTATATGTTCTACTTTTTTTCTTATATATCAAAGTTATTTTTTAAAAGGACTGATGGAAAAACTGATGGACTTTACTTATGAAAACTGGTGTCTCTTAGGAGATTGGAATGGAGTGGTTTGTCCACAAAAAGATGAAACTTCTATGAAAGGAATTAAACAAACACAAGGTAACTTCCAAAAAATATTTTTTGGAATGATGGAGAATTTTGAACTCATAGATATATGGAGACATATAAGGTAGTTCTTACTTAACAACCATTCATTTAGTGATGGTTCAGACTCACAACAGTGCTGGAAAAAGTGACTTATGACTCATCCTCACACTTATGACCACTGCAGAATCCCTATAGTCACATGATCACATGATCACGATTTGGGCACTTGGCAACCAATTCACATTTATGACCATCACAGTGTCCCATGGTCATGTGATCACCATTTGCTACCTTCCTGGCCAGCTTTTGGCAAGCAAATCAATGAGGAACTGTGTGATTCACTTAATGACCACATGGCTCACTTAACACCCACGGTGATTTGCTTAATGACTGATGCAAAAAAGGTTGTAAAATCAGGTTGGATTTGCTTAATGACTGCTTTGCTTAACAACCAAAATCCCAGGCCCAGTTGTGGTTGTTAAACAAGGACTACCTATAAGTGCAAACTCTAGAGAATATACTTTTCTGAAAGACACAGTTCCTTTTCAAGAACTGATACGTTACGGATTTCCAAAAAATTATCTTAGGAATTAAGCAAATATCTCTGCTTAACTAGCATATATAGATATTACTATCTCCGGCAGAGCACATTCTGCATGTTTCACCATGCAAATGTGTCATATCAACAACCCAATCTGCCTTTCTAACCAGGACTTAGCCTACAGAGATGACCTTGGAGAAGATAGGCAATGCTATTAGAAAAACATCAGCTGAAACTGGGAAGACAAGCCAATGTAAGAGAGAAACTTAAAACTGCTCCATGATGGAGTTCTTTGGTAGAAAAGGAAGGGTAGGGGAAACCTGTCAGGCTTTCTAGGTCCTGCTATTACAACCTACATCAAAAGTTTCTTCTACATGAGAGAAGTCGGTGGTTTAGCACTTACATGCAAGCATTCATAAACTTCCTCCTTTCACCAGAATGGCATAGGACATTAAATTTCTTTAAGGAATCCCTTATCTAACTTGAGCATCAAGCATCACCCAAGCAGTGTTCTTTGCCTTAAATCACAAAACATTAAATGGCTGCATTAGATAAGAGGATACAGCTCTGAGCTATATCAAGGTGTATGTGTGTGTTCTCTATTTGGCTAAGCTGCAGAATTCAATTAGAAAGAACCCCTCCACCCCCGAATCAATACCAGGGATTGCTGGACAAATATGGATTAGCTGTAAAGCAATGCCAAAAGAATAGCATATTAACAAGGTAACAAGAAGATAGGAATTATTAGCCCTTATCCAAGAATTATGCATTAGTGGAACTACCAGCACCTTGTTGACTTCACCTCTCACTTGCCTACAAGGACTAGCTGTTGCTTCCACCATTTTTAAACATTCAGTGCAGAATTGTCAGTATGAAGATAATGTCTATTCTTCTATTAAGGTACACCTGACTGTCATTAGCACCCTCTAACCAAATAAGGACAGTGTTCCCAGCTATGCAGAAGGTGAATAGAAGCTGAGAATTTTCCACACACAACATCAGGCCTTTGGCAGCGGCCGAAAACTGAAGCACAGTTCCCACAGAGCTCTTTTTAACAAGATGTATTGTGGTAAAGGAGATGGGGTTACAAGAATTCCAGCAATTGAACTATTTTCAGTTTAGAACCCATGTATGTTAGGGTTCTGAGAGTGCCTTGGACTGCAAGAAGATCCAACCAGTCCATCCTCCAGGAAATAAAGCCAGACTGCTCACTTGAGGGAATGATATTAAAGGCAAAACTGAAATACTTTGGCCACACAATGAGAAGACAGGACACCCTGGAGAAGATGCTGATGCTAGGGAGAGTGGAGGGCAAAAGGAAAAGGGGCCGACCAAGGACAAGGTGGATGGATGATATTCTAGAGGTGACGGACTCGTCCCTGGGGGAGCTGGGGGTGTTGACGACCGACAGGAAGCTCTGGCGTGGGCTGGTCCATGAAGTCACGAAGAGTCGGAAGCGACTAAATGAATAAACAACAACAACATGTTAGGGTTGAGGCTTTCTGATTTT
Organism: Candoia aspera; assembly: GCF_035149785.1. Lineage (NCBI taxonomy): Eukaryota > Metazoa > Chordata > Lepidosauria > Squamata > Candoiidae > Candoia > Candoia aspera. The sequence goes on along the minus strand of NC_086161.1, from coordinate 6,697,446 downwards.
CTTTCTAGAAGACTTCCTATGATCTGGTGAGTAGGCAGGTATAATACTTACTTATAATGGGAAAGCTAGCAGCTGGTTTTTTACATAATAGTCCCTGAATGTTTATCAGTCTGGGAACCAACTCTTATACATACTAAGTCTCTAAGATATCCCCCCCCCCCAATAGAACAGCCTTTCCATACCTCTTTGCTTTAACTTTACAGTGTGGTGTAAATATTAAGGTGGTAGATGATGTAATGGTATGTGGGAAAGACCTTGGGAGACGGAGTAAAGAGATGCTGCCTAGGGAACGGTCAGTTAATAGACAGCATAACCCACAGACAGTGGGGTAGTTGGTGGGGCAAGAGGCTCAAAAGAGACCCTCCCTAGTTTCTCAGGCTGTAAAGGAGATGGGAGGTGGGGGAGCAAATTGTACTTTCAGACCAGCAAGATTCTGTTAATGTAGCTTTACAATAAAGTAGAATTAGCTTAACTGGTTGTGTTTCCTGTCTGGTCTACCTGGTAAGGCTGACAGATGAAGAATGGGGAGATCCAGAAATAGGTTCACTCTCAGACAATCTCACTGGGTGACTTTGGGCTCCTCACATGCCAAAAGATCATCTAAGCACAGCTGCCCTATGTATACAACAGCATAAGTACAAAAGATGCCTTCTAAATCAGAAGCTTCCATTTCTATTTAGGATCAGCAACCTTCTTATTGTTTGGATGTTTAGCTCATAATAAACATCTGTCCTTACCATCAGCATATTTGGAAGGGGGAAAACATCTCACTTCAGTTTTAATTTATCAGTTAAACACTGTTCTGAGTTCCTGATAATTTGACACTGAAAAGATGTCAACAAAGGAAAAATAGTTCAAGAGAGGGAAATGACATTAGTTAGGGGATTGGAAAAGGGAAGTTAAAAAACAAAGACTGTCTTCCTGGATGGTTATGAGACAACCAGGATATGCAGTGAAAAGTTCATCAGGCTTTTATGTTAGCATGCCCATGGTACCCTTGTGTGCAGCATCAAAGGATAATTACAGGTCGTTGATTGGAATGGCTTCTTTTGCTTCATGTCCTTTATTTATGTAATCAGTTCCTTTTAACACCTGGTACACAGCTGATCTATCAACCAGGGAACATATGTCTGGGTTTAGGACCCCATTCCCAAACTGGCACTACCCTCCTCCTCCTCCCTGGTATGGCCACTGCTGCTGCTTCTCTGGCAACAGAATGGGCCAAGCCAAACATCTGAAATGCCTCTTTTCAAAGCCAAAACACGTTTCTTAATAATTCAGCAATTCTGCTACTTTCACGGTCTTGGTAAATTATTCATCCATTGTATTACAGTGTGAAATCTGAGTACTACCTTTCTCAAGTCTTGTGCTGTGGCATTGTGTCTGAATATTTGTTTAAGGGGGGGCAGGGAATTGTGGGGATTGGGGCGGGGGGAATTCATCTTTAAGGTCTATACAAATCATTGTTTCTGTGGGTTGAAGATCAGCAGGAAATGACAATGGGTGAATCTCTCTACCATCCCAGCATTAAAATGAGTGCCAGGCACAGAGAAACAGAAAGAGGGAGATGCAAATAAAGCTGGGATATAAAGAAGAGTAGCAAGTACCACATGTGGAGGAATGACTGGGAATCATCACCATCATCATGTGACCTTTTGCTCAGGAGCCCAAGGTTGCCTGCATAGAGGTAGGTTGGACCAAGAAAAGCTTACTGGCTAAAAATCACAACTGAGCCCCATGACTGACCCAGTGTGTGAACCTAGGTTCTCACAGTCCAGGTCCAGCTAAATACCTTGGACTAACTCCAGTTCTTCAACAGGATCTCTGATTCTCTTCTGATTTTAGCATAGGGGACATGTGATGATCATTCTAGTTTCCCCTGTTTACAACTCTGACCTCTTCCTGGAGTTTTTACCAACCTTATCTCCCACATACCCCTAACCAGGAAGATCCAGAACCTGCCCTTTCTGCTTTATATTAGGGGAACACTTGTCGACAAAAGCCACCCCCAGTGCTCATAATACACCACGAAATGTTTGCTGCATGTTGCACACGTATTAGTATCCACAAGGCTCAACTGCGCTACACTCATGATTTGGAACAAGCAGACAGTAGTGTGATACCAAGATGTAAATATGAAACATACAAATGTAAAATGGTCATACCCTGGGGAAAAAACAACCAAATTTTAGAATATGTTGTGCAGTCATCCACTGCAGTAGCCTAATGCTCAATCTCACTTGGACACCATCAGCAGCCAGTACCTGGTCACTGCCTTCAAAACTGAAAATCATGACTATTCACAATATCTGGGAAAGAAGGAACGTGGAGAATTCAATCGGTATCACAAGCCCTTCTCTGAATGACTTGAAGAAAGAGGCCGGACCAAACATAATGACTGATTGCCATGTTGCCATTTGGTCGCACCAGGGACCTGACCTTTCTAAATGCTCTGAATGTTTGTTTCCTCTAATCTTTGTTGTGAGGATGAACTTTGCAACCTCCACAGCAATGGCAAGACATGAGAGTTAATGAACAGCAGGAAAAGCAGGCCAGTGAATTGGATCTACCCTTCATGCCAGTTATTGGGCTTGGGGAAAGAAAACAGGAAGAAAAGGTAACAAGGAACCCAACAAAGAGTTAATCAATAAAATGCTCAGCCCTTTTCTCCTGCAACCCTCACTTTCCTTTGTCCTTTCACAGTGTTGAGTCTCTTAGCAAAGGTGCACTAAAGGCTCCATTAAGGAGGGGAAAGGAGGAAAAAAAAAGAACCATGTCGAGAAAACCCATTTATGAACAGTCACGGGAAAGGAACAATTTTACATCTATAATAAAAACCACCCAGAGTCTTGTGGCACTCAGAATTAATCAAATTATTATTGCCTTGAAGGACTGTTTATCAGATACATGGAGTATGGTCCTGAGATACATCTGAGGAAGCGGACTAGGATCTAGGAAAATGCAATAATAATAATAATAATAATAATAATAATAATAATAATAATAATAATAATTCGTCTTCAGATGCCACAAATCGCTGTCGCTTTTGCTGCTGATTATCCCAGCCAGGCCTCTGAAAAATGAATTGTTTAATCTTATGTGGAGTATTCTGAAGAAATTCTGAACCCTTCCAAAATAAGATTGGCAGTTGTTGTTTTTTTATCTGCCCCTCCCCATATCTGTACATTTAACAGCAGTCATCTGTTCCATATTTCCACGATATGAATCTGCTATTAAATGCCCAAATATAGAGGGCGAGGGCAGATAAAAAAAACCCTAACAATCTTATTTTGAAATGGCTCAGAATTTCCTCAAGACATTCCAAAACCCATCAATATCCAGAAGGTTAATCAATGGTGCAAACAGCCTGCAAATCTTGCCTACTAGCTTTGCAGAACATAGCTAAATTCTCTCTTTTTAAAAAAAAAAGGGGGGGAAGGGAAGGGAATTAATTTCAACAAATAAAAATTTGATATTGGCAAGGCTCTTTTTCCTATTCTACTTGATTTCCTCACAGAAATGATATCCTGCTAGATTTATACTGACTGAGTTGTCCAAGTGGACGTAGTACCTAGTTTCAATCCATTTTCAGAATACCTGCAGTAAATAAATATCTACACACACACACACACACACAGAGGCAATTTAAGGAATTTTACTTGAGATGCAAACTGCAGTCTCCCCCAGGAATGCTGTGCCATGCCGAGGCAGCAGAAGCTATTTTATCTGGTTTAAATTGGAAAGGAAAAGCAGAGCCCCATCCACTGCAGCCTGTGACCATCAAGGTGTTTTACAAAGTGTCCTCTTGTGTCAATAGCTGCAGTGAAATATAATTAATTAAAGGAGAAGAAATTAGGAGCTCTTTGTAAAAAGCCAGAGGTAATGGCAGAATTGGTGGAGTGAGAAGAAAACAAATATCAGCTGGTTTCGGGGGGAAACTTGGCAGACAGGCATTTACAGTAAGGGAACTGGAGAACCCAAGGGCAGGGTCAAATGGTTATTGAAGGCCGATGTCATGAGTAAGGATGGCGAGCAGGGGGCTCCCATCCAGACTGTTAAGTGCATGCGTAGCACTGAGGAATTGGGCAGCCATTCAAAGAGACACAGATCGGGACCGCCTTAACCTTTGGGGTTTATATGTCTGGGTTTTTCCCACGCTTCCTCAGTTTGTTAGGATTCCTGTTATGTATTAGCAATAAACATTAGAGAACAGTTCCTTGTCTCAGCGTGGTTCCTGGCTGTTAGGACAGCCAGCTTCCCCAACCTTGTACTCTCAGAATTGGCTGGAATGCAACTCCCATCTTCCTGTCCAGCAGACAACTGGATGAGTGGTCGAGAGAGATGGAAACTACAGTCCAATACACGGGGAAGTGCCAAGTTATGGAAGGCTGTTTTAAGTCATATACTGCAGCTGTCCCCAACTGACAACACTGGGCATTGAGTTCCATCACATCTGACCCCAGTTAGCACACGTGGTAGAACTGGGGGCCTGCAAAGGTTCAGAACTTTTGTCAATCAAAGTAAGTGAAAGTGTTATTGTCAAGCCCTTGGCTACCTCTCTCCACAGAAAGCTAGACACTTCCAGACTTTCTTTAGCAAGATTTATTGAAAGAGGATTCAGTAAGGCTACATAAAACTCAGCAACTGAATGGTGTTCCCCCTTTAGAAATCAACTTGTCTACCAGACTTCTATGACAGGGGCTTTCTCACACAGGTCATGGAGAGGACAGTTTCCACAAACTGAGAGCAGAGAAACATCCACCTGGTTAGAATGGAATCTCTGTCCAGATTTAAACACAACATCACACCTACTTTGCCTACAAAAGGTTCCAGGTGAAATATTTGGTATCTGCATTTCACAGGTTGACGTAATAGGCGATATAAACATTCTCCACCTGAAATGATGGAAAATAATTAGTCCCAAGCTGAATTGAGAAATAGGTTAGGGTTACACATAGCATTAAACTGTGGTGTGGGTTAACAATGATTTTTGAATAAGCTTTAGTGATGTGGTTCACCCATGATTTTGTGTATTTGTTTTGGTGCCTTTGAGTCAGTCTTGACTCCTGGCAACTGCCTGAACTACTCCCTGCAGTTTTTGTGGCAAAATTTTGGAAATGGTTTGCCATTCTCTCCTTCCTAGGGCAGAGAGAGACAACAGCTAAAAAACAAACAAACAAACAAAAAAAACAAATAGGCAGAAATACCTTGTTGTTTTCATGATATACTTCAGATGAATCTGTATTTTGGTTCTTTTCTCTTTATCCACATGTAATTTTTCCATGTGTATAATGTGTATGTGTGTATGGGGGGGCAGGAGTTCCTGAAGAAAAAGCATTGGGTTGGATCCATATTTGGTCATACTTAGAGGAAATCCATTTGAAATCTTTAGTACATAAATTAGTCATGTCTACCTACTCCCATTGATTTTAGTGGTTCGATTTTAAATATGAATAAGCCTCAATCCATCCTAGGATAAGACTTTTGAATTCCTCAGGAGAGAAAGAATATAATTATTTCTGAGTAACGCTTTTGCCATGACTGAAGAAAATCCAGTGCTTTAAGCAACATTCTCCCATGTGATGGTGGGAAAACTAGCTGTCTTTAGGCCTGCTCTCTCTCAAATACATATACCAAACCAATAAGAGCCATGGCAACATACATACTTGAGAACATTGACTTTGTTTAATGAACCAGGTCATCCCTTAAGCAAACACTCAGTTTTTTATAGAACTATCAGATTTAGAGGCAAGGAGCATTTCTGGCTCATAGACCTGGGAAGAGATGCTGTTTAAAATGGTGTTCCTCAATTGCAAGGGGTGCACTAATTACAGACTCTGAGCTCTCCTATTGTTCATGGCTCAGCAACTATGTCAAGAGAAGCTCTGGAAATCCAGAGATTATACAAAGAATTGCCTTGGGTTGGTATAACCAGGTATCACAATCTAAACTTAATGTGGTGTGATTTGGATAATCTTTCCCTCTGGCAAGCTATAGGTAAGAGCTTGGTGGTGCATGACATTCATGGGGGAAGAGTCTTTGTTCCTAAGATGAACTGCAAGCTATCTACCATAACCTGTTAAAAACAGGTTATGCCTTCTTTAAAAATAACCAAATAAAATACTGAACATTAGCAGGCACACTAAAGAAAAGCCAGCTTGAAGAGGTAGTGAGTTTATGGTTCCAGATCTGTTTTAAAAATTTATATGGTTCTTGGCCTAATTTCAAGAAAACCCTGTAAGGAAATAGTTCTGGCCTCTGGCAAGGGCAACCTGTCTCAGCTTGCTTGGTGAAGAGGAGAAGCAGAAAGACAGAAGAGTCATATTGTGCTGAAATATGCCTTGCAATTTCTCTGGAGGGTGCTCCTGCGAACGAGGGTCCTGTTTTTTCCATTTTAGTCACAGGATGCTTGAGACCTGCTTCTGAATTTCTATTAGTGGCATTTTTTAGTCTTCTTTCTTGGTGGAGTTGGTAGATCACCATTGTCTTGTTCTACCTCTTTCCAATCTGAGAATGCTCCATGAAGGAGAAAATTTAATTAAAACCAGGGAGAATGCAAAAAAGTGAGAGATGACCGAACAATGAAAGGCAATAAACTCTCTCCCTCTCTCTCTTTCTCTCTCTCACATACACTGTCCCAGCAAGCTAGTTTTTGAGTTGAGAATGTATACATATGTATCTGAATGTGTGAATGAGTTATGCTTCTAGTTCAGAAAGTGAACCTGTATCTTTTTTTTTTTTAATGTTTCTGAATTTCTAGATCAAAATGAACAAGTGGTATCTGTTTCTGGTTCTCAGGGAACAAGGCAGCTAGGTGCTGCCACATGGTGAGGTTGCAACCATGAGAATTTCATCAGCGTTATTTTCCTCTTTGAAAGACATTTCAAAAGCAAATTCCCTTTCTTCAAGCTGAGTGACAATTGGTAGGGGAAGAAATGCAGGACAACTATTCTGCCCGGTGTTCGGGAAGAGGTTTTCTGAAACAGAAAGAAAGAGGAACGGGCTGTAGAAGGCAGAAAAACTGGCTGAGCTATCCAATTGGGGATCTGGCTCAACCCAATTTTTGCTTGAATCCTACACTGAAATGCCCTTCTCCCAAAGACAAGGAAAGTCAAAGCAAGAAAAAATGTTACTCATTGTAATCCAGCTACTATAATAGTTGGAGGAAATTTATTTGGTCATCATATCAGTAAGGAACTGGAGTCACATCTTTCTCAGGAAAAAAGAAAAGTTGGCAAGATGTGTCTTCATTTACTTTCTCATTCATAGACATATTTTTTAAAAAATGCTACCAACTCTACCTCCCAGCTGATATTCAGGAAATGCCAAGTATGTGCCCATGGCATGAAACTCCCTACCAACAACTGGAACTATTCCTGCCTGTAAGAACTCTGAACATGAGAAAATGCCAGGCAAATGGCACGCCAAAATGTAAGGTGCTTCCTGCCGACACGCCACTAATATATGCAGAGGAAATGACATTTTGCTTCTGCCTAGCTTGCCATTTTGTGTTAAAAGGCTTGCTTCAGCTACACAGCTCACGGAATAAATGGCCCTTTGCTCGGTAAATACATGCTGCTAAATTGTTCCGGATTATTGTGTTGTGTTATTGCCCCTATAAAATGACATTTCAAAAATAATAATAATTGTTTGTGAGCTAACTGATGTTTTCAAATCGCCAAGACAAGCAGAATGTTTTTTTTCCCCCCTAAAGCAGGACAAGTTTCCCCCTTAGAGTCAGCTGTAGTCACAATCCAGCAAGCTTTTGAGAAGCTGTGCAAGACAGAAGGAGAAGCAGGGAGCAGTAGATGCCAGGAACTAAAGCTGGAGGACGGGGAAGGTTACAGAAAAAACAAGAGGTTCCTTTGAGGCCCCTTCACTTGAACAGACAAGAACTAATTCACTGCTTATTATAGACTAATTTGTCAAGCTGAGTTTATAGGTGCCCCAATGTATATTCCTAAGGCATGGGCCTATGGGAAACAGACTGAGCAAACCCAAGTCTGTGACACTGATAAGGTAGGAAACAGAACATTATTTCTAGAACTTTACCTGGCCAAAAATTGCAAAGTCAATTTTTTAAAACATGCACTTATTATACCTCAAGGGTAGAAGAGAAGCTGTCCTGAGGTTGGAAATTGTACAGACTAGGTCCCAGCTCCAAGAAGACATGGACTAGTTGAACTATCTGTAGAAGGAGGGCATGGAACAAAGCCTTAGATGTAGGTCATGGCAAGCTGGCCCACATGAAAGAAGGCAGCTTTGCAAAAATATCTGAAGCTACTGAAAATCCATTGACTGCTCCAATGACAAGCTCACAACAGTCCTCTGAAATAGGCTACAAGAGCCCTGGTCCTATGGCACAAAAGATCCAGCCATTACTTCTCCCAGTCAGTAGACTCATCATCAGTACACCATCCGAAGTGGCTGGCTCAATTATGTGGCTGCCATTTTTATTTATTTTTATTTATCAAATTTCGCCACTGCCCATCTCCCCCAAAAGAGGGACTCTGGGCAGTTTTGTGGTTGTAGTCTATGGGAGAATTTTGTAATTCCTTCCTCTTACAACAGAGTTTTTGCATACTTCTCTTCCCTCCCCTTTCTTTTTTATCCCCAAGTTGGTTAACTTTTGTGTGTCTGTGTGTGTTGAACTCAACACATTTGGTTAGTTTATGGCTACAGGTAGTCCTTGACTTATGATCACAGTTGGGACTGGAATGTTGCAATGTGGTCATTAAATGAAGCATCACGTGACCACACACAATTTTACCACCTTTTTTGCCATGGTCGTTAAGCGAATCCAGTTTTTCCCATAGATTTTGTTTGTCAGAAGCCAGATAGGAAGGTTGCAAATGGTGATCACGTGACCCTGGGATGCTGCAACTGTTGTAAATACATGCCAGTTGCCAAGCTCCTGAATTTTGATCATGTGACCATGGGGATGTGGGGATGGTCGTAAGTGTGAGGACAAGTTGTAAGTCACCTTCTTTGGTGCTGTCATAACTTTGAATGGTTGCTATACGAATGGTCATAAGTCGAGAGGACTACCTGTATGACACGAGCCTAGAAAATGGTTTAACTCAGGAAATACTAAGCATGTTGCACAAACACAGCCAAGCAGAGAAAGGGAAGTGTGGAAGTGCAATGCAATCTCCTCCACCAGAAACCTCTTTTAATGGCCCTCTAAGTTACACAGTGGTGGAATTATTGAACTTACTGCCTTACAATCCTTTCCCTTAAAAGGGTTATATTTGCACTTCGCACCCACTAAAATGCTAAATGAGTAAAACAGATTATTTAACTAGAGTCTGAGTTGAGCAAGAAATACAGTACATATGCCCTTTGTAAAAATAAAATTTTAATCTATATATCACAGGCCTGTACCCCAGTGGTCCACCTGTGGCAAGGCTTGGAGCCAAGTCCAGAGCAAACTTGGACAGTACTCATATTCCGCTTGGGTCAGGCCGAGCAGGAGTTTTTCGAAACAGTGACCGCCTTCTACATAGTGTGTGCTCCCTTGGACCACGGCTTAGAAGTCCTCTGCCCTAGACAGTAACATATATGATGGGACTCTGCATGTTTGCTCCCATATCCTGTCATGAAAATACCCCTGATGTTCATTCTTACTTGCAGACACGTTGGTCTGAAAACCACACACTACGTCTGATTCTCTAAAGGACTCTCAACCAACCCTGTAATAGCCCTGTAATAGATCCTGGGTATTGGCTCATTCTAGGTGCCGCTCTCTCAACTGCCAAACTTAAGGAAGAACTTGGCTAAGCAAATTTCCCTTTCACACATATTTCCTCCCTGTGATTCAACAACAATATTTTTGCTACTTAAAATTCCTGCCTACGTGAAGAAAATTATTTAGCAAACTGTAATTAACAAAAGCAATGATGGCATCTTTTAAATAAAGTAGCACTAATAAATGCAATACCATAAATAAACTTTGCTCCCCAGTTATGGGAATTAATTTGTATTTAATTTCTAGAAATTGCTGTTGGTTACTGTACACAGCCCTTACAAGAAATGCCAGCTCTTGTAAAGTTGGTGTAATAGCTGTTTATTAGAAATCCATTTCCCACCCAACTCTGCATTACAGCTCTATGTTCTTTCATGCTCTGAATCAGTTCATGTTAGAATTTTATCAGATCTGTCCACTAAAGAAGTATTGTTACATTAGGGATGGAGGGAGATAATAAAAAAGCAAGGAAGGTTCTAATGTTGTCAAGAGTTAAGCACTACTAATTTTCTTGAATTACTGTGTGGGAAAAAGAGGCTTTAAGAGTGCCTTTGACTATGAGGCAGTCAAAAAGGGCTTTAACCTTTTTGACTGCCTTAGGTTCCCCTAAATAACCAGTACTTAGGCGAACCACCTCCTATGTCCTGTTCACAGGCAGCAAGGTATTCTCACTGTGGAACAATACCAGCATGGGTCTCCAGCAAAAAGACAAGAATCTGCTGAATGAATCCAAAAAGAGTCACCTGTCATGAGTACAGATGGTGAGCAGTAGGAGGCCCCTATCCAGGGGGGAAAACACATGCGTAGTTTAGAGACTTTGAGCTTTCTTTCAAAGAAGCCCAGAACAGACCAGCCTTGAGTTTTGGGGTTTATCTGTCTGGGTTTTCCCATGTTCCTTAAGTTTGGTAGGATTTTCTGTCTCCTATGGCAGTTAAATAAAACACTAGAGACTTTCTTCTCGTCTCAGCCTGATCTTTGCTTAAGCCAGGACATCCACATTCTCCATAATGTGGCAATGCTGTGGAGGAGACAATGGAGTGAGAGGCCATGAATGTCCACAGACATAGTTAATCTGTATTTAAAAGTTCATCTCATTTGACATGAGAGTTAAGAGAATAAGCCCAAAACTCCTGGCAAAACAAGGAGAAATTTATGAGACGAGAAACAGGACGTTACATGATGACACCATGCTGAAGAGGAAGCATAAGATGATGGGTTGAAATGGAGTTCCTATTAACTGATTGATGGAAGTAATTCTACGATAAGGATACTTCTACTTGATACTCCTGCATTCACCTACAGAAGCACCTATAGGAACCCTTCTTTGTTCTTAAATTGATAAGAATTATATGGACTATATGGAAAAATCTTGGCCTCAACTAGAACACCACAGCAAAACAGATGTATCCGTTGAAGTCATGCCTTCAGCTATCAATACTAGCTAGAGGAAAACAATTAGAAAGTGATGAAGTGAAGAGTTGTATAATAGGAGAAGTAAAAAATTGGGTCATGCAAACAGCAGAGAGCATAAATCACATCCATCAGCTGAAGTCTTGTGCATTCTACTCACCAGCAGATGAAACAAAGCCCAATTCCCACCCCATAACCACAGTTCAGGAATGAAACTTCAAGAAACACCTTGTGCATCTCGGTTTTGGCTGCAGACACATTTGTCTTGCTGGTTGCAAGTAATACAGATTTGCCATTTCCTGTATAGACATATCTCAGCCCACAATCTTGACCTATATATGTGCCATGCGGCAAGTGGATAGCTCAGGGGACCTGATAGCCTTTCTCCTGGATGTTCTCCTTCAAAATCCTACTTCCTCATTTTCTAGCATTTTCTGCTTTAACATCCATTCAGTGCAGTTATTAACATCTATTTGGAGTGTGAAGGACAAGCTGATTCTCAGATACAGCCTGGGGGCATTGAATCTGAGTCTGTCACTCAGACTACACACTGACACATTTCTTCTCTGCAAAATGCATCCTTCTCCTTCCCTGAGCAACTGGGATGGGGTGTGGTTTGCCATGAACAATTATTAGGCAGTGTGCCAATCTCTCTAAAGCAGGTCCTGAACCTGGTTTCTCAAGTCTCATCAAGTATTCATGCATCTGCCAGCATCAGTCAACTGCAAACTGACCACAGTGCATACTACTTCTGCCACCTGCTATTGCTATTTCTTATTACATTGATGTCACAGCAGGTAGCATCACAGAACTGACTTTGTCTGTCTTCATAAAGTTAAGTATAGTTGGACTTGGTTAGCATTGTATAGGAAACCACCAGGAAGTATTAGTGTTGTAGACTAGAAGAAGACTATGGCAAATCTTTTCCACACTTTTTGGCAAGAAAATAACATGAACATGTCCACGAAGTCAAAAGCAGTCAAGCCTGATTTGAAGTAGACCTACCTATATCCCAGGTTTTCTCTGAAGGCAGCTGTACATGGGAGTGTTCCCTCATTTTACACCGGCCACAACAACTCTGTGAGGTGTGTGGACCTATCTCAAGGAACTGTCATCATCCAAGTGAGTTTTATAATAAAAAAAAAAAATCACCCAGTGAGTTTTATAATCAAAAATTGACTTGAAACTGGTTTTTGTTGATCCCTATAAAAATTCTTCAGTCTTTATCCTGAGATAAGCCACATCCCACCAGGTTTTATACTCAGCACATCTGAAAATGCCATGCTGCCTCCAATATAAGTCAAAACACACTTCTGGTTCTACCTGCATCACAGGTGCTGTTCAAAACACAGGTGGATCAACTAAGAAAAGGAAGAGAGGCATACTGGCAAGGGGAATGTGTTTCCTACAGAACAGGCACAGACTGCAACTCTGTTAACCAAAGGCTTCTGTGTCTAATCCATCATATGCGATGCTGATCTCTTACCCAGAAATGTTGTCAATGAGAATATAATTTAAAGTTAATTAGACAAATATTGTACATTAAACAGCCATTGATTGCTAAGGCACAGGGAAAACAAGGCATGCTATTCTGCTCAGCAATATGTAATGGACATGCCATATTATATTGCGAATGAGGCTGGCAAATTTCTTTAGCTGTTTCTAATCATCAGCTAGTAATTAGCATCCAATAACTTGCAACTTTGGTTTATCATTATAGATTTAGGAAGGCAGTAATTGTACTGTATGCTAATTAAATACCAATTGATTATTTAAGGCCTATATAGTGTTAACAACTGTGTAACAGAAATACAGAGTTGTTAAAATGTAATAACTGCCAAATAGTTTCTCTCCCCCGCCCAACTTCCCAGATTATTCCTCCCATCAGTGTTTCACCAATGAACCCTCTCTTCTGGCAGAGAAACCTTTAAATCTGCCTCTAGTTCCAGTTCATTCAATCAGTGCTTGGCCTGTGTTGAGCCTCTTCATAATACTGACCATTTAACACATTGCAAATTGATAATTCCTTCTTCAGCATTTCACAGGCCACATATTGGTATTAGCCACTTTGCTGTTGTTCTGGGACAACAGCTTGCAAGATCAGGTCACAGCACTATAACCAGGAAACAAGTAGTGCCACATGCAATGGGAGATCAGGAAGCCAAGAGTTAATGGCCAAGCTAGGTGGCCTTGGCTAATCTTTTAAATTAAGCAGGGATGGATCAGGTTAATATTTGGATGGGAGACCCACAGGGCTGTAGCCTAGATTAGGAAGTAAAAAACAGTTCCAAAGGAAGGCAAGGGCAAACAACATCAACGTTGTTGCCAAGATAATTACATGTGTGTATATATGAATCTACCAGGAATTTGGATACTTCATCAACTTGGATAACTTTACCTTTTTAAAAAGTTCTTTGCTAGTATTACCCAGCAACTGAGGGTGCAGTACCTCTTGGAACCATGTAATCCACTGTACTCCCAAATGATACATTTCTGAGGACCCACAAGATGGCAATGTTCAAGGGAAGGGACCTGGAGCATGCCCATCCTATTCACTCTGACAAGATGTGCAGATACCCTCAGGGATTGGCAGTCCTGCAGATCTGCACCAGCATCAGCAGCATCCTCAAGGTATATTTCAGGGTTTCTCAACCAGGGTTCTGTGGCACCCTCGGGTTCTGCAAGAGGTCACTAGGGGTTCCCTGGGAGATCACGATTTATTTAAAAAAATATTTCAAATTCAGGCAACTTCACATTAAAGAGGTAAGTTTCATTCTTTTAGTTTAAGAACACTGTTAATGCATCTATACAGGCCTATCCATGAAACAAATATAATTTTCTAAGTTCTGGCCTATATTTGAGTATGAATGTGTGGGGCTTCCCTGAGGCCTGAAAAACTATTTAAAGGGTTCCTCCATGGTCAAAAAGTTGAGAAAGGCTGGTATATTTGGTTCCCTGAAATAATCTCTTGAATTTCAAACCTACTTAGGCTTTGCCCTAATCTGAATCAGTGAGCCAATATCTGCTGAATTTTGTGAATGAATTCTCCCTAAGATGTTCGATTTTGCTTGATTGTTTTCAATAACTACAGAATACTCAGACTTTCCTCTAGTTTCCTAAAGATTCTTGATGGGGGGATGGGGTAGGGTTGGGGAGGGGAGGGGAGGGGAGGGGGCAGGACACCTTAATGGTAACAACCAAGATGATCAGAAAAAACTGGCATGAACTTAAGTCTGAAGTGATTTACTGCTAAATAATACACAAAAGGAATCAATAATTGTTAAATGATGTTAGGAAAGCCACCTGGGGCTTGTCAATCTCATACCAATAAATGCTTCCTCAAGTCAGGTTTCCGCTACTGGTTTCCCTTTTCAAATATGCATGTGTATACAGCCCCATGTGGAAGAAAATTCTTCTTACCATAACTAGATTAACACATCAACCACAGAAAATCCATCAGATCTTTCAGGGCAGAAAACACATATTTTGAGTAGAATTTACTCCATATCCCAAGTAATCCAACTACATACCTATAGAATGGGTCCACAGTCCAATCGGTGTCCTCAGTCTTAGCTCAAGCCAGCATGATTTTTTATCGATACTGTATGCCATTGTCTTTCTGAACCACTCATGGGGCCAAGAAGATAGACTTCTTTCAAAATGTATTTGGTCTGGACTGAGTCACAGGTGAGTGGCACTCTTATTCACCTAATCCAACCTTTTAGTTGTACTATGTTGTAATATTTAGAATCCACCATTAGGTGTCACCATCACATGGTGTTGCATAGCAAACTCCACATAATGTTTACTTCTACTTTGTATACATCATCAAACAATTATCAGGGTGGCTTAGAAAAGTTAACATGTGTGTGTTGTGGGAAAGAGAAGGATAAGGAACAGATGGTTTAATTGTCAAAACACAGACATTATCTTAATAATTAGCACTACCGCCCTGTAAGGTAGGTTTCTTTATCCCACACTGCATATGGACACACTGAGACTGAGACATATCGATCGACCTACGGCTACCTAATCCATTCATGAATATTGAGTTCACGGTTCCCATTATATTACCCCTGTTCCAGTATAACAATTACCTGCAAGTAAACAATTCATGATTGCACACAGACACACACATATACACACACAGCCCTAAATGGGTCTACAAGCTTTCTTAAAGCATCTACCGCTTGCTGTAGCCAGAAACAAAGAGAAACATCAAGGGAAGCCAGCCAAGGGAGATGTCACATCAAATCAAGGATTCTCAGGATAGATGAAACTTGTTCTAGAAACCAAGCAGAACTGCATTTAAGGCCTCTGGAGGATATCAATTGGGAGCCTGTCACTTGGCGTCAGGATAACTTTTTAGACAGACTCTGGGGCTTAAGACTCTCGTGTTTGGGCTGCGTTTCAATGTTGGTGGCGGCACCGCCTGCAGAAACAGAAACTGCTGAAATGTGAGAGAGATTAGTCCACTTCATTCCCTTCCCCCTTTTGGACTAAGCATTGCACGACTTCCTTTGTTCTACTCAACTACTCAACTACCTAGCTTAGGGGATGCTTGTATTTTGGTTCTACTTGTTTGTTTTTCACTGCAAGAAGAGAAGGCAGGTGGTGGCAGAAGAAATATACAAGAGGTCTGTACAGGAGGACACAACTATCAGAGGCAATAATCCAGCAATGACAATGCTGTCAGCAGTTCCCTATTTCTGCTAGCAAACAACAGACTTGAATCTGCAAGACACTTTTCTGGCTTCTACTGTACTGCTTCAGCTGCAGACTTAGACATTAAACCAGAGTGACAAAATAAGCTCCAGTCTAGAATGAGATTGGCTACCTTGTTATTCCCCATTATGTGGAAACACTCATATTGTCTGATCTCGACTAGTTCATTATAACCAAATATGCTTTAATAGTTTGAGTACTGTAAAGGGGTATCCATAGGACCTGATAAAAAAGAGTCAACATGGTGGGCACAATAGTGCAGTCGAAGCACAAAAATCAGACTGAGCTTTGACTGCACCCATCCAGCTGCCATCTTGATTTTTTTTTTTTAACCATACACTGCAGGCACTCCTGGTAC
Organism: Candoia aspera; assembly: GCF_035149785.1. NCBI lineage: Eukaryota > Metazoa > Chordata > Lepidosauria > Squamata > Candoiidae > Candoia > Candoia aspera. Next base: position 6,681,208 of record NC_086161.1, on the reverse strand, counting down.
AGCATTTTATCTGAACACAGAAACCAAGTTTTCTTAACAGTGGTTTTCGGTTTGATACGTTTGAAAAAGGAAAGAAAAGCTATGTTTTGGTTTGGGGAGCTCTACAGAGAAAAAAGAGGAATTCGGCATCCACAAGACTTTTTCACTCGTCTTCCTTCCTCTTTCTCCTCATATCAGAATCAAGATGTTTGTTCTTTGGTGTAATAACCTCAAGAATGGCTCCCAGAAGAAGAAAAAAAAAAGCTTCATACATAGGTAGACAATCTCGTCTCATCCTCATGGATAAATGGATGACAGAAACACTAGCAGTTGGGAATGAAATTGGGCTAGGCTGAAAACAAACCTGAATGAAAGAATCAGTGGAGCATCGTACAAAGGGATGCCATGATCCCTTCACCTCCCCGAATCCCAGAATCAATACTCAAGGCCTTCCAAAAACATCACATTTTCTCTGTCATCTGAAACGGAGAGTTTAATGGAGCAGAAATCCATTGATCATTAAAACAATCATTAAAATACATGTACCAGAGAGAATAAAGAGCTTTGCAAGACTCTCCTCATTCATCCACATGCAGCTTCTTCAAGAGAGTCCATCAGCAATTCAGGGCATGGATGAGACTGGAAACCGAGGCACAGAGCCAGAAATACGCACAAGAAGAAGTCGTTGGTTGACATGGTCACAACGGAATCTCAAAAGTCTCCTCCAAACCTTTGGCCAGACAGAATGGGAGAGTGATTCCTCCAACTTTCTTTAGAGGAAGGAGGAAACGTCCAACCATTTCTCGAGGGCAGGATTCCTCTTAGCAGCGATGGTAGTATTACTACTGAAGAAAACCTTAGTACGAATTCCTTCCTGATGTCTTTCCTTGGAATTAAGTGGCAGAGTGGAAATCTCATACAGCTGCATGTTGCTGGAAAAATGACTGTACCATAAGAGATACAATATTCATGCACCCAACCCAGTATTGTACTAGGTACAATACGAAACAATAAATTGCAACATCCAAACTTAATAACTCACTACAATCCAATTTAAAATCACAGAAGCACCACAGTCTGCCATGGACATTTCAGTTAAATTCTATTCCCCTTTAGAAAATGTCTAAAGCAAAATTTCTTTTAACAGATTGAATAGGAATTGTAAGAAAAAAAGGCAAGAGCACATCTCTGAGGGATACTAATTTCAAACTACGTCTGCCATGCTGCAATCCAATAGTCTAAGCAAATGAGGAAGGATGGAATTAATTGGGTTCATAATATTGTAATGAGAACTTACTTAATGTCAATGCTTCTCTTAAGTTTATTTTTAAAAAATCTGGTGTTCTTCCTAGCCTGATTCTGAATGTTGATTGTTTCCAGAAATTTCACCCATCTCTGGGTTATGACCTTCTCTCATTTCTTTTGTTCATCCAGGTCAAAATTCAGGGTCCAAATGGGTTCCCTCTACTAGTTAAGCCATGCATGTGCAACAGAGTCTTCCTGAATTTTGCTGTCTTCCTATTTATCGTGACTTTCTCTTAGTCCTGAGAACTTACCAGGTAGCATTTGGCTCCCTTCAAACAGCTGCCAAAGGATCAAACTCTGTGTTTTGTAAATTGTACTAAAGTATGGTTAGAGATGTGTAGTTGGCTGTGTTCATGCACTAATTAAACCAAAACCAAAGAAAGCATTTTATATGTGAGACACTCAAATAAGACGAGTTTGTGGAACACTCCAACTTAATTCTTTGTACTTGATCGACTCCATTCATCACTATGTACATCTACTTGCCCTCCAAAGCTGGGGCAGCTCTGATGAAGACATCCAAGTTCTTTGTTCCAGTGATTTCTAGTCTGTGATTGGATACCCTCTGCTTGGTTCACTTTCATCATCAACTGCATTCTTTTTTGCAGTACCTTGCTAGGAAACAAGCTGAGAACATAGGTTTTAAACACCCTGAGAAGCAGCTAGTCTTTTCAGCCTTCAATGGAAATTTCAAAGAATGTTCAGATCTTTAGTATTTATCCTATTAATTTCCTCATTATCTCAAGAATCACTTGATATTTACCCTAAGATCAATTACAGCATGCCTTCTCGTGGTTTAAGAATTCATGCTATAAGAATGGGTGATAAAAGTAGGTGACAATATTCCTGGCCTTAAATGTTAATCCAGTTGTAATAGTTTGCCAGTCATCACAATGGCCGTGTACTTATACGCAGGCTACAAAGCTCACACCCAGAGTTTGCCACCTTCCAAATCAGCTCCAAATACATGCTTTTCTTGTTCTACGGAAGTCTAAGACTGATCTGAAAGTTGTGAAGGAAGCAATGGACTTTTTTAGGGAGTTATTAGATCTCAGACAGTAATGTAACTGTACCATTGCAAGTCAGAATTGAAACAAAACAAAATATCGGAAGGCCAAGCAAATCAATGCACTCAATGAGGTTTGGGTAGACAAGGAAGGGAAGCTGTTTCCAAAAGTGGATGCATCAAGTCCCCAGACCCAATTGCTTTGAAGGAAAATGAGCACAATTCCTTCTGAAAGCTTCTGTCTGCCCCCCTCCCACCCCCATGTCAACTAAAGAGGACAGCACTGGTCATGCAATGCAAAACGTTTTCAGTCTGAGCCTTAACAGCTTCTCTGACTGAATTAAATATGACCACAACATAAAGAAGTTTCTTCAGTTAAGGTGTAAATGCTTCCTGCTTTTCCTTTACTAACAGCCAGCCTCCTATTTACAATATGAAGACTTGATTATAGGCTATGTAGCCAACCTCTTTGTCTGCTCAGCTTCCCGCCCCCTTCATGTCACTGATCAAGCTGGTTAGAAAATGAAGAATAGGAACAGGAGTAAGTGATGTCTTGGCACAACTCACAAGGGAAGATGGAGGTTGCTGAGGGGATGCAGTGGTCTCAGATGCATTCCTTTTCTTCCCTTCCACCCCACACCCCCAATCCATGGTGGTAAAGAAATCCTTTCAATCTAATTTCTCCTATTAAAATCAAAGGAATTTGCTCCTTTGCCATGTCATTCCATGCTTCAGAACAGCTGTCAGAATCCAGAGTAGAGGGTACACGTACACAAAAAATGTGTCAATTGTGTTATTCATGTATAAATGGGATGGAAATGGCTTATTAAGGGAAGGGCAACTACAGGGCGACATTAACAGTCTGCTTCTGCCCAACGCACAGAGAACATTCCTTTGTGGATGGACCTGTTCATGGTACAGAAAGAACTTGTGTCCCATCACCTCCCTACTTTTTTTGTGTTTTTTAAAGGTCCTTGGCTGGCATTGGCAAGAAAGTGCTGCAAGAATTACAGCTTGGCTTCCAGGCACAGGCTTGGCGATCGGTTCCTCTTTATGAGCCTTTATTGTTATTACCACCTCTTTCCTTTTATATTCCTGCCAAAATAGTCACATTAATCTCCCTCACTCCCTGAAGGCAAAACATGGGTAATTGGATTTATATGGGTTAGAAATTTGCTAGATTTAAGGGGGATGGGGAAAGAGAGTTAATATATACACAAATAAATAAATAAATCGGAAAGGAGGGAGAGATGAGGAGAGGAAACCTCGCTCTGACTTATCCTGGAGCTGGGAAAACAGCACCGGCTGCAAACTCGTAAATCTTAGCTATACCACGTTCCTCTTTCTGTTTTTTCCTCCCTGGGCATGTTGTGGTTGTTGATTACCTGAGACTGATTTAAGAACTCTTCCTTCTGGGAAAGCTGAACTTCCACCAAGCGTCTCATTTTGGATTTTGGAATCCTTCCCATCCCGTCTCTCTTTCATCCTCTGCCTTTCCCTTTTGGGAAAAACTCAGTGTCATTGACCGCACACCAACGTGACTTGGGAGGGAGGGTGGCAAAGATCGGTTGGAACTTTGGGCCTTAGGGAGCAAAACCATTAGCATGTCCTAGTGGTGGAATGGATATTTTGCATGCCAGTCTTCCAGATTCAATGCCTGAAGTTAAATTTAGTTGGCTAATAAAATGATCTTGCCTGAGGCAGTTTGTTATTCCTCTCAAAAACAAAACCAGCCATCAAGGGCCTGGACAGTTTTTCCCCATCTCTTTATGTGATAATCAATCATCACTCTTTCTTAGTCCCTCCCTGAATAAGAAGGCATACCGCTTCTTCCTTTCACCTTTTTCCTCTCCATCCAAGCCTGTGTGTCTGTGTGTGTGTCTTCAAGTCAGTTTCTGACTCCTGGCAACTGCCTAGACAAGCCCCTGCAGTTTTCTTGGCAAGGTTTTTCGGAAGAGGTTTGCTACTGGCTGCTTCTTCCTAGGGCCGAGAGAGAGGGACTGGCTCAAGGTCACCCAGCTGGCTTTGTGCCTAAGGTGGGACTAGAACTCACTGTCTCCTGGTTTCTAGCCTGATGCCTTAACCACTACAGCAGACTGGCTCTCTTGTCCATGCCCTTACATTCCTTATTATTGTTAGACCCACATCTAGGAAAGTCCTCAGCTTACCACTCTGATGTATCAGATGTTTGGCACTCTACAATATTGCACCTAGTCTGTCACACACCTAAGATACCTCTGTTCAAACAGTCAGGAAAGAGTGAGGGAGGGAGGATGGCAGCTAGAATATACCTAAGTTGCAGAAGGACATCTGAACAATGAATGCTTGCTTTGAAATGCCACTAAGCATGAGTAGACCACACTCATATTAGTTCTACCCTTGAGCACTAACTCTATATATCCAGTGATCTCTGATGAGCTTTGAACACTCCAGTTTGCAGGTCCAGTGCCTAACTTTCCTCCTTCTCTTGCTAATTCATCTCAGACCATGGCGGAGCAACAAGAAACCTCATGTGATAATCTGGAACTGGCTTGACAAAGTCATCAGACCCACAACCTTGGTTCCACTCTCAACCAATCAATATCTCTGCTTTTGCAGTAAAATTAGTGGGCACATAATTATAACTATCGGGAGCAGGCAAGACAAGTTAAATACCATCTCCCTTGGGGAAAAAATAAATTATTATGCCAGCCAAGAAGATCCAAAATGCCACTACCCGCGGCTCTAATTTCACTGATTCTCCAGTTACACCTCCAGCAGAGAGGGAAAGGGAGATGTACCTTCAGAACGGCAGGTATATATTTAGCTGCTTTGTGATTTTTTGGGGGAAGGGGGTAGGCTGAAGCATGATAGCAATGCTAAGAGCAGGGCTCTGCTAATGTGTCCTTTGCTAATCCCTGCACTTTTAGTGTTCATATACAATGGAAAGTTGCTCACCTCCCCCTTTTCCAGAAAAGATTCAATGGCAGGAAAAAATTGCGGCACTAATAACATGTTAGCTCTGTTCTGCACTTCACAATCAAAGAACTCAGTGGGCTGGAGGGAATTAGGACTGTCACTTTCCAGATTGGGAAACTGAGGCCCTGAAGGGAAGGCACTGATTTGACTTCAGGCATACATACTTGCACAGACATGCATGGACACACTTAAATGCACTCACAAATCCTCACATATACCGCTCTCAAGGCTTAAAGACACTAAGGTTGCAAGTGATGAGCTCTGCTGTTTATTTTTTCTACATACATGATACATTTCCATAGCATGAGGGCTGGCAATAGCTTCCAACCAACCCCCCGTTGTGGCAGTATCAGAGCCCCATCTAAGTAAAAAATTGCAGCGTATTTCAGAAAAAGTAAAAAACAAAAAGTGCAAAACCTGCAATGTGAGTTATGCAGCAAGATTTGCACATTAAAAAAAAAATTATTGTGATGCAGCTTTACCTGCTTTGCACCATCAGCCCACCCACTAGGCTCTTACTTACTTACCACATTGTCCATTCATGTCTTAACATTATTCTTATAAACAGCAATGAGGGGGCTCTGGGCTAAAACTAGCTTTTCCGTAGTCCTTCACCACCTCTCCCCAGTTGCTCATCCAGTTGTACTGGAAGCATGTGGGAGACATAGCAGGTGTTGCAAAGCGCTAAGTTCTCACAAAACTTTAAATTTGTGTCACAGAGATTCTATAGATATTTTACATGCATGCACATGTACATAACTTTGGTGTCAATTCACCTCAAATTAAACTTCAAGAACATCTGTTTGGTAGTAACAAAGAATCTAAGGCTAATTTGAAACTTTCCTAAAGTCATAATGTGGTTTGCTTGTTATATCATAACATGATAAGTGAATACACACATTATAGCTTAAGGTTATGTGTCAGACAAGACTACAGCTTACTGAACCCAGTGTGGTTAAAAATAGGAATAGTTTAGCATTATGCATAAACATAGCATAGTGCAGTCCTAACAGTGTAGACCATGGATGAACTCTGATTGAAGAATCATCAAAAATCTTTAAAAAAAAAAAATTGGTCTAGTGGTTAGAGTAACGGGCTAGAAACCAGGAGACTGAGAGTTCTAGTCCCGCCTTAGGCACAAAAGCCAGCTGAGTGACCCTGGGCCAGTCACCCTCTCTCAGATCAACTCACCTCACAGGGATGTTGTTGTAGGGAAAATAGGAGGAGGAAGGAGTATTAGGTATGTTCACCACTTTGAGTTATTTATAAAAATAATAAAGGTGGGATAGAAAATAAATAAACAAATTAATAAATAAATAAATAACCTCAATTCATATTTGGGAGAAGAATGTACTGCTTTATAGCAGTGGAGTGTGTGTGCATATAAGGAGGGGAGAAAAGTGTTTAAATGCACAGCTTCTATCACAAAAAGCTGCCAAAATCAAAGGAGAACCAAGATTGGTATATAAAACTGGGAGGGAGGGAAAGTAGGATGGATGAGGGAAAGGGAATTGTTTGCCATGTAGACCAGCCATTTATCAGCAAAGCATGATAAAGGCATATATAATGACAGCTGTTTGGATTGTCAACAATTTATGGCTTTGTTTAAGAAATAAATAGATCATTCTGAAGGGTTCAGAAAAGTTTTTAGGAACAAACTTAAATACCGTATATGGGACTGCTTGAAGTGTGTTGCTGCCTGAATCCACGGAAGTCTGGCTCATCCTGGGTAAGTTGCTATTTTTGTACAGAATTCTCCGGAAACTGATTTGGTCAACGTGAATACTTTCAATCAAGGACATTACCAAAAAAACAAAACAAAAAGGCCTGAAATCACATTGCCTGATTTCTAATGATGCAGTTACTACTGTAATTCTAATTGTATACCACCACCATTTCATAGCAAAATTGGGATCTATTGGTAATTTGCATATCCACTTTAGTAACTACCCACTACACCTAATTTAAGAATCTAATCTGTGTACCATATTCTTTTATTGTACCTGGTCTTCCATGTTTTTAAAGGATAAGGAAGTTTTCTGCTTTCGAGAGAGAGAGCCAGTATGGTAGTCTGCTACTTTGTTAAATGCAATGCAAAATTAGTCTTTGCAGCAAACAGAATAACAATCTGAATGCTATATGGCTCCTAAAAAGTTCTTTCTCCTTGGAAATTGACTTTGCAGAAAACCTGGGAGGAAAATCAAACACTGGAACAAGATCTCTTTAATAACTCCTACTTAACAGTTTTAATAAGTCATCCACAAAAGGTAAAAATGGGAGCATTGATTTATCCAGGACATTTATCAGAAAATAGGATCTATCCCTGGTTAATTGAGATGGTTGCAGCTTGTGTAATTATTAGGGATGAAGCCTCCTTTCCAAGGCAGTTTGCAAGTCTTCTGGCTTTTTTTTTTCCTCTTCCTTAGAACTTTCCATCTGAGGAAGAACTCCAGAAAATATTTCAGGCAACTGTGTCATCAGGGCAGTATTTTGGGGTAGAAATCCAAAGATCCATTCCTCAAAATGAAGAAGAGTGCTCCAAAATCTATGAGGTGGTGCACCTTACCACTACTGGGGAAAGGTGTGGACTTTATCTTCCAGAATTCCCCAGCCAGACTGGCCATTGCTCACAATTCTGGGAGATGAACCCCATCCAGCTGGATGACATCTAGGATGACAAAGGTGGAAGTAAAGAGGGAGCTCCCATAAGACCACTGCATTCAGACGAATCCCATAAGGTCATTGTGTAAAGTTATGTAATTATAAAACTGACTTTAAAATTCATTTGTGATGGCAACCAGTCTACCACACCCTGGTTCTGCAGCCCAACTTTGGTATAGTTTAGTTCAGCATTATTTTGCATACAAACACCCCTTTTGTATCAGATTCAGGGAATGCAAAAGACTTGACCCAGCACTAAAGGTAGCATAATGTCCAGCTAAGGAGCATCAGCTAACTGACAGTGGCTGATCTTGAAAGCCTAAGGAGGTTTGATCCTGTTTAGCACTTGGCTAAGAGACTACCAGAAGATTACCAGAAGGCTCTAGGCTGGTTGAAATAAATAAGAAAGCAATGCCAAGATGCACCAGGAACTGATCTCATTTAAAAAGGAACTTTCCCTTTTTACTTTATGTCTCAATAAATTGGACAGATTGGGCCACAAAGTAGGGGTGTCGCATGCATTCTGAAACAACCGGTTCATATGAGGAACAGGCAATGTCGTTGGTATACCAGCACAAGTCTCACATAAGGGAAAGTTAAAGAGAGAAGGTGTTGATTGGAGAAGCAAGGCAGAACAAGATCTACAGAGAGTTTAAGTACTACATCTGGGCCAAGGGAAGGCTTACACCTTTTTAATGAGGTGCAAATTTTCACACAATAAATGCTTACTGATTCTAGGAGATATAACATTGTTTTCCCTGACTCATGCAATTATTTCTGGATTATAGGTGGTGATATAGATTGATCTGGCAGTACCTCAAATACAATTATTATTTTAATTTTCACTTCCACAGAGTTCTGTTTTAGAAAGAGACGGAGGGAAAAAAAAAACTTGTCCCGATAAAAATCACCTTGACTTGCTAAAGTATTTCACAGAAATTATTTAAAACATACATGTGCGCGCACACAGATGTCATTATCACGTTAAACTTCAACAACTGCAGAATTTTGCCATTTAGTGAATATTTGAACAAATCCAATTAGTGTGTGTGTGTGTGTGTGTGTGTGTGTACACACACATATAAACATGGTTACTATGTTAACTTCTCACATAACATTCTGTGGCTGGTGTTTAATTATAGCAATGCACAGTTTTGTTCTGTATATATCATTGCATTTAGAAACTTGCTAGGAAAAGGGGGAAAAAAAACCCCAAACCACTGAATCACATCCAGTATCCACAACAAAATGTCATGTCTTCACACAACAGGAATACAATTGCTTATGGGGGGAAATGGAGACATGCAGGTTCAGAAGTACAGATCTGAATTGTTGTTTTGTTTGTTTTTCCAACACATGATATGCCAATTCATGCTCATTCATACACTTGGTCTAAAACATGACTGAGGAAAATTTTATTTCTCCAAGTCTACATTCCATGGGGAGAAGGTGTGCATCCAGGCACATCTGTGTACTGATGGTGAGTGAGCCCAGAGCCCAGAGCCCAAAGTGGGCATATTTACATCCTCTTTTTCTTCCTGTCTCCGCTGGGCAAGGAGGATCCAACTGTCAGAGGTTTGAACTGATCCTTCATACAGTGATGCTGTGGACACAGATTGTCCATCCGTGAAGCTGATCATCACAAAAATGTTTCCATTCTTCCCAGAATTTCCCTACCAACTCATACAAGTCCAAAGCTTTTGTCTGCACCTCACCTGCATGCTTCAAATGTTGCTGAATGCATTTCTTTATGAAAAACAAGTTTGTTAAGGAATAATCCATAATACTTTTCCAGTTAGGCTAATCCACTGAGGAATGATTTGCAACCGCAGAGAATTTGAGTTTCAGTCCAACTTCAGTCTTGGGGCCTCTTCGTTCCTCTCAAATTATTTAATGGAATCATACGGCTCTGCACAAGATTCAGCTGTGAACTGTCTCCTACCACAGCTGCACAATCTGGAGTTTGTTCTTGCACACAGTGACGCTAATCCCTTTATAGCTTACAGGCTCTTGAATTCTGCAGCGGTATCTACTCTGATTTGGATGTGTTGAATCCATGCCACCTGACAGGCTGGCATTTAGGCAAAAAAAGGAGAAGGAAAAGCAAAAGCAAATGGTGGTAGTCAAAATAGTAACAGCATTTAAAGAAATTACAGGAAACTAAGTGCATACCTACATACATTAGGCTTCAGCTACCTACAGTATAATGGTTTCCATGATGAGTTATGGAGAAATTTTTGAATTATTTTCCTTTCAGATGTGCAAGACAGTTTGACTCCAAGGGAAAAGAGAAAGGATATTGATGCTAACTCTAATATTTAACATTCCCAGAGGTAATTACAATTCCTGTGAATGCAGAAAATGCATGTAGACTGCTAGAAAGAAGGGAAGCGACATAATGGAAGGCCCACAAAAAACTGTAGAACCTTTCTTGGATTTATATTTTCCCCAAGAGGCTGGCAAGGTAGATCCAATTCATTAAGGAGCTGAAAGCCCCAGTGGTTGGGTGAAATTCTTGCCAGAGGACAAGAATCAGTGGACCATATTTTTGCAGGACATCTATCACACCCTGAATCGCACTCTCTTCTGTCCCTCTCTCTGAGACTAGGTCAAGCATATTTGGGTGAACATATCCAGAGTTCTGCAACACAGATATGGTAACTTTATAGGTGACAGTCTTGTTAAGTAGTTGCCCATATTAACTTGGCTGGTGAGTAAAATTGTATTTTTACTGTGGTGGTAAAAGGTAACCACCCTCCCTGCCCCATACACGTGTAAACTGCATTCGCTACCTATGAGATGCCTCCCACCCCCGAAACATATGAGCTGCTAAAAGTGCCCTTGTAAGTAAACATTCACAGCAAGCTTAATTGACCCTGAGTTCCAACAGAGAGAAGACTCAGTCAGGAGTCAACCAAAGTGTGGATATTCACTGACCATATCTCAAAGATAGTATGGCTAGCCTGCTGATCCAGTAGGAAGAGATAAATCATAAGGTCACACGGATGGGTTTATTTAAAATATTCCAACATCATGCTGTAATTTCCACTGTGTCTGCCTTTTTCTTTGTCTTGCCTTTGCAATGTAGTGAGCCACAGGTCTATAAGCCCTGGTTCTGCTTTTGCCCAGGGCTCCTCAGCAAAGTATCAAAGCTTTGCTGGAGGTCCAGCATATACTGTACTATTGCTTGTATGCATGCCAATAAAATTATGTTGCATCTTCAGGGTGATTTGTTTGCTTCAGGGGAGCCAGGTTTTGGCCACAACAGTTTGGTGGCATGACTCAGATTGGAAGGATAAAAAGGGAGGCAGCCAATCACTGGCAGCATGCCACCTTCTGCCAACTCCCTTTTCCTCTCTGATCCTGAACCCATCTGAAGATACACTGGGGGGGGGGAGTTTTAATTTCGCCAGGAAGTTTTTATTTTGGGAGAACCCTGTGAGGTAAGGGTTCCAGTGATTAGAGGCACCATGCGAGGCTCTGCAGGTACAAGCCCACTGACAGTGCAAACAGATGCTGGATGGTCACTGCAGAAGACAAAGTTCTGGAGATCTAAAAAGCAAAACCAAGGAATTGTCAGATTGTGTTCATAATGCATGGTCTAGTCTTATATTATAATGCATCTTATATTTTATTATTGGACTCAGTGGAAGCAGGATTGAAAGAGTATTGATGCTTTTGAGATTTGCTGTTGGAGAAGACTCCTGAGAATACCCTGGACAGCCAAGAAAACAAACCAATGGATCATTGAACAAACCAACCCAGAGTTCTCTCTCAAGGCATAAATGACCAGGTTCAAATGATCCAACTTCAGACACATTATGCAAAGACCTAGTTCTCTGGAGATGGCCCTGATGCTGGGAGGGGTAGAAAGAAAGAGAAGAAGAAGTCCATCAGCAAGGTGAAAGGACTCAGTTACAGTGGCAATGGGTGCACTGTTGGAAGAGTTGAAGGACCAGACTGGGGACAGATTATCATGAGAAAACCCATTTATGTGGTCGCTAAGACTTGACACCAGCTTGGTGGCATGTAATCAATATTTTATTCTAATGCCTCTTGTAATACATCTCATAAGTCACCGTATCTTATCTCCCTTGAGCTTCAAGCCATGGATACAATCCCTCCATTTAGCTTCTAGCATAGATGCCAATTCCAAGTTCCTCATCTAACCCATCAAGTTCTGCTTTAACTTAGTCAACTATTTGGCTGTTCCCAAGTAACTTTGTTGCCTGAACTCAAGAATCAGCAAGTAGATTTGGAAAGATCATTTGGCTAACAGATTGGCAAGAAGAAGCCCTAGAATTTTGGCAACAAGTTACCATGGAAAGGAAGTCAAAGAGCTGAACTGAGATGTAACGGCTGAATGCACAGCGACAGCAAAGGAGGGCAGGATATGCAGGAGGTGGAGAATGAAATGTGAAGAGGAGACTAAAAATAAATATTAAGGATAAAAGGCAGTGAATGCTTGCAAAGTAGAGATAAGGCATCAGTGCACGAGCATAATCAAGAAACGGAGAGAGATTTAGGAGAGAAGAGATTTGCACTACTACTCTTGAGCTGCCTACCAGAAAGTAGCAATGTTATACAGCAATTCTACTTTGGGAGTAACAGCTTCCTACTGGAAGATCACAAGAAGAAAGCTAGTGGAGAAAGCAACTTTTTAATTCTTCCTTGCTTATGCCTACTTCTCAGATTTTGCTATTGTACAAGACAGTTCAAAAATATGGAAAACGATGGTCTGCAAATAAAAATGAAAATCAGAGTTGGCCATCTGCTGGCAAAAAACTGAGACTGCAGCCCTAAGAGCATCAAGGTGATGCATTTTCAACAGTCTGGAGCTCCAAAAAAAATGCTATTGGTACCAACAACCTTGCTTCAGAGATGGTGAAGAGGAAAATATGATTTGCTTGGTTCTGCACAAAGAAGGCATAATGTGTCTCCTGAGGCTATGTATCAGTTCTATGGCAATATAATGTTTTCCTTTCATTCCAACTGCGATAATTTGCTTGTAGAATTCCTGTTCTGTTTACAACAGCCATTACTTTAGTGAAAAGCTGCATGGAATATGGCCTGGTGCACTATAATAGTGGGAATAGTTAAAAATGTTTAAGCTTCTTTTCAAGCTTAAGTATATTAGAGGCCGAAGGCCACTTCAGTGCTGAGTGGTATTTCTAAAAATGCCTTTTAAAAATTGCCACTGATGCACCAGCATTTCATGAACCCTTTCTTTTTAATTGATTTTTTTTTTCCTTTTCCTCAAAAGAGTGCTCAAAAGGCTACTAATGCAACGTATTTGATGCTGACTTTTCTTTGTTATTCCTAACCTACAGTAAGATTCCTCTCTTTCTACATGAGTCCAACACACATATCCCCAGACGGTGAGTTCTTAAGCATCAGCTAAGCCCAGGTGCAATTGTCTGGTTTTGTCTTAGCCTTTACAAGCCACGGTTTATAAGTCACAGTTTATGGTTTAGTGAATAGAGTGAACCCTGCCAGTTGCAGTTTATTCAATAAGCCATGGTTTGACATCTATTCAAACCCAGGAGCATTTGCAAAGCGCTGAGCTATTCTTACAGTAATCCAGATAATAGTCATGTTTCTCAACAAAATGAAGAGGCTGCATGTTGCATACCAAAGGCAGAGATAGCTGGACCCCCCCCCCACCTTTCCAGAGCAGTCACACAAGCCTGAAAAAAGACACAACTGCTTTAACTATTCAGAAAGAGATACTTTGTACACGGTGCTGCTATACATTTCAAAGCACCTCTTCTGAAGATTTGCACAGCCTGCCTGAATAAAGTGGGCAAACAATTCTTTAAAAATACTGAGGTTTTCCTTCTATTGCCATGTGCAAATATCTTTCCTTAAATCTTTCAACAGGCTCTGCAGGTTTTTGAGGCAAGAGCAAAATCCGTTGGGTAGAAATAATAAGAGAGCATCTGTATATATGCTAGAAGTCACGGCATCTCTACCAAACCACCTTTAGCCCTCACTTCTGTTCTCTCTCTCTCACGCACACACAAAATAATGACAGCCAAACCCATATCATCTGTCTCCAGCTTAAATGGTCAGCTTGTTAATAGTTGCTTTCTACACAACTGAAAAATCAATGAACAAAACAGTTAGTTTAGAGAGAGGATGTATTGCAGTTCAGTTCTAAACCCTACACATATCCTCCATGTTTAGACTATGATCTCTCTCTTTCTCTCATTTCTCTCTCCATCTGCCCTGGATTCACAACTTAATCATCTTCCTCCTCATATGAAAGTAGGGAATAGTTAGTGCCACACTTTTGGAAAAGGTCAAGGATAAGACGGCTCCTACATGAATCAGTTGTGTGTGATTTGTCTGCCTGCCCCAATGGGTCTCTCTGTCCAAGAAAAATGGGGAGATAAATGATGTGCTAGCAGCTGGGAAGACCAACAAATGGGCCATTGAGAGGCTGAATGAGGCCTCCCACAGCACTCGTGCCTCTCCAAGGCAGCAGCCTGCTCGGCCTGCTCTCCCCTACGTTCCAAAATTTGCATCCATTTGAGAACCTGCAATGGCCCTCTCCAAATTTCATGTTCTCTTCAGCAGCCAAGATCCATCAGATCTTACCTGCAGATTCGGAGGCTTCATTCATTCAACACATTTAACCTGCTTACAGAATTTGGGGGGTTTATACAATACATTAAACTGGAAACTAACAGAGGAGCTAGATTCACACAACACACTGAGGTAAAAAAGAGAGAAGCAAGATTAAATCAAGGATTCCTAAACCTATTGCCATCATACCTTCCTTTAGTGCAGTGTTTCTCAGCCTTGGCAACTTTAAGATGTGTGAACTTCAACTCCCAGAGTTCCCCAGCCAGCACAGCTGTGCTGGCTGGGGAACTCTGGGAGTTGAAGTTCACACATCTTAAAGTTGCCAAGGCTGAGAAACACTGCTTTAGGATAATCTTAATGTACACACCTCCACAAAAAATCCAAACACCAAAATGAACACAAATGAACAATGAAAACAATACAGTGAAACTTTGGGAAAGATGGGTTTATTGTAACAATGTAACTAAAAGGTTCTTGGTACCTCCCTGGACTCTGTCTGCACCTTCCCAAGGGAGGTACACCTCATAGTTTGGGAAACCCTGATGTAAATGGAGGTGCTAAAACTAACTGATCTTTTAAAGCATGTCCTGCTAGTACAGCCATATTCCATTTTAGTGTTGCCAATGTTTCCTTTCCTAAGAATCAGGGAAACTGTGCTTTGATGAACACCAGGAAAATTGGCCCATATATAAATATAATGAAGAACAAAGTCAATAGATGACAAGACCTGTTCTGGAACCTTAGGTCAGCACTAATGATGGAATAAGATCCTACAACAAAGCTGACTGCAATGCTGGCCTTGCTGTTACTGCTTGTGTCTCAGGGATCCAACACCAAGGAGCCTCCATCATTCTGTCTAATGGTAGAACTGACCCTGGGTTTGCTGAGAATCCTACTGGAGATCCCCCATCATATTCAGAAAATAGCTACAGTTCTTGGAGTTTCTTGAAAAGATGCAGCAAGTTAGATGGAGATGCTCCTAAGCAAGGTCAATTCTATGCAGAAGTAAATCCTTCTGAGTTCATTGGAGCTTAAAGTAAAGGTAAAGGTTTCCCTTGACATTAACTCCAGTCGTGTCCGACACTAGGGGGCTCATCTCCGTTTCAAAGCCGAAGAGCCGGCGTTTGTCCATAGACACTTCCGTGGTCATGTGGCCGGCATGATTAAATGGAACGCTGTTACCTGCCTGCCGAAGCAGTACCTAGTGATCTACTCACATTGGCATGTTTTCAAACTGCTAGGTTGGCAGCTTACTTTTGGAGTAAGCTTACTTTACTCATTGGAGCTTACTTCTAATTAAATGTGCACCTTGAGTTTACTGGCTGCAACTGAGTGGTCTCCTCCTTGTGAAAGACCATTCGTAGAGTACCGAAAGCTACTTATATATGTCCTCACCCATGAAAGTTCATGAGGAGATTTGAGGTGCCACCTACCACACAGGATTGTCATTGGGAGGGGGAAAGGGGAAGGGCTTGTCCAAAAAGATCTTTCAGAAACCTTGTCTTTACAATACAAAAGAGCCCAGAAGAGTCAGGGCATGGTGAGATGGCTGATGGACATGTCAGGCTGAAATGGACAAAAATCCTGGACTTATTTCTAGAACTGGTGAGAAAGACAATAGACAATAAGACATACACAGAGTACTGCAAAATCGTCACTGTAAAGTCTTGAACAAAAGAAGCCACTTATCCAAGCTTCAAGGCTTCTAGATCAGGTTATATAATGCAAAGCATTGTGCCTCCCTAACACCACCCATTGATACACATTAATGAAGTAATAACAGTCATAGATTAGAGGCCTAGATTCCTACAAATACCCAATATTGAAGCACAATTTCATCAAGACTGTGGAAAATCCATCCCTTAAATACCTCCATGATGGTATGAACATGGCATTTAGGTGCACTTCAAGGAATAAATCATTAAAAGCAGACCTGAGCAGTAGAAACATCGCTGTTTTTATAGACTGAACCAAACCCTTCTGGTTGGCATACGGCTGAGGTGAGCACTTTGATCATTTCCATTGGTAGCCACACAATTTACTCAGCTGGCCACATGGTCCCATTTCTGACCACCTACTCCTCAACTATGTGCATACATGCAGTTCAGAACACTCTCTGTAATTGAGGATTTGGACCCCAATTCACCGAGTTAACCGCAATTCATTGAATTACTGTAATTCATCTTGAAGATGTCCCCAAACTAATCCTATTTTCTTTCTGGTATAAGTGCTACAATATCCATTCCTTTGATCATACGGGTGATGAGTCAAGCAATTGCTCCATAGCTCACTTGTCCTTTTGCTGATCTTCCGAAAGCAAGAACCTCCCTATCTTTTGCCTTGCACTGGTCCCACTGCCCATGTCTGTAAAAGCACTCAGGGAATGCAAAGGGAAAACTGCATTACTTATCCCACCCACCCACCAAAAAAGTAACACATCTGTTTATAAGCCACTTCACATTTCTTTCTCAGCCGAACAGTGTAAAGTAAGACTGTGAGAAGGAGAGCAAGCTTATCAGAATTCCTCAAGAGGTGCCCCAGGAGTAAAGAACTGATTTGATATTAACAGATTGGTGCAGAAAATATAAAGCGATCAATGCAATCTTGGGAGAGACATGAAAGCCCCAGAAACCAGTTAGAACCAGAGGCAGGAATTGGGAAGCAGGGAGTAGGGAGAGGAAAAGCATATGCAATGCAGATCTCCCTCCTATTTTCTCAGCCATCTGTCAGCAAATATGTCCCCCAAAACATCATCCATGGCCACGTTTGCACCCACCCCGTTTCTAAAACTACTTCGGAGGGTGTCTGTCCTACTAGTTCACATCCTGGTGGTCGCATGAACCCAGCGATCAAACAGCCTGACACCCCAATCCTTTTCAAAAAGGGGAAGAAAGGCCTCACCCTTCTCTTCCCTCACCCACCACTTCTACAATGTTCCTCCTCCTCCTCCCAACAGCATCTTCAACAGACCACACCAGCCTTGAAAAGTCTCTTTTAACGCTCCCCCACCCATCCCAGAGGCAGACCCTCTGCACCTTCCCAGCATTTCCCCCTTCAGCCAGGCAGGCTAGCAAATCCATGCTGGGGTACCACATCACAGCTACTTTGGTGGCCAGTGCCAACCACTAGCAGGAACTTGGGACACTGGGAGAGGTCCCTGTCCCACTGCCTGCCACCCACTGGTCACAGATTTGCCTCTGGGTGGGCAAAGGCCTCCCACCCACAATAGCAAGACACCACTGGGGGGGGGGGGGAAGCAACAGTAGCCCAAAGCATCTGCTCCTACCTGAGGGTGGCGCTCTCTCCTTGCTTGACCGTCACGTTGTCCATGGCCTTGGGGAAGGTGGCATCGCCGCTGCGCACCGGCACTCCTGCGGGCACAAGGAAGAGCAGCCTGAGACACAGGACGACTAGGCACCGCCAGGGCAGGACTAAGCACCCCCCGACCCCCATCCTGGGATGCAGGGACGTTCCTCGAGGCTAAGATAGACTGCGCCGGTAGTGGTGGCGACGGTGATGGCGAGGGACGGCGGTGGCGCGCGGGGAGGAAGAGAAGCCCCGGGGCGCTTCTGCGGGGCGAAGGGCCGAGATTGGTCGACGGTCAGGCGGGCGCCCGCAGGAAATCCAGCTCTGGAGATGCAGGACGCCCCGACAGCAGGTCGAGGGGCTCCCGGTGAGTCTCGGTGCCAGGCGCAGGTGGCGAGGTGAAGAAGGCGACCCGGGAGCGGGGACAGGCAGGCCGGCTGCCCCGGGGCAGCGGGAGGGTCGGGGCTGCTCCTCTTCTCGGTCCGCTTTCCGAGGCCGTGCGAAGACGCCGCCGGGCAGGCGCTGCGCTGCGCGGCTCCGGCCGCCGCAAAACTTTCTGCGCCGCGAGCAGGCAGGAGGACGCGCCCCCCGCTCGGGCGGCGGGCGAGGCGCGGGAGGGGGCGAGGCGAGGCGGCGGGCGCGCAGTAGTCCCCGCCGCGGCAGAGGAGTCGCGGGGCGCGTCGGGGAGCCGCCGCCCGGCCCCGGAGCGCCAGTCGGAGCCGACGGAGGACGGAGGCGACCGGCTGTGGCTCTGCCTCCGCGCGCGCGCGCGCGCCCCGGCGCCGGAACGGCCCCCCGAGCCCCAACGCCGCTCTTTGCCGCCGCCGCCGCCGCCGCCGCCGCCGCGAGGCCGGGGGAGCAGCCCCGCGCCGTCCGGGCTTCCGCTGCGCTCGGGCTGCTGCCGCCCGGCGCCTCAAGGCAGGCGGGCGGGCGGGAGAAGCGGGCGGGAGCCTGCCGCCGCCGCCGCCGCCGCCGCCGCTACTTCTGGCATCCCCGCGCCTCGCGCCCTCCTCGCCGGGCGCCTCTCCTCGCGGTCCCCCTCGCGCGCTCCCACCGACTTCCGAGGGTTGTCATGGCAGCGCCTCCATCGCTGACCAGTACTTTGGCTCCCTGGCGCAGCCACCGCGACCAGGGCAGACTTCGCACACTAATCTCCGCGCCGCGGAGGACGCGCCGGAGCGGCGGCGGCGGCGCGCGCTCTCTCCCGCGTTAACCCTCCCCGCGCCGCGCTTGGGGACTCAGCCGGGCGCGCGGAGCCCCACGGAAGGCGGCCGCGGCTTCCTCCGGCGCAGGGCGGGAGCAGCTGGCCCACCCTCCCGCGGCTCCGCTGCCATTCCCGCGCGCTGCGCTGCCGGCCGCGACACCCGGCTGGGACCCGGAGCTGCAATGCTCGGGCAGGCTGCTCTTCCAGGAGCCAGCATCTTGGAAACAGGATGGGAATGGGAGAAACCTGTTGGGATTGGCTTGCGGGGCTAGAGAGTCGGAAAAAAAGAAACGGTGCAGGCTTCTGAGTCACACGGAGCATTTTGCAGCTCCATTCTGGGACTGGGAAGGCTGCTGAGACCTGTCCGGGTCACGCGGCCCACCCTTCCCACCCACCACTCAGCCCAGCAGGAGAACTTTTGGTCACCAAGTTGGAAATTCCTTCTGCGTTTGTGGTTGGGATGCTGGGGCTGAAGAATTGGCCAATTCAGTTTCCTAAATGTCAAGTCATTGGGTTTAGTGAGGCCTGGAAGGGAGTTCTGAACTCAAGGAAAGAAAACCCAACATTGAAATCCTGTTAGGGGATGTTCTTTCTACCCATTGATGAACCCAACACCCCTTTCTCCACTTAGTTCTTATTTAACAACGTTTTTGGAATTTCTGTTCTCAGATGTCATGATCTGGATTGGAGATGGTCATGGCAGATGAAAGGAGGGGGGCAGAGAAAGACAGAGTGGACCAGACTGGGGAAGCCTTCAGGAGAGAATTGTGGAGTTATGAAGGATAGAATTAGAAAGGATTTGGGAAGTTGAACCATCCAGACTTCTCTGGATCTTCTTCCAGTTGTGTGGATCTGGGCCATGCTGGACATTGCAACCCAAATACTTCTGAAAGATGCCGGTAGTGGGGGAAAACTGGCATTTCCTTTGCACAGAGATTTGTAATTAAGTCCACTATATTCTCTGGTGCTAATGTACTGGGTGGGTGGGAGGTAAGGACAATTGTTTTAGGCCTGGGGGATTGGGGTCAACATTGGCAAAAAATATGGTGTCTTCTAAGATAAAGACTCTTCAATTTGAGCTTGATTTCTAGGGATTACATAGAGACAAACATGCAGCTTTCTTGGCAAGACTACCAAACTGGTCAGTCTTTGCCTTCTTCCAGATGTTATCTCAACTTGCTTGTCAACTGTTCAGCCTGTTCATTTTTCCATCCAAGTACTAACCAAGCCCAGTCCTGCTTAGCTTCCAAGTCCAGATATGGTCAGTCAGATGGTTCTACCTGCTGAGACACAGGAGGAATGTTAAATGAACACTTACTCTGCCTGGCCTCTCAAGACCTTACAAATAATAAATGAAGCCCTGTATTCTACTGAGGAGAGAGATACATGGACAATCTCAGCAGGATTTACAAGCAGCACATTACTGAATCATTCAAGATTAAGGCAGCAGAGTGGATTTTTGCAGCATAGTATTGGAAACCCTTTAAAAAGAAATAAGTGATTCCTCGTGTTTGTTAAATATATGCAAATGATTTGCAAAACCAGGGTTTCCCCTTCTTGAGGCTAGGGTAAGCTTCTTTGTTGCATACCAAGTCTGTCCAGCAAAGCTTCAAATTACAGAGTTTGCCGAGACAGCACACTGTTGCAATGTGAACAAATATAACAAACACAGCTCCCACAACTTCCTGACACAGCTAGAGGTTTTAGAGCATTAAATATGGAAGGGTCCTTAGAGACCCAATTTGTGGAAATGTGCAAAAGACAAAAGAGGAGAGGAAAAGTAAGAATATTCCCTCGGTTTCTGTCTGCCTCTTGCAACCAAGTCCCTCTATCCAAAAGAAGCTTGCTCTCTCCACCATGAGAAATGGGGACAGCTGTAACCATGTCCACCAACATTCCATGATGGTACATGTCTTCTCTGGCATTTGCAGGTAAGCCAAGAAGAGGAAAAATACTGCTTTAAAACATACCGGTGTAGACAATACGAAACTAGAAAAAATAATGGAGAGGTTTGGTATATGGCAGCTCCTAAGGGAATTTAAGCAGATAACAACTTTCTCATTGCCTTCTTGACAAGCAACAAATGTCAAAAATTCCCTTGCTAGAGGATTTTTCAAGGAACTGCATTCTCGTTTTCCTCTGCAGCTGGATCACCCTAGCAATGAGCTAGTTGTGGCGTTAGCCTCAAGGGAACATGGGCACGTAAAGTCCTGCCAGTAGTTTTGAATGTTAACATTTTATTCTTCCAACAACTCTGTACCCTTGGTTAGGCTAGCAAAGAGCCGCTAAGCTTCACAACTGATTGAGAATGAGACTCTACTCCCTATTCTTGATCTAACAGTTTCAACCCAGAGGCCTTGTTCACATATGCAAAGCCATGGTTTGTATAACTGTGGTTTATTGAATAAATTACAATTGTCTGGTTTTACATAGCACACTAAACTCTAAAAATTTACAAACCATAGTGGCTGGCTTAATGTTTCATACAAAGCTGTAATAAGATTTAAGCTTGGTTTAGTATGTTATACAAAACCAACCACTCTCTCTCTGCCTTTACATTTGGGATATGGATCCAGGAAACTAATCCAGGACAAATATTTCACTTTCAAATGCCTAAGGGATGGAGTGGCTCCAACTTAAAGTATTCTTTCATACACACTTATAGAATCACACCCAGCTATGCTAATCTCTTCATTAAAAAAAAATGCTAGGTCAATCTAAACACTACTGTTTATCAACATCACAAATGCAAATCACAATTTGCATGCTTTGGGGGAAAGTAAAGAGAAGAAAATGATCCATGCTTTTGCAAACCTTCGATGTACAGAAGGAGCCAAGAATTCTATAATAGGATAATTAATATCCTAATAATTCCTATCCTGCGACCCTCAAATATTCCCTGGTGGAAAAGGTGAACTTTCAAGTGGACTATATAATGAAAAGAAGGGGGAAATGTCTGTCTGTCTGATTCATAAGACATGACAGTCATATGCAGTAGATGAGTGAGATTCCTGCTGTAATCCTACACCTGTACTTGAAAGTAAGTCTAATTGAATTCAGTGGTGCTTACTTAGATTTGCACTGCATAGTTTTTGGCTCATTCATCATGGAAACACAGTGATGGTTACTTTTAAATTAGCAGTCTTGAGTAAGACTATCAGATCTTCGCTGCAAAAATCTGGATGACCATGAGATAACAATACAGAGTTAGTTTCCTGTATTTCCTTTACTGACTAGTGGCTGGCTGTATTTTTGCAGCCCAGATCTGGTAGCCCAGATTTGGGAGAATATGGGATACATTTTGTTTGGGTGGTTTGCTGAGGGATGCAATCCTAAAATAGATATGGCCAGGGTAAGAGAGGTGAAACCAGAGAGGGAAATGGGTGAGGCCACAGCAATAAAGGTAAAGGGATTTCCCCCCTGAAGATGTGCCTTTTTCTTTGCATTGTATTTTCAAAACTGCCTGTAAAAATTGTAGACTGCATTATCAAATCCCAAAGAGTATGGATTTGGAACCCATGCATGGTCCAATTTTTCTACAGGTCTATATGTTATGCAAACCAACATGCTAAGCCATCAACTCTAGCTTGCAAGCCATAATGGCTTCGGTTCATATGTCATGCCAAACCAAAATCAAAATACACTATTAGTCTCATATATGAATTGCATCACAGTCATGAACTGAGCACTGTTGGTCCATATTGATGGCTTCACTGCTAGGTTTTCTGCTATTTTTTTAAAGAGGTTTAAAAAGAGAGAGATGGAAGCAGAGAGAGAAGGCTAAAAGTCAATCAACATTAAAATTATCTGGGATTGTCATTTTGAATTACAATCAACCTGGATCTAACAAGAGGGGTGCAATTAGACTCCCCCATGCTTTTTTTTCTCCCTCTCCATCACTTGCATAAAAAATGGGCAGCCTCTACACGCTGCCTCAGGAATGTTCTGGTCCATTGGGTAAATCAGTGTTTACCCCTCTGGATAAAAAAAATATATTGACACACATCGCCTGCTCCCGAAATACTGCTGAAAAAAACAGTGCATGATGCAAAAGAGCATGATTTACAAACAAAACCCCCTTCCTGCCAAGGTGCATATTTGGCTTGGTATGGAGATGAACCAGCCCCCTTGAGAAAAAAAGCAATATGGAAATGGATATACTCAGTACAGGAACTTGTACACACAGGGGAAAGGCAGACTGGTTGACAGGTGGAATGCAGAAATCTGAAAAGCAAAGAAAAGCTGTAGTTTGGCAAGGCATAACCCCTGATTCACTAACTGTTCTCCCTGAGCTTCTATCAATTCTCCCTTCTTACCCCATTCCAGGCACCATCCACCCTAATCAGCCTCCTTTTCGCCTCAGCTTCATGATCATCCCAGCTTTCTTTTTTAACTTGCATTTCATTGCTGACTCTCATTATTCCTGATTTGGTCAGCAGATGTCCTATTAGCCAGGCATAATTTAGAGGCCGGTAATGGGATGCAGATGCCCTAATGACACCCCTCCCTGGGATTCCCTGCTGGTTGGCCTTCTGGGGAGGTGAAGGCAGTCCACTTGTGCTGGGTCCCATTTCTCATTCAACTCAACATAAGAGAATCTGGGTTGAGAAATGTCTTGCAAGGGAGAACAGTGTTTTGACAAAATTCTTGTGCATGGAGAGTCTTAGTCAGAAGATGGCAAAGAGGTTGTGTGTTTATGTGCAGGTGTGACTATGCCTGTCTGCCATATGCTCACCAGCCTCCTTGGCTTGTCACACTTTAGTCCAAGCCCCATGGAAAACATCATGGAGGGGGAAAAAAATCAACATCTTCCCATTGGGCTTTTTCAGAGCAGTAAAAGTGGGTAGCCAGGGAGGTTTCAGAGTGATTGAAAGATCAGAAGATCTGCAAAGTTTCAAAGGAATTCTGGACGTGAGCAAAGCACTCCATTGAAACTGCTGCATGAACCAATGCTTCACCTCCTCTGTTTCAAAGAAAGCACTTAAGCTGCTGTGTTGCTTCACTTCACATCATCCCAACTGCCTTGGACCTCTTGATAGGCTAGAGAAAAAGAAGCAAAATGTTCCAAAGTTGCTCAATGAGATGTAAGCAGGATTGCCTCCATGGCACAAGATACCTCCTTGATGCACATAAGGGGCACTTCAGCCAGGCCTAGAAAAGATACATTACAGAAAAGGCTAGTAGTAGCAATGGCCGCCACCTTCCAACAGTAGATTTTGCTCAAAAACACCAGCAAGAGAAATTTAAAAGGCATTATCAAGTGTTCTAAGAATAATGTAGAACCACAGAAGTCTCTCTTACAAAAGAAAACTTTTGAAAAATAGTACACTTACTACTGAGGGTGATGATGATTTGGTTGAGTTAACACAAGCTTTTACTAATTAAATGTTGAAATACTCTTTTAAAACTGGCAAGACAGAGTTTAACATAATACTCATCCCAAAACACGTGTAGGGTTTCAGGCTGGGGAATGCAATTCTCTTTCTAGGATTCACAGGAACATTTGGTCCTGATCACACTGTATTACAGCCTGGTTTAGGGCTGCTTCCAAAATGCATGCATGCAGGTTTTCATGCACACACATGCATCATAATTTCATTTGCTACAATTACATTTGGTATATGCAAACAACAACACTATTAAAGGGAAATGGATTTAAAGCGGGGGGCGGGGGAACCTAGCTCACTCCTTCATTGTTTTCTCAATTTCTTCCATTTCCCCCACCCCTTTTTCTCTCCCTCCTTCATTCCATCTGGAATTTTCTCCCCCCCCCACACACACACACCTTGTTTTCTCATCCTTTACATATTTTTGGCTGCTAATTGTGTTATGTTGTATATATGTATGAGAGAGAATTAATTCTAACACTCCATATCCATACTGTTTGCTGACTTTTTTTCCTTCTACTTGCCAATAATTATTCTTGCTTTTCCAGCTTTCTTCCAATATGATGTGCCCCACTGCTATTAAAAAGGACTTCAGGAGAAATTAGACATTGGCAGCTGGAGACTCTGGTGACCAATTAATACTGTGTCCCAAATGCCAGCCAGGACTGTAATTAGAGTAATAAATTCTACATTATAGAGGAAAGATGTAGATTGCAAAGGGTCAAAACAGCATTCCATGCTTTATTGGATTAGAGTCAAGAATCATAGTCCCAAATCCAACCAAGGCTTAATTTGAGTCAAAGTTCAACTCCAGTATCTATTTGCAGATGAAAGTTGAGTCCTAGAATCTATGAAGAAAGGAAGCTATTTCTGAGCATATTCAGAGTGTCATTCTTTCATGGAAAATCCATCTCCAGTAGGAACATCTGTAAAATTCTTATCTGAATTTCTCCCTGCTATCTGGATCTTTTTTCTGGTTGTATGCAGAGTTTGCCAGGATCTCAATTTTTTTCATTATTTTTTCTCCTTCCATGGCAATAGTGCATGCTTTGATTAAAAAAAAAAATCCTACAAGAATGACATGCTGTATGAAGATCTTTTGTGTAGTGTTTTACCAAACACATACTGGGAAAGAGAGCTCCCTGCCTCTCCAATCACTAGGATGACTGATGAACTAAAAACTCTGATGGTACAGTCATACGGTGACACACTCTGGCTGATGTTTTTGCAATGCCAGTGAAGGTGAGGATTTCAATCTCTCTTATAGTTTAGTTCTGATTGTCAGATAGGTTGTCTAAACTAAAATCCCCATAGAAAAAGAATATTGATGCAATTCCTCTACATGGAGAGAGGAAGGAAGCTGGGACAGAATGATATAGTCACTACCTACAGAGATGAAGAAGAAAGCCATCTATATTGTCGCTGTCCAAGAATCAGCCATTTCTAGAGCTGTAGGCCTCCAGCAACTGGAACCATCAGTGGCGGGACAGCCATCTCAAGAGTAACTGACAAAAATCAGAGTTATTTTATTGTCAAGCATTGGTTGGGTGGTGATCTACCCATGTGTCATGTTGCGTCCAAATGCCATGGGTCCCACAGAAAACTGACAGGCATCTTCCACCTTTGTGACATGAAAGGGCCTGTAGTTGCCATGGAGATGAGGAAGGGAAAACATTTCCTGACACCATCACCTTCTTCAAGAGAGTGCTTTTAGAACACATGCTGGAAAAGCAGAGTGGTGGGTTTTGGGTTTTTCCTCCTAAATGCAGTCATAATAATACAACAGCTAAGCTGAAATGTCATCTCCTGACACGATGACTCAGAAGAGTTAAATTGGGTTGGAGGAAGAAAGTGCTTTAGTTAAAACACAAAAATATATATCTTTAAGAACCTGGCAGGAGCAGGGGAATATTGCCAGCCAGGCACATTTTCTCCCTGTCTAAATGTCCCTTCTAAGGAAAGCATCTTTCTAAAGCTGCTTGCATTTAGTTGGATTTATTGCTGTCCACCATATTCCATGCTAACAGCTTACTCCATTTTGAAAGGGGAAAAAAATGCTCACCTCTATTGTTTTGTCAACCAAGAGTTTTGAAAACTAAAACTCTCAGATCTCTCAAAGGGAAGTCTCTTGTCTATTCTTATTTGCATCTAACTCCTCTCTTTTAAATGATTGCACTAAATCAAACATTCATTAAATCCAAAGCGCTTTTGTTTGTGGGAGGAGTCGTTCCTGTACCTTGGCTTTTAATATATTGTACTAACAGGTGTGTGTGTTAAATGCAGTTGGGTTGGGGAAACTGGAAGAGCAAAAGTCTTGGGCAGCCAATACTATCAGATTCTTCAATTTAGGAAAGAGGGACAGAGAGAGAAGCAGGAAAGCGTATTCATGGGTTAAAAGTTTTGTTTTTAATTCGTACTGCACCTCCTGCAATATCAGCTGATCTTCATAAGTAGTTAATTAAAAACAAAAGCATCTGCCTTGCTGGATGTGAGCAAAAGCTCCAGTGTTTTGCCTGGCTGGCCAACCGGAGGAGATGCTTTTGTGTTGATTCCAACTTGCTTGTCTTTACCCTCTCATGATCAAATCTATTCTCCCCTTGAATATAGGTGTTCCATTGTTTCCCATTAAGGCCATTAATAGCACTCTCTTCAAGGCACCAATTTTTTTCCCCACTTTTGGTGCAGGATCAGGACTGTCAATAGACTCATTAACCTGGTTTGTACGGTGTACAGATTTTGTAATCTACACTCCAGCCAGAAGCTTCCTCTAAGAGGACCTGCCAAAAATCAGTGCACTGCTTTCCCTGACATGTCCAGATGAAAAACTGTAGTGTAACACCTAAAATAAATAAAATATTTATATATACTGTAAATATATATATATATATATATATATATATATATATATATATATATATATATATATATATATATAAGTTAGCATCCTGAATATCTCTCCTAAACCTAGGTAAAAAGGCAGAGAAAATCTTGACTCTGCTCATCGGCCCAATACAGTCCAGTCCATTTTGCATCATCATTTTGCCTACTGTGGCCTTTGGTCTATGCAAATAATAAGAGTTCTCCCTGTCATCCAAAAGCTTGGCTATCCCTGGTTTAGCCTGACATGTGAAACCTGGCAGCGTCTCCTTGGGTTATCAGATTTCTTCTCCCAGATTGCCTAAGTTTTCCAAGTTATTCAGATAAACAGTTGAAAGCAAACATATCTTCAATATTTTATGGCAGCTGAAAGACTATTCCTCATGCTTTTAAGCAATCCCTTACATGAAACTACATGTCCAATTTAACACTGGAAAAAGAAGGGTTCTTGCATTTTTCTCTACCAGATTTATTCAAGTTAATAAAATAAACATTTGATTCCAAAATTTCTTGCAGAGAGGCAAAGTTTAGAGAAACTGTCCTGGATTTAGAGTGGTCTTCCAGCACTTCTTTAGTTATGTGGAGGTATGTGTGGATGTCCTATTTCTCACTGCATAATCCCCTCTCCAGCATCTGCAGCCTCCCCCGCTTCCCACACTTTTATTAACTTCCAAAGGAAGACTTCAGTTGAGAATGCTTCCTGTTTGCCCCTCTCCTGAAATTGAACAAATGTCACTGCTAAAAGGGACTCTTGCTCTTGAGAACTACTGGAGAATTTCTGCTTCCCTTGGAGGAAATCACATAAGCAATTTCTCTGCACACATATGTGGGTGAGACCTTCAAAAGACCATTGGTGGCCAGTCACTGAAGGAAGAATCTTCAGCAGCTTTGGCTCCAAAAAACTTCACTCTTAGCATCTCCCGCTAGTCTTTCTACCCAGATGCACATACTTTTCTTTGTTGTTTTTGAGCTGCATTTCTCCCTTTGGTTCCTATGCAAGGGAGTAAATATGATAGATAGATAGATAGATAGATAGATAGATAGATAGATAGATAGATAGATAGATAGATAGATAGATAAATGTGCCAACTTTTCATCAGGGATGCTGTTTTCACAACGCCCTGATGATTCAAAGGACAGTTCAACCCAGCTTTGCCAAACTGGGAAAGTGCACAGAATTCTGGCCGTACTTGTGTATCTGGAGGAGAAGATGCTTCCACAAGCCCTTCAGATCATGCTGTACAAGGGGGAGAGACCTTTGTCTTTGAGATTCTTTCTGGCAAATGTTTAGGCTGGTAATTACAGATGGAAGCTAATTAAAAATAATAATGGAAAAGACTAGGGAGAAATGGCACTCTAGGGAGTCCGATCAGTTCTCTGTTGCTCTTTTGGGCAGATATTATTTACTGCAAAGTGGGGCTGGCTGTAGTGTAATTGTGTGTAGGAGGCAGCAGAGGAAAAAATGTCAGTGTGTGTGTTTGTGTATGTGGTAAAACTGAAAACATGAGATGAAATAAGCCATGGAGATGTGAATGATAAGAACCAAAGGGTAGCAGAAGGGGTATGGAGAAAATTAAGAGAGGGGGAGGAGGAGGAGGAAAGGCATATTTTAGCAGCGTTATTTTTTTCTTAAGCAGAAGCACCCCCAGACAAGTATGTGTTTTATTTCCACACCTGCACATGGAGGAAGATAAATCTCAGCAGCTTGTACAACCTATGGCTGAGCATAGTTTCTGCCCCATGTTGCTCACACTTTAGGCAGAAGGTTTCAGAAGGCCATTAGCAGAAAAACTATAAGAAAATGTATTTTGCATCTTTTCTTTTCATTCTCATTTAAATTATTTGTGGAATTCATTAAAAGAAAAAAAAAGATACTTTTGGGGTGTGCTCCCTTTTAGTGATGAAGTGGCCAGGTGGTCTATGTAAATGTCCAGTCTTTCACCTCTCCAGGGCTTTTTGCATTTCCATTAAATCCCAAAGGAAGATAAATGAAGGGAATCCTCTGGTAGGATTTTTTTTTCCAGGTTGAGAAGTGGGAGCAACCAGGGAGGCTTCAGAGAGATGGAACAGCAGCAGGAGGAGGAGGAGGAGGAGGAGGAGGAGGAACCTTTTGAGAAATTGTGAGATTTGGACATAATATCTTTAGAATGGTGTCCTTCTCTTATCTGGTGTGCTGCATTTTAGGAAAATAAGGATCACAGATGGTGAAAAGTTCATCATCAGAAGGAGATCTAGTTCCTGCCCTCCTACCACTGCACCCAAGAGTGAAAATTGTATCATTTGTTGGAAAGTTCTAGAGACTGCCATTGGCCTTAAATAACACTTTTTCTCCTATTGCTATTTAGCACTGCTTCCACATCTGTAATGTGGGAATGTGGGAATGACCCTGGGAGACCGGGGGAAGGGATGCTGCCAAGGGAATGGTCAGATATGAGGGAGCAGAGCCCACATCTGGATAGTGGGTGGAGCAAGAGGCTCAGGAGGGGCCCTTCCTAGTTTCTTGAGCTGTAAGGGGATGGCGGGAAGGGGGGATGAGTCTGAAGGGGAGGGTGATGTAATGGAATGTGGGAAAGACCTTGGGAGACTGAGTGAAGAGATACTGCCTAGGGAACGGATAGATAAGAGACAGAATACCCCAAAGCTGGACATTGGGTGGGGCAAGAGGCTCAGAAGGGGACCCTCCCTAGTTTCTCAGGCAGTAAAGGAGACTGAGGGGAGGTGGGAGATTTGTACTTCCAGACTTGCAAGATTCTGTTAATGTAGCTTAACAGTAAAGTAGAATTAGCTTATCTGGTTGTGCTTCCTGTCTGGTCTACCTGGTAAGGCTGACAACACCATAAACCTATTCTGGGTTTACATTAGTATGACTACCTCAGATTCTTCCAAATAATCCTGGAGTGGAAATTTAATTGAATGTTGTGAATAATCAAAGGAAAACCATTGGTCTCACATTGAATCCTAGTTTCCCTGGGAGACTGAAAGACCAGACTCACACAAGCTAGCTTCTGCTCTTACTCCATGAACGGGATGATGACAGTGGGTGAGGCTTTGGGGAGAAGCCCCTCCCACTCCTCCTAAGTCCTTCTCCTAGCCAGAGCTGTTGTCTCATAAGAGGCAACACTTGAAGGAAGAACGATTTCAGAAGGAAGCAGAGACTCCATTCTGGCTTGTGCAAGCCAGATGCAGGGGCCTTAATGTTCATAATGTACTTGCCCTATAACCCTGAATTTAGGGAATTGTTTGAAATTAGGGTAGTTCCTTTCTATCTCTGGCATAGTTCCTAGCTATCTTTCAGAAAAAGAAATTTCTGTCCTTTACATGGGAAGAACTTGACCAATTGTCAGTTTTCTTCATTGCTTTCCTTTAAAAAAAATGGAAAAGAAATGGGGTGGGGGAGGAAGAAGCCTACAATTATTCATCGTGTGCCACAAAGCAGAAGGAAATTTGAAGTTGTACTTTGAATTCTTCTCTCTAGATGGCATGTAGAAAAGGCCACGGGGGTCTTCCTATTAGAGGTAGTGTTTGGGGGGAAAACTACCCCCCCCAGGTTATAGCACCATCAGACTGATGAGGGGTTGTTAGATTCAGAAATCCTCTCTGCTTTGTGATTCCCGAGGGAGAAAAGTCATTTGTAGACCTCACCGTCCTTCTTCAGGGTGTTCTTACTGCAATTTGGAAAGCAGCATTAG
Source organism: Candoia aspera (assembly GCF_035149785.1). Lineage (NCBI taxonomy): Eukaryota > Metazoa > Chordata > Lepidosauria > Squamata > Candoiidae > Candoia > Candoia aspera. The sequence goes on along the minus strand of NC_086161.1, from coordinate 6,650,248 downwards.
CTCAGCTGAATGTATGGGGGGAGAGGGGACTCTGATTATTGCTAGAAACAAGAAAGATGACAGAAAGCTGGAGAGGTTCAACTAACCTTTAGCAGTCCTGCTGAGAGGGGAAATTCAGAATATTACAACAAGGCTTCTTAAGGGCTTGGTTTCTTTGATGCTTTTCATGTTGGATGGAGAGTGTTACTAAGGATGTGGGAAGCAGAAGCCAGCCTGATTAATATCTCCTGTTTGATGAAAGCTTCCTACATTTTCTCCCAAAATTCCTCTCAAGATTTGGCCTAAGCCAATTGCACTGAATTCACTTCTGAATTCACTTTAGGGCTGCAACTGGTAAAAATTCAAGCAGAATGGCCGCAACAAGGCTCAGTGGAATTCATTACCGCAAGATGTGGTGTTGGCCTCTAACTTGGATGGCTCTAAAAGTCAGATGGATAAAATCATGGAGGACAGGTCTGTCCAAGATTTAGAGATGCAACGTTACCTCCCAGCAGGTGGCAGCATACCTCTGAATGCTGAGAAAGGGATATGTCTCTGTCTTCTCAGCATCCTGAGGCATCTGGTTGCCCACTGTGAGAAACAAATGCTGGGCTGAGATTGTCCTTAAGAAGCCTTGTTGTAATATTCTGAATTCTCCCCTCTCAGCAGGACTGCTGAAGGTTAGTTGAACCTCTCCAGCTTTCTGTCATCTTTCTTGTTTCTAGCAATAATCAGAGTCCCCCTCCTCCCATACATTCAGCTGAGCTAATGCTGCTTTCCAAATTGCAGTAAGAACACCCTGAAGAAGGACGGTGAGGTCTACAAATGACTTTTCTCCCTCGGGAATCACAAAGCAGAGAGGATTTCTGAATCTAACAACCAGATCTGGCCTGATCCAGAAGGGTTCTTATTCTTAAGTAACTCATGCAAAATATGCAAAAAAGGAGGAGCAAATTAAATGTAGATAACTCAGTTGTTTATTTGCAAAAGATGGGGAAAAAGAATTTGCAAAAATTGGGGAATACACCTTCAGGTTCCATGGGTCAATATTCTGCCACATCATACATGCATCCCATGCTGGAAAAACCTGCTCCACCAAGACCAGAGAATGAAACAGAGCACTCATCTGTCCAGGTCAGTATTCAGTACTCTAGCTTGCAGTGACTCTACAATGGGAGAAAGCTTTTTCTCCACTGGAGATGCCAGTGACTGAACTTGGGATCTTCAGTTAGCAGGATCCAATCTCATCCAACAGATCCTACCTCTTAGTATATACCTTTAGCGTTGCAGCCTAATGTACTTCTGTCCAGATGGTGTTGAAGTTCACACACTGTGCTACATCAAACTGTGATTTGTTTGTTTATAGCTTAGCATATTATGCAAACCCAGTCCCTGCTCCCTGTAATGAGTGAACTCAGACAAGTGAGGTTTGTTCAATAAACTGTGGTTTAAAGAACCAACAGCTGGGTGCCATATGTGAATCCAGAAACTTTCAATGCCACTGACAGTCATTGTCTTCTGCACATAATTATGAAGTTATGGATTGCTCTCTAAAACCGTGGGATAGCCGGTGCTCTGTGTTATGACCACAGTTGTAATAAGGCATTGGAACAAAATGGCTTCCACTTGTTTTCAGAGTGTGTGCTCTGCTGTGAAGCACATTATGGTAAAGATGGATGAAACATTTTGTTCCCTTTGGTCTTTTTCAATGAATTTTTACATCCTGAACCTATAGACTATTTTTCCTTTATGGGGAAAAGGGAACATGGGAAAAAAATTCCCATGTACAATATGACCCCTGTCATTCCCCTTTTTCAAAACCATTTTATTTCCTCTGTCTTGAAGGATCTTATCCTATGTATACTTTAAGTGACCCAAAGTATGAATATCAGGAGAATAACTTCCTCATCTTCTGCTAGCTCTGGATATGAATCCTATCTCGATCTAATTGATATTAGAAGGAAAGGAATAGATTCCAATAGAAGAGAATATCTCTAGCTCAGGGTTGAACTGTGGAGTCCTTGATGTTCTCTGATCTTGGTTGTTTGCTTGCAGATGCTTCATTACCCAACTAGGTAACATCTAGAATATATCCTAGCCAAGAGCCTAGAGCATCTGCAGAGGGTTTCCTATCAATGTGCTTTTTGAAGCATTGACATCCAACAGCAATTTATAAAATCACCTAACATTTTGTTGAAAAATCCATTTTCCCTCACCTGCAGGCAAAGACAGGGAAGTTAGTGCAAAGGATGAGTTAAAGCATGTTCTGTTGTATAACTTGAGATGAGAAAACATCTCCATCACCAATCAAACCTCAGGACCAAGTATGCCTACTGCCACCCTCTGGCTGGACAACCAAGAAGCAGGTGCTCTGTAGGATGGAGATGCACAGAAGACAATATTTTACAAGCTAGCTAATTTCACAATGCTATACAAGAGCGGAGAGTATCTTCTCAGCCCCTGAAGGCAACTAGCTCATGGCCTATAGCATTAGAATGGAAAATGTGTGTGCTCAAATCTGTTAGCATTCACATTTCATTCTGTTTTAAAACCTGGCCTTGCCTTAAGGGAGAGTGAACCCTTCAACCTGTCACAGGGTGGATGGCTGTGCAAATACATGATTTCTGAACTCCAGCATAAGGTTCGGATTTGAGAAGCACACCAGAACTTCCAGAAAAGAGAGACTCAGGCAAGTACAGGTTTGTGGACTGCAAGATGTCACAATTAAATTTTCTTATCTGTTCTTTATTTTGGGGCAGAACTTGGGTAGAATTAAATAAAGACCCCCAAGCTAAGCTCAACACCTGGGGACTACATCCATGTGGTTCTCTTGGGAGCATTATGGAAGTAGTTTGCCATTGCCTCGTACTGGAACAGTTTTTCAATTTTCCACTCTGGTGTACAGCTAAGGGATTTTCTAATGGTATTTCATCCAAGTACTGACCAGACCCAACTCTGCCCAGCTTCCAAGATCAGCTAGGTGCTGCCATCATCAAAGCCAGACCTAGAAAATGAGTCCTGCATCTCATGGTGCAGGTGGCTATAGATGTAAAAGGGGGATGCAGAAGGCCTTCGTCTGTTAACAAAAGCCAGAAGAACAGGCTTTCAGTACTTATACCAAACTGTCCAATATAGAAGGTTTCTAAGATCCGTGTAGCCATTCCTACACCTTATGTGAGACACAACTGTTGAGAGTGGGTACAGATCAGCAAAAATATTCAACCCTCGGTTTTTCTATCCCCCAAATTCTTAACCTCATTGATCAAGAAGTCTGAAAGAAGATATTATTCATATTCACATGAACACAAGTAGAAGACTCCATACAAAGAGCAGTCCCAATTAGGCAAGTTTCTTAGGTAATTGGCAATTAGGCAATTGGACTAATTAGGGGATTTTGTTGTTGTTAGATTTATAGCCTGTCTTTCTTGGGGTCTCCCTTCATTTTATCCCTACAAAAGAAACTCTATGAGGTAGGTTGGGTGGGGAAAGAGAGTGACTGGGACAAGGTCACCCATTGCATTTCCATGGCTGAGGGACAACTTGAACCTGGTTCTCCTAGGTCCTAGTCTAACCACTGCACAATATGGGCTCCACATTTCCACTTCTATTTATGCTGTCAGGGCTCTGTTGGTGGGTGGAAGATTCCAGCCTAACTTGGTGGATTTATATGAATGGGAGAGGAAAAATGCAGAGAATGTAAACAAGCACCCATCATCAGTGGATGCCCGGAGAGCAAGCCATAAGAGGAAATCCAAGTCAAAGAGGGCAGCAATAGAAGAGAACATGAAAGGTTTGGGATATTAGCTCCCATCCCCACTTGCTCAGAGTCTGTCTGTTATGGCTAGAATTTCCTGGAATATAATGAAGTCCCCCCTCCCCCCCAGTTGGTTCACCCTTGTTTCTGTGACAGCCTATCACAAGTGAAATCAACATGTGCAAAATATTGTTTTGGACCTTTCCCACACCATGAGAAGATCAGAGACTGAATACCTAGGGATGCCCTAAGATATGGCTTACATCCTCCTCTCCCTTCTAGCATTCCTGTACAGTTAGTGTTTATGCAGGGGTACATTTTTTATTAATCACAAGGGCTATTGTTCCACCCTTTCTCTTGTCCTTCTGTGCTTCAAGGGGCCTGAAAACAAGGAACAGAATCTGACTGAGAATCAATCACCTGAAGTCTATTTTTACAATGAATTAGAAGAAAACAATAATTTAGCTCTTAAAATGCCTTCACCAAGTGGTTGCAGGTCTTTTTTTTTTTTTTAAATGACCAGGTCTAAAGACCACAACTCTTTAGATACACAGCCTCCTTCAGTTCTTAACTGGCTATCTCTGAAGGACCAAAGAACCTTCTTCACACAACAATCTTCCTAGAATATTTTGAAGTGTTTGTGAGAGACACGGGCAAATGCTTTCATGGAATCTACAGCTATTCATGGCTTGGTGAATATGTCACAAAACATGTCAGATTGTAGAACTCTATTATTCCTTTTACAGGCTGGCTCCATCTCCTCACATGACATTTTATTAAAGCCACCATTTGTCATGTTAAGCAGCTTCATCAACAGAAAGAAAACCATTGAAAAATATGATTTTCCAAAATGGAGCAATTTGTCTGTGTGTGTGTGAGAGAGAGAGAGAAAGAGAGAGAGAGAGAGACAGGGAGAGAGAATGTGTGCATGTGGACGTGATTTTTATTTCTCTCTGTTTGAACTGATTTCCAAAGCCAGCCAAGATAATAGTCTTAGAAAGGGTTGGAAGGACCTGCCAGTCAGCCCTGAAATAAGAGCACACAACTTTCATTTTTTAAAGCAAGGATCCTTAAATTATTCCTTGTGCTTTTAGCTGAGAGACTGTTTGAAAAGAGAATCAAAATGTACACATGTTAAGAGTTCAAAGGACTTGTGGCACAGACTGATGGCTACTTGGAGCTCATATTTGTCTGTTGGATCAATTCACTATGTATAGTAGTTTTTAAGGAGTTTTTAATAGTTTTTAAGGAGTGAGAATGAACTCCTATGAAAGTCAACTTGCCATCTTCCAGATGTGTTGTCCATGTTGGCTGAGAATATTGGAAACCACAGTTTGACACATTGAGGTGCCAGGCTGGGAAAGGATCACCTACGAGCATATTTATGATTTGATGACTGCTGCTATAAAGTGGGGGGAAAAAAAAACCAGAAGCTGAAGTAGGAATTAATTGCTGGATGTTGCCTTAGCTCAAGTCAGACCATTCATGGCTCTGCTTCTGGATTAGCTACAAATTTTGTTGGACTGAAAATACCATCATACTCAGAACTCACCAACCTGTTAAGGTGGATGGAAATTAAAACTCAGCAATGTCTGGAGTGACCTGTCTCTGTCCCTACTCTGCTCTGAGTAGGAAAGGCATTCCTTACACTGAGCATATTTCTCCAGGATTTCGGGCAGGATTCTTTTCCAGATAATCATGGAGAAACCAAGGACTGAGTTACAACCCTTCTCCCTGGGGCAAGGCCAATACACAGTAACATTACAAAGGCAATCCTCCCTTCAAACAACCATTTTCACTGGAAGCTCTTGATTGTTTCCACTGTGAGTCATCTGTTTGGAGGGTGATACTTTCTAACAGAGGCATCCGTTTGGTTGTTTTTAATGAGACTATACTGAGGGAGGTTCAACATAATCTTCAGAGTTAAAATGCTGGGATCTGGAATGTTCACAGCAGATGGCAAACAGAGATCCCAAGCAACTGAGGCTACAGGGGTCTGACAGGCACGTAGCCGAAATAAAATTAAGGATGGCAGGCAGTCAAGATAGAAGCTGACTGTTGTTCTACTAATCCCTTTGTGTACCCTTCTCCAATGTGGTATCCTATAACTGTGTTGGGACCGCAACTCTCCATATTGACAACACTCAGGCTGGCTAGAAAACTGTGGACATGAAAGAAATTCTGACACATTTGAAAGGTTCCAAGCTGGGGAAGATGGCCCAAATCTAACCTGTCATGAAAGTGAGACTAGTAGGCTGCAAATGGGGACACAGAGGCAGATGAACATTACAGCTTCAGAAGATATTACTCCCACAATCTTATAAATAATGATAACAGGATGCAAAGACAGCCTTTTACAGTTGGAGCACACACAACACCTCCTAATACTTATGGGGGATTGTTAAGGCTACTTTCAGAAGAAATGGCTGAATGTAACGCTTTGTATTTCCTCAGACCTCTAATGACCTAAGTAGACATTATGGGGTCTATGTTGCTGAGGAACCAACTCATTTGCCGGTGGCATCTAACAAAAGGAATGTGTGAAGTAAGATGTCCTCAGCCTCTGCAAGCAATTGCCAGTCAACTGGAGCAGGAGTAAGAAAGGTTGAACTCAGTAAGTTCTATCTCAAATCTTTTCCTGAAGAAACCAATTGTGGAGACCATGAGTCATCTACAGCTTCTAATTTAGTCCCAAATTAGTTGAAAAAGTCCTGTCAATTAGAAACAAGGTATAATGTGACTTAGCATGTCTATCCTTCATTTCTTTTGCAGTAGTGACATCCATAGTTGATACTTCTCAGAATTAATTACAATCTTGATGCCACTATTTTTTTTAAGTCACTGGGAGCCTGACAGCTCAATATTCATATCAGGACCAAAATTTGGGCTCTTGGGTACAAAATAGTTTTAGTACAGAAGTCTAGAAGCACTGAAGCTAATTGTGCAAAGATAAGCTAAACAAGAATAAAGCTTTCTATGTCCTGCAGGCATCCAGGCTATGGCCCAAAGCAAAGGTTATTTTAAGTTCTTGACTTGCGTTAACATGCACATTTCTTTTTTCTCTTCGTCGCTTCCAGTGCTTAAATTGGTCCAGGTACATGCCCCACCAGTTGTGTGAACAGGCCTTGTGTGGTGCCAGTATTGCTATCTTAGGCAGCCAATCATTATTTTATAAAGCTGCAGAGCTGTTTTATTAATATTAATATACCTGCAGCAACTCCTAATTTCCTCCATCATTTTACTAATTAGCTATATTGAATTGCAAAGATCATTTGCATGAATAATGATGCCTCCAGTACTTGTTTCACTGTTTGGGCTTGTACTCTGGAAATATGTTAGAAAAGAACTAGAAACTATATAGGGCTTTCCACTGCTCCCACTCGCTAGACTGGAAAAAGAAGAAAAATTGTCAGGGAAGATGTTCTTTCCAGGATTACCTTTAGTGATGTAAAGGGATTTGATACACTACGTAAAAATACTTCCCATTAGTTTGTTAAGTAAGACTGAAGTCACATGGGAGGAACCAGTACTGATTCTGGGATTTTAGGGACCTTTGTGGATGGCATCATTAATGGGGAGCTCACAGACTAAGAATTATTCATAGGTTGCATATGAATTTATTTGGGTATTCTGTGCAATGCGGCAACTGTAGAACTTGAAACAGCTGGTCCTATGTTGGTAATGGGGCTCCGATAATTACCCAGTCTTCCACCTTCTGGGATCAGTTCCGGATTCTTTCCTCTATACTAGTTTCTGAAGTTCCCAAGAATCAGAATGCTACATGGGAAAGGGTATGGCTTATTCCCATATGACTTTGGAATTCAGAATGTGGAGAAAAGCCAGTCTGATGCAACTTCCAAAGCAGCTTACCTTCATTGCTAAGTTAAGAAAAAAATGAAGACTGCCACAAGTTGAGTTTGATTCAACAGAAATGGCTTGAATGTTGCTCAACTTCCCAATCTATTTTATCGCCCTGGTATTCCCATCTAAGTACCAATCAGGTTCAACCCTGCTCAGCTTCTGAGCCCAGACATGTCAGTCATATGTTGTCATCTCTTCTTTCAACTTGAATTTGGATATGAAAAACTCCATGGAAATCCCAGGCAGCTTTCTTGGCAGGACTAAGGGATTGGTTTCCTATTTCCCTCCCCTGGGATGTTATTTTCAACATCCCAGTCTAGCCTACAGTCTGGGATTTCCCAGCCATGTACTCTCAAGGTCTGGCCTTCCTTAGTTATTTTGGGATCAGCCAAGGTTAGTTAGTTACTGTCTTCTGGGCTTCATTTTACTACTAAAAGGAGAAATACTGTCTCATATCCAGCCCTGGAATGACAAAGGAAATACTAGCAAAAGCAACATGACACATCTTAAAAGAAAAGGAAAAAAATATACTAGAGAAGGGGAGGAGAGGGGAGGGAAGGGAAACAGCTGAATTAAAAGAACAATTGGGTTTGAACTTAAAGTACATTTCTCTTCTCATCTCTTTATCATATAAGTCAGGTTTCAGCCCCTGTTGATTAACTTCCTTGAACCAGAAATCTTTTTTATTACAAGGTAGCATTCTTGCATTCAGACCTGAGTTGCACATTTTAGTGCAGTAGGAAATCTGTGTAAAGTCAAGGAACAGCAGAATTGGAACTGGACTTCAAGGATCCAGGTAAATTTATTTATTTATTTATTCAATTCCTATAGCTGCCCATCTCAGCAAGTGACTCTGAGCAGCTGGAGCAGGACCTACAGGTTCCCTTGCCATAGGGAGAAATTCACAAACACTCCTTCGGTTAGAGGAGCGATACCGTTCTCTAGTCTCCTTTGCCTAATGGTTACATTCAGCATCTCCCTACAAACTTCAAGGTGGAGATTAAAGACTTTGGTGGTAATTGCTGTGCCCTCTGTCAGCTGGAAGGAATCATATGGATGAAAAAGATTTATAACAGTTTTGGAGCTAATCTATCCCCTCTGCCACCACAACACTGAAGAGTAGGAATCTTGGCTCCTAATATAAAGGCTGGAAGACAGAATTTCCTACTTTGAGAGAGGAACATCTTGCTATCATGACAAGGGATTAGAAGCAGAGATTGGTCAAGATGCCAGAAGCTAAATAACAACAACAACAACAACAACAACAACAACATATGTTTAACCAAGAAGAAGCTTTAATGGCAGAGACAAGCAATTTTTTGGAACTTGTGAGCAAGTTTAAAACTTTAAGAGCCTGGTGGGGGAGCTGTTGCAAAACTGCTACCATAGGGAGTGTGGCCAGTAACAATATGCCCATTTACAAAAGGGCAAACTGATGAGGATGCCACTAACCATACTCTGTAGTCTCCCAAAAGACTGTCAGGAATTCCACCTTACTTGCCTACTTTTATTTCCTTTCCCCAGGCAGCTGGACACACATCAAAGTAGTAGGTTGTGTTTTTACTCTTCCAAGAGTGCCCATGGGGCCAACATTGGACCCAGAGGCATTCTTGCAAATAAAGAGGATGCTGGTGGCTGGTGTTTTGCTTCACAAACGCTCACTTCCCTTTTAATCCTCTGTGTTTATTAACTTTTTTTTTAAGAAATCAAGTTAGATGGGACAGAAAGCCATGTGGGTATAAAGATAAATATTTGAATCACAACGGTACCCATGAGCCCCATGTTGCTTATTCCTGCCCCATTATTAGGAAGGAGAATATGGAATGCAGTCCTTCTGAAATATTATATTTGCCTGAGAATTGTCTTTTGATGAACCCTTGCTAATTCTGCCTCTATGGGATCTTCCACTGAAGATAAATCAAGCATCTGGGGGCTTTCCAAGGACAATCACAGGGTACATTCACTACTGCTATCCACTGTTCATCAAAGGCAGTTTCACCAGGTCCAGACTAGGATTCCATTCAATGAGCAACAGAGTTTCTGTCACTGAAAGGAACTGCAGTCTCCTGTGCTTAATTATATACAACTTGGAACCAAGTTCTTCTTGTCATTGTGCTTTTCTGACTTGAGACTATTAAGATACAGGTTGCACCATGGGACCCACTAACATTGAATAAATGGGATCAACTGATTTATCTTGTCAAACCGGCCATGCAGTTTTGTGGAATTAATGATATACTTTTTTTTTCCTTCATCAGGCATAAAAGTGGTGTGGAAAGAAACGGAGAGTGAATAGATTTATCAGAAGCTCTCTTTTTATCCCTTTCCTCTCCCTTGCTTAAATTCATATTTGTATTCATCTTCCTGAGCTATGTATAAAAGTCCTTCACAGAACAAATTCTACTAATTAAATTCTGCTCAATAAGGAGTTTTTCCCCTTAGATCATCCATAAGTCCTTGCACATTCTTGCCAGTAAAGTGCTAATAACATCTTATTTATCTTTTAAAATAGAATTTATCATTAAGCAAATGGAAATGAATAAAAATGGTAAAGGTGGGCTACATAATTCCAATGAAATAGGACAAAAAAGATTGGTTTTCTTTTCTGGTAGTGTTACGGAGAAGCTTTGAACTGATAGCTCAAGGAATGAGAATCCGTTGAGCATTCACTGAAGAAAGAAAACTGGGACAACGGTTTTTCTCCTGCATTACTCATACTTTGGAGGGGAACATCATCCAAAGGAAGGTAAAAAAAAAAAATCCCAGCCAGAAAATCTTGTCTTTGGTCTCACTGCTGGAGGAACATGAACAAGAAAACACCCCAAATGGAAGTATATCCAAACATTTCTGCAGAACGGCGGAATTGCCGTGGACCCGAGGATTCACCTTCAAGGTACTGTATGGTGTATCATAGTCCACACTCCAAGGTATGGATCCTGGGCAGGGTTAAAAATGGAGCTGATTAATGGGAAGGGGGTTTAAAGAGATGAAAATGATGCTTTAAGCCTTTGCAAGTATTAATGCTATTATTCTGCTAATGTCCCCATGCCCACAGAGACACAATATGATACACAGACATAGAACAGTCCAAATTGTTTGGACCTGCCCAAAGATGGGGAAGTTCTGAGGGCACAAAAGAGATGCTGGGAGGCCAATGGTGGCCCAAGAATTGTCCTTTTTCATTCCTGATATACTGGATGCAACTGGCACTGCAGATTTGCAATTAGAGAGTAACCCTCTGCCCCAACCATCTGGAATTTCCAGGTCAAGCTCATCAGCTTGCTGCAAAGAATATCTCCATTCTGTCCATTCCTTGGTTACAAAGGTTGCCAAAAAGCCATTCCTCTTTCCACAAAATAGCAGCTGCATCAGACTCGGCATTCTCGGGGTTCACGACCTTGCCTCTGCTCCCTTCCATGTTTAGAAAACACGGTACAGACTGGACCATCAAAGAACATCTCAGATCTACTACCTCAGTTCTCAAACATGAAAGGACAGGGATTCTGTAGATCTCTTTCTGCACCTGAACTAGATGAGGTTTGTGATTCCACTTCCCACTGCTTTCCACAGGCCAGCAGAGCTGTAGTGAAATGGAATTTCAGTAACAAATTATGGATCTATACATTCCAAAGGGAGGGAGGGAACATCCCTCTCTCTCTCTCTCTCTCTCTCTCTCTCTCTCTCTCTCTCTATATATATATATATATATATATATATATATATATATATATATATATATATATATAAACATTGACATCCAGTGGCCAAGTACATTCCAAAGGGAGGGAGGGAACATCCCTCTCTCTCTCTCTCTCTCTCTCTCTCTCTATATATATATATATATATATATATATATATATATATATATATATAAACATTGACATCCAGTGGCCAAGTAGATTAACTGCAAGCATTCCTACCCCCACTCCCAAAACAGACAAATATGTGCACAAAATGATCCAGGCTGGGGTGGGGGTGGGGGGCTGCAGCAGAATTTTTATGCAAGCCATTATCTTTCCAACTGAAAACAAGGCTGAAATGGTCTTCTGAAAAGACAGTTGTGTAGGTAGCACCCAACTGGCACCATGCATGTGCCTTACTGGCCAGATGCACATAGTCTACAGGCTGGCCTATTTGCTTTCTTTAAGCAAAATGGATACTGGCAGGCCCAGAAGGCAAGCTCTAGTTCCTTGCTCTTCGATAGGAAATGTCCTGATCTCAGATCTGGAGATCTAGAGATCTAGTTTTGGAACAGGGAAAATAAGTCTAAGGTTCCATGTTGATGATGATACTTCTCTTAATTCTTTAATTCCTTCTCCTTCTTGACCTGGCACTGAATTCTGGTGGCTCTGGGATAAGGGGTCTATCATCCATTACGGGTTCTCAAGGGCTCCTAAAAAACTCAGCAGCAGTGCCTGATTATGACATTTACACTCAGTTGCTTGTGCACAACATCTGGCAATCAGAGTTACACTTCTATCAGAGAGGAAGAGTTTATTTAAATGTAACGGCTGATAGCTACCAAAATAGTATCCTTTGTGAGTGTGATCTAAGCTGGCACGGTATCACTTGTGGTTGCAGCTGGAAGGAAGCAAGGGTTTGCTCATTGGCATATCCCCCACTCTGGGCCTACATTCTCTTCTTCCCAGCCCTCCCCACACCATCCCAATCTCAACATTTTGTCAAGTGAGCTATATATACTTAAGTTTTTCTATGTAACCAGCAACCAGGTGCAAGCACAGTTCTAACTCCACATAGATTGTGCAAACCTGGAATTCCATCCACCATGCTGCTACACACCCAACGTGGTGGGGAGAAACTGGCGGGTATGATCTTTCCTCCTTTCCATGTGTTCGAGCTTGTGAAGGCTGAATTGCCATGTGCAAGTACTACAACTGACCAACTCAGCAGCACATGGTCACCCATGGCTCATTTGTGGATGGCAAAGAGCTAGGTCACAGTTTGGCTTTATTGCTTTATTAAATAATTATTTTTAGAAAAAATGAAGAAAAGAAAAGAACACTGATTTCTACCAATGCAGATCATACTGTATTATCTCAATTTCTCTAATCATTTAACACAGGGATTCTCAACCAGGATTCCATGGGACCCTAGGGCTCCACGAGAGGAGATCACAATTTATTTAAAAAATTATTTCAGATTCGGGCAACTTCACATTAAAGAGGTAAGTTTCATTCTTTATTTTCAGTTTCAGAACACGGTTAATGCATCTCTACAGGCCTACCCATGAAACAAATGGAATCATTTTGGAACTTCTGGCCTCTATTTGAGCCTGAATGTGAAGGGGTTTCCCAAGGTCTGAAAAAATATTTCAAGGGTTCCTCCAGGGTCAGAAAGTTGAGCAAGGCTGCTTTAACATATTATTCCTGCCCAAATACATTTGGGACAAAGGTACAAACCAACCAGCCTATTTCATTTGCAAATTCTATTTTGATTTTGAATAGAAGCCTGAATTTTATCAGTCAGAGCCTGGTGTGGAAAACATACCCTTAAACATATAAGCTTATGGGAGCAGAAATCAGTTTTAAGCACCTGTAAGGGGTGGAGCTTACAAAAGTCCACTTAGGAAATAACTGAGCTTCCTTCGTTTCAATAGCATAATTCAGAGCAAAGGGAGATTTTTGCCACTGCTATAGTTAGGAACTGGAATTAATTCTTCATCTATTACAAGTCTTCCCAAAATATATCATATGTAACATCTGCCCACCTCTGGACTATACATATGTATCATGTACAGTCCTCCAATGTATGTCTCATTTTATTAAAGGTTTTTCAAACTCTTTGAAATTCAAACTTTGACAAGCCTTTCTTCCTTCTTTCCCACCCCACCCTCCCCTCAAAGAATTACCTTTCTGGCTATTAAAAGGACACTAATGACTTTAATATGCCACACAATTAAATATTGATTGGAAATGCTCCCCAAGTAGATGTTCTCCTCCATCTCTCTGCTTCCCAGGGAAAACTTTGCAACCCATTTCCTAAGCTGTCCCCATCCAGCGATTACCTTCATTAGGGCCCGAGACTTGCTTAAAGTACTTTCCTTGCTGCCACAAGTTTAATTAGACAACTCTTCCCAAGAAATTATTTATAGCTGAGCTGGAAACTATTGTTAACTGAAATGTAAATAAGAGTCAGGGAAGGAATTCCCCGGATGCCCCTTTGACTGGTGATGAGATGCTTGGATTTTATTAGTGTTAATCCCAAGACTTCTCTATTATAGGCAATGCTTTTGTAAGAAAGATTTGGGGAGAGGGTTGGAATCAGAGAACAGGGGATATTTTCTAAATTTTCACTCATCAAAAATGCTCCAGAAAAATGGCTGCAGCAATGAAAGTTAACAGCCATCTATCTTTAGTACAACCAAAAGCGGAAATACTGTATGTTCCAACTTTTCTTCCAAAGATGAAGGACTTAAAATGAAGGATGATGAATGATTGCTATCAGGAATTAACAGCTGTCTAACACTGTATTAGAAGAAAAGTATAATTCAGCTTGTCTGAATGGGGGGAAAAAAAGAACTTAAGGCCCAGTACCATGAATTCCATAAATTGAGAGGATCCATGTCCAGCTGCTGTACTGAGAAGGTTGAGTCCTGCAAAGATGAATGATGCAAATTCAAGAAAAAATCTGGATCGAACAGGTGTACCTGTTTCTTAAAAAAAGAAAAGAAACAGGATTAGCACTCCCTTAGATGTGCATGCCCTTACGTCTTAGCAAAGAGGAGAAAATGACCAGAAAAACTGACAAGGGACATTGTGTTTAGATGGGAGTATGAGAGGCCTATTCCCAGCCACCCCTGATCCCTTGATCTTTCACTCTAATACAGTGTTTCTCAACCTCAGCAACTTTCAGATGTGTGGACTTCAACTCCCAGAATTCCCCAGCCAGCATGCTGGGAGTTGAAGTCCACATATCTTAAAGCTTTTGAGGTTGAGAAACACTGCTCTAATAAATTAGACAGGAAACCCTCTATAAAGTTCTTCCATTCCTCAAATTAAAATCCATCCGTGAAATCCTTCACCTTTCAACCATCTTGAAAGGGAAGGAAAAGGGAGAACTAACAGACTTCTAAATGCAGAGGAAGACGGTGCGTACACACAAAGTCATCTTCTTGTGATTTCTCAGTATTGCCCTTTTTCAGTCTTGTCTCCCACCTCTGGCTTTTTAAGCTAGCAAACCAAGATGACAGTCCATATAAGTACAGGAGCAACACTTTCTAAAGAGAAAATAAATCGAGCTGTGCATATGCTCAGAGGCACTCGTGTCTCACCAGCAGGGCTGAGACTAATCTCTGTGTCAGATTCAATCCTGGTATGACTATACGGAATGTGTTCATCTCAGTTAAGAGACCTTGCTGTAAGATGGTCAGGATAAATTCTTTTAAAACTGCAGGTAGGGAAACAATAGAAAGTCTGTACCCTGTCTCTCTCTGCCTGGGCATATAGGAAACAAGTATCATCCTTCCATCCTCCCACTTATCAGTTCCACACAGAATACCCTACTGGACTTCCTGGAAAAATTATAACAGAGCGCCCTCTTTAGCGGAGAGTCTTTATTATCTGCAGCAAACATCTGTGCTAAGGTCTGTGTTTATTCTTTTAGCTCTGTTACCATAGAATCCAAGCATTTTTTCCGTAAGTATTGGGGGGGGGGGAACTGTTAAACAAGTTAGATGGTGGACTATTTTTAGTCATGTTTCCAGCCATGAAGGAATGCAAAGGATGGCTGATGATTAGACTTTAGAAGAAGTTCCGCTTCCTACTGGTTTTTATTACCAGTGCTTGGTGGGTGCTATCTGGTTTAGGAGATGCAGCTCTTCAGGACAATGCAGGGAGGGCAATTTTTGTATGAAGCAATCTCAAGCATCTAAATCTAATTTTCAAAAGTAATCCAGGTGGTTAGGAACCTGCCTTAAAAAAAATAAATAAAACCAACAGATTTTTTTTCCGTACCCTGCAATCCTTTGACCCACTTGACTGATTCAGTTTAAGCAGGGCTTCTTCAGGTCCGATGTGCAGTTTAAAGGCGTAATGCCTGTATCATGTAACAGTTGGGAGCTGGGCATGGAAAAAATTATACTCAGTGGATGTATCCTAAAAGCAGATGGTATCCAGCAGTTTTACCCTTTAATGGTATTATGGGGTTCACATATTTTGGTAAACCATGGTTTGCTTAACATAGTTTATTAAATGAGGCACAGTTAGTTGGGTTTATGCATCATGCTAAGGCCTAAATCATGGCATTCAAACCACAGCTGGCTGAGTTCACCCAATACATTATGATAAAACCAACAAACCAGCCGTTGACATCAACAATTGCAACAGAGAAGAATTGCTACACAAATAGGTTGGATGGGATCCAAAAAATGACTTTCAGATGTAGGATGGGCAAAGCAGCAATAATAACTAAAATAAAAATAAATCTTCTATTATTTGCTTTAGCTTTAACTTTCCTTCAAAAACAGCCTTTACCTCCCCTCCTAGTGTCAGCCAGGCTATTTAAATTTGCTTCTTTAAATTTGCCCCTTTCCTTTTTGAAGCATTTGTTACCAAATAGCTACCTTACACCAATATACTTTAATTCCGATATACTACCACCAGTATACAATCCCATGTAGTAATTATTATATTATTAAATGCCATGTTATTACCTGGTTTTGTGCTGTGTATTTAGGCAAAGATGTGGATGGACCTGTATGAAAGATGGAGTCCATGAGACTCACTCAGGGCCAGTCACAGGGGCAGAAAGTTTGCCTGGAAGATTTCAGTTTAGGCAACATGTTGGGAAAGACCAGAATAAAAGCCCTAAGAAAGGACAACAGGATATGCTTCTCAAAAATTCAATTTGATTCTCAAAACTAGAGACGTTTCCCATGTGACTAGCACTCAAGCGCAAAAGTACCAAGAAGAGTGAAAGAGCACAGGTAGTTCTTGTTTGGTGACCACAATTGGGACCAGCAACTCGGTTAAGCAAAATGGTCACTAACTGAAACCACAACTGTGCTTACAATCTTACTTTAGCTTTCCTTGCTTTACAGACCTGTGAAGGTTGTCAGTGTGAGGATTGGTCACAAAGTTATTTTCCATCACCAACATAACTGTGAATGATCACTAAATGAGTCAGTCGCTAAACAAGGACTGCCTATACTGGAACTTGCAAACCTTGGAAGTTATAATGAGGTACAGTACATAGTCAGCTTCCAGCCTTGAACCTTCTGAAACTCAAACCTAGTCAGCCCAGCTAGACTTTGATTTAGATAAGTATGTGTGTGTGAGAAAGTGGGTGAAGTTTTTAGTTCAGAAAACAAACAGTAAAAATTCTAAATGTCTGATTAAATAAGAACATGTAGCACTGGAGGTGTTACCAAGACTCTCCTTATGATCCTTTGACTGACATATTTGTCAGTCTTATCATCAGCACCCCTAGCTGATTAAAAAGCCATCCAACTGAGCTGCCAGAGAATCTTCTATATGACACTTTCTGCACTCACTAATGTAAAGCCTTCCGTGGACATCTGCCAGAACACTCAGTGCTAAATTGGTGCACTTTATGATGGCAGAGAAAAATCTGAGGAGGGAAATGGAGCAATCCTATCAGTGCAAATATGGAAGCGAGGCAGCCATATCCATTTCTACAGTATACCTGCAGTGGCAAAAGCAATCATACTTCCCATGGTAAGAAGCCTGGGATCATGAAGCATCACAAGAACAGGTCTTTGAGGGCCACATGTAGGCAGCTGGTTGTGCACATGTGCACTAATGCCAGCTAAGACCTTCCTGTCCCAATCCTAACATGCATTTGGCTGGAAGGACCAGATCCAGCCTGGGGCACATTACTCTGTTCAGGTGGTAGACACCAGCCAGCCAGCATTTTTGCTAAAGATGCAGAGGTCAAGTTCTAACTCTTTCTGAAGTTAGTTAAGAAAGTCACTTTCCAAAATATAGTTCAGTGTTTTCACTTCAAATGTTATGCGATTTAGATTTCATCTTTTAAAAATATTTTCCTAGCTAGCTATGAACATTTCCCCCAGTATTCTAAGAGGAATTCTCTTTTAGCTTGGTCTCCAACTGGGATGTAATGCACAGGCGGTCTACTGGGAAGGGTTTAGAAAATGCTCAGATGAACTCACTGCAGGTATTAGCATCTGTGGCTAGTGGGAGCAATTGCAGTGTATCTCTGTGTTGGATTTCCAATATAATGCTATGCTAGAAGTATAATTTTCCCCTTAAATTGACTCAAGAAATCCAATATTTATAACTATGATTTTTCAGTGACTTTTGTTTGCTACCCTACAGTGCTTATATATCTAAAAACAATAACATAGTAGTGAATAGAGCTTTGGGGAACTGAACCACAATGAGACAGGAATGATCTCTATGTCTGGTTTCCATTTGGCTTTCCTCATCTCTGGGAAACGCTGTGATTCTGTGCTCTGGATTAACCTGGCTGTGGAATGCAATCCTGATTCAAGCCCCATTTAGATGCAAGCCACCTCCTTCTGCATCCCAGCCAGGACTGATCAGACCTTATTGTGTCTCTAGACAGGCACCACCAGGGGACTATCTATTATTTTAAAGGTATAATTGAGCCTAATTCATCACTTATCACACTGTGACATATTTTTATATAGTTTATTATCTCCAACGCAGCACCAGGACCCACTGGGTTCATTTCTATTCTTCAGTATTTCCTGCAGCTACCTCGGCTATAGTATTTCTTGTTATCACTTTGATTAAGTTAGGGATTCTGGTCTCTCCAAGTCCCCCAGGTAAGTGTCAGCATTCATAGCTTCCTACTGCAAGAAGGAAACAGCCTTTTTTACACCTCCCCCTTTTGACCTATCTGTCACACTTAGTCTCCTTGCTTGGCTGATTAATTGTAGACTTTGACTCCCCCAGGTTCTGTTGAGATAGTTATCTTCTTCTTCTTCTTTCTTCAGACACAAAGGAGACAAATTTCTACACCAGAAAGGGGGATTGGCAAGATTCATAAAAAGTATACCCTAGACTCCAGGAGATGTGGCCAGAGAAGACTGTATCTTTAGGAAGCTGATGAAACTGATTCCTTTCTTTGGCAGTGCAAACCTGGAAGAACTCCCAACAGGTGGGGTCTGCCTAACTTACATATCCAAATCTCACCCAGCAACTTTGTCTGGGTTGACACCGCATATTAAGACATAATGTCATTGGTTTGGTTTTGACTTAGTATACTGCGCAAATTCAGGCAGCTGAAGCCGTGGTTGAACAAACAATGGTTTGATGCAATCTGTGAGCCAAGTATGGTTGAAGGACTGTTCTCCCCATTTGTCCTGACTTAGCATTGCAACAGCTAGCCAGGTCTTTAATACATATCAAAGCATACCCCCTGCAGGTCTGAATGTAGCTGAGAGAACCAGGGTGGTATAGTGGTTAAAGTGTTGGAGTAGGAATGGAGAGACCTAGGTTCTAGCCCATCTTCAGCCCTGGTATCTTACTGCATAACTTTGGGGCCACTCATTCTTTCTCAATCCAAGAGTAAGAGAGTCATTGTTGTGGGAACAAAATAAAGAGAGATTCCCATGTATGCACCGTTGAACTCCTGAAAAAAAGGCAAGATATAAATCTAAATAACAACAATAATAGATTTGCATTATAGTTAAAGACACACTGGCTGCATTCTTATCATTCTCCAAGCTTGGTTAGTTTCAGTGCTGGTTTGGGGTCTTCTGGGGGAGAGGGGAATGTAGTGTGTTTCATGAGCCCTGCCTGTTTGGTTAGTTTGAGATTCCATGCATTGTGTGAGCCCATTAATTGATTTAATCTTGTTGAGTCCAGTCCAGTTCAGGGTTTCTCAGCCAGGGTTCCGTGGCACCCTGGGGTTCCGTGGGAGGTCACTGAGAGATCAAAATGTATTTAAAAAAATATTTCAAATTTGGGCAACTTCACATTAAAGAGGTCAGTTTCATTCTTTATGTTTAGTTTAAGAACACTGTTAATGCATCTATACAGGCCTACCCGTGAAACAAATATAATAATTTTGCAACTTCTGGCCTATATTTGAGCCTGAGTGGGCAGGGGTTCCCCGAGGCCTGAGAAATAGTTCAAGGTCAAAAGGTCGAGAAAGGCTGGTCCAGTCAATTTGTCCAACTAGTTGAAAAGCAGCTGACCTGACTGGCTGCCTAGGATCTTTCACACCATTCTGTACTGGAAATGCCATGGATAATAAAATCATAGAGTTACAAGGGAACATAGAGCTCATCTAGTCCAACCTCTCTGCTCAGGGTAGAAACTACTAGAGCATTTCTGATAGATGACCATCCAGCCTATTCAAAGGTCTTCAGTAAACAAGACATCATCACTGCATGGGGCCGTCTGTTCTAGCCTAAATGTATTTCTTTATAGGCTTAATCCATCAGTTCTTGTTCTGCCCAGAATAAATCCCCTCCTTCTTCTGCTCTTCAGACAGTTATGGTAGGTAAGCTGCATTCCTTGGTGTTTTCTGATGGGCCACATTTGTTGGTTAGAATTATACAGCTCCAGCTGCTTATGTAGCACTTCCCCACAATGATCCTGTTTGGTGGACAGTGACTGGTCCAAAATTACTCAGTAAGTTTCCATGACTGAAGGAAGATTTGATCCTCAGTCTCTCCTGTCCTAAACTAACACCTTCTCCACTATCCCACATGCAGGTTTGGGGAAAGCAGACCACAGTACTGATGGCTGGCAAGAGAAGAATGGATGAAGTCAGCATTTGAATACTCTTACTTACTCTTACTCGGCAAAATAATATATTTTTCTACAGTTTATAATTACACTTTAATAAAATCATATAAATTTAAAACACACATGAAAATACCATAATCCCATAGTTCTCTGTCAGGGAAAAAAAATAGGTTTGTTTGATATAGTGTAGAATAATAGAATCTTGGAAGACTGGCAGAGTTCTTCATTGCCCCACCTTATACTTGACAAAATCAAGTTGGGTTTATTTTTAAGCTTCTCATGTTTCTCAGGACTGAGCCATCTTTTCTGCAAAAAACAAAAGGAAAACAAAAACAAAAAGCAAAGCACACCCCTCCCTTCTCTTAATGGGTTACTAATCCCGTCCCCATTTCCAAGACCAGATCTTTGTTCCACCGGAGCCACTGACCTTCCTCCGTTCTCATCCCCAAAGCATTTGCTGAAAAGAAATTGGGTGGTGGGAGGAAGCCTGGGACCTGACTATGATCTGCTAATTCCTCCGCAAGTTACTGCCTTTGGTGACTGACATTTCACTCCCTGCATCCTGCAGGCCAGCTTCCTCCCCTGCCTCCCACCCCTCCATGTTTTCCCTGTGCTCCTCCCTTAGGAGCAGGATTGCAGCTATCTCAGCTGCATCTAAAGTGCATGCGACTCAGTTTAGGGACAGTTAATTTCCAGTTCTTTCCAGATGGGTTGGAATAATATCCCCAGGTGGTAAATACATTATTAAGAAGGCAGTTTGGTGTGAAATTGGCTATTAAAATATAGATAAAGTTTAATATATTGAGCTCCTTGTCAGAAAAATCACTTTAGAGGGAGCTTATTATTTGTTTGATATTAAAGGAGTCACAGCTCTGCTCGGAGTGACAAATGGGAGGGGGAAGCAATGTTCCTGGTAATGAACAAAAGCTTTTTAACATTTAAATTTAGGCTTCTGCACGATACCCCTTGCTGATCTGAGCAGCTCCAAACAATGATTCCCTCTGCAACTGCAAGGAGGGGTGTGTGGTAATATCCAGCGGAGGCTGAGGTTGCGGCCACGCAAATCCTCTGCTGAAATCTGGATACTGCCTCACACTCCTGAAAATGAGTCTGCCCTTTAAAAACAACTCTGAACCCTGGGAAGGCTTGTTTTCTCTCTCCCGCCCGAAGATTGGAGAATCTTTATTTCAATGCCCCCAAGAATTGCATGTTGATGGAATGAGAGCCAGGCTGAGAGGACAGACAAATCCACAACCATTAACTGATGTGGTTGGATAATGGGGAGGTTCACATATAAAGCCACACCATGGCTTATTTTTCAATCATACGCAGCTAGATTAATCCATTAATCAAGGTTTCTATGCAACAGTGACTATTTTCACATAGCATCTTAAGCTGTACACTATAGTTGATAAATCACAGTGGTTTGGGTCATTGCCACACATTAAGCCATTCTTAGGACTTAATGCAATATGAACCCACCCTCTAAGAATGGCTAAAGGCCACATATCTTGACTTAAAGGCTCTGAGATAGCTGATAAAATATCTCATGAGCTTCATTCCATCTAACACCATGTGATCTGCTGAGGGCTCTTGCCCGTGGCTTAGTTAAAGAGCTATCCATTAGTTCTTCAGCTAGCAGAAAACGAAACCAGCATAAAATGTGCTGTCCCCAGTGCTAATCCCTATCCTGTCACAGGAAGGATGCAGCCAAATGGTAATTTACTTACTTATGGTGTGAAGGATATATTAAGCACTGGGAGTGGTGAATTCCCTTTTCTGTCTCTGTCTCCCATCCCACCAAATATCACCAGCCAATGGGAAAAAACATCTACCAAGCACTATTCTCAACCGGGCTGTGGGTGGGGCAAGTTTTAATGGACGGCTATACCAGCAAGTTTGGCCATCTGAAGCCATGCTTCAGGATCTGTACAAACTCTTGGTCGCAACTGCTGGGACTGGGAGAGATGGCAGGAGAAGGGGGATCCAACTCCTTGGTGACTGAAACTTCCATCCCACAGATCACCCAACAGGTTTGTTGTAAATAAATAGTGAGATCTCCCTGCTTTACGTCACTTCTTTCACCATACAGCCCATAGTGTCTTCAAGAAAGATCCCACTTCTCTGCCTAGTAGTCCAGCAGCACTTGCCAGCTGTTTTTCAGATGACATTTAAATATGTGTTTAGTGCTCTTTCAGAAGAGTGCTAAACTCATGCTTAAATGTAGCCAGCTAACAGGTGGTAATGGAGGGGCTTGCAGGATACACTGGGACATCTCCCTCTCGCTCCACAGCCCTCAACATCCCTCACAAATGTTAAAATGGGTTAGTTTAAGCACATATTTAGCAATTGTCTGAAACAGAGCTAAACCCTTGATTACAGGAAGCCCCACTGCCTAGCAACAAGTGGAAAGGGATTCAGCAGGAGGTCTCCATCTCACTTTACCATATAATTCCCTCCAAGTGCCTGCAAGTTATTAAGTCAAGCTTAAAAAAAAATATCAGGGGTTTAGCATTCTTCTGAAAGGGCACTAACCCATGCTCAAAGGAGAACAGCCAATAGCCACAATGTGATGGGAAATGGGGAGAGCGAATTGCTCCATCAAACAGCAGAAAGAACCAGCTCTCACTTCCACTTCATTATATGGCTCTACCACTCATACCACTGGTCAGCTGCTATGAGTTTCCTCCTGGTCACACCAGAATGGCCCTGGAGAATTGTGCCTAGGGAGCCTACCCACACTAGCCTACAGTGGTTAATGAGAGCCAGGCTGAGTCTACCCCCAGGATTTCCTGAACGCAATATTGATTGACTGTTCAGTGAAACACAGGAGTGTATCCTAGCAAACCTGCCATGGCTTAAGGGGGAAAGCCCTACTTTAAAAGTAAAACAGCTAAGGATGACTTAAGGGCTGGGGATGAGATGAAGGCAAAGCCAGGAAGACCCAGAAGAGGTTTCCAGGGCATGGTTGTGCCATAGTGAGCTACAAGTTGGGAAACAGTAAGAGGAGCCAAGGAGCTCTAGAGCCTCAAGCAGAGAGTTCCACATCACCCAACCCCTTTACCTAGAGGAACGAGAATTTTCCCTGAGACTACTGCATATCCAAATCCTTCAATCTGCCATCAGACTAAACTTTTTCCCTTTTCTGTCTGGGTACCTATATCCATTAGGCACCTCTCTATGCTGGAGAAATAGCTGAAAATCAAATGAAATGGCCACATTTTTGGGAGGGGGGGACAAGGAGAAGGGATCAAATTTATTATCCCAAACCATATAGTAAGAAATGAATCCTTCTCATATCACATTAGGCAGTTACATCACATTAAGAGTCATTAAAGCATTGCCAAAAATCTAGCGATCCTACACCCACCTCTTAAGAAAGGTCAGCTCACAATTTTGTAAGCATCACACTATAAACTCAGACCCAAAACAGTTTCTTTTACCCGCGAGCATTGGCCAAAAGGAAGAGGACATTCCCGTTGCATGCCGTCAAAGAAGAAATAAATTTCATCTCTTCCTGCAGCTCAGCAGAGGTCTTTATTTAGGTCTCATATTACTAAGACTTCATTAGTTTTACAAAATATACTACAGCACATTTACTAGCGGGCTATGAAGTGGCATAAATAATTAAAACTAAATTATACTTGTCAGGGAAATGTACAAAGTGTATTCCCTGCCCAACAATACATTATCCAAGCTTTTGGGGATTTTGTATTTTGTTTGATTGCTTGCAAAGTCACAAATGCATTCCCCAATGATATAACACTTGCAGGGTGTTTTATATTAATTGAGTAATCTCTGGAGATCATTCTCCTCTCCTCTGACAGGTACATAACCACATTCCAAAGAATATGGAGTCAGCTTTGACATGAGCCATTGGCTTCATCCTGTAGCTCTTTATTTATGCTTGGAATAATTTTGTGTGTTTTTTAGAACTAAAGAGTTCCCCTAAAGCAGTTATCTATTATACACTGAATAGTGCACTTTTGGGGAACATATCGCAGTCTGTAATTTCTTGGGTTAGAAAAACCTTTCTTGGTTTGAGTATTTACAAACAGACAGTAATAAGACTGGCAAATGTGTTTCTACTTCACTTAGCATCACTGCTAATCCTGCCCCTGGCTTTGAAAAGGGAACAAGGGTATGTTAGCCTTGCGAGGTAGGTGAGACAAGAAACACCTCTAGGACGCACAAGACGCACAACCAGGGGTAATAGCTCTACCTTTATTGTTTGATTACATTAACAGAATCTTGCAAGTCTGAAAGTGCCCCTTCCATCCCTCACTTTTACTCTCCTGAAAACTAGGGAGGGTCTTTCTCAGATGCTTTCACCACCCCTCCTCCTTTGGATTCAGACTTCATTTATCTGATTGTTGTCTGTGGATCTTCCTCCTGTCTCCCAAGGTCATTCCCACATGCCATTACAGGGTGCCCCATCTGCTTTCTTTTCAGTCTGTTTACTGGCACTCCTCACTTAACCACAATTGGGACTGGAGTTTCAGTCGCAAAGCAATGTGGTCGTTAAGTGAATCTGACCTGAGCCTACAACCTTTTTTGAAGCGGTTGTTAAGCAAACCACATGGTTGTTAAGCAAACACATGGATTTTGCTTGCCAGAAGGTGGCTGGGAAGGTAAAAATTGGCAATCACCTGACAGCAGGATGCTGTGACGGTTGTAAATGTGAACCGGTTGTACCAATCAACGAGAATATTTGTAGCTCAGGGTTGAACTGTGGACTTTTGGTACTCTCTGAGCCTTCTTTTTTTCTTGCAGATGTTTCATTGCCAGACTAGGCAACATCTTCAGTGCGAAAGCCCCCCTCCCTTTTCGCACTGAAGATGTTGCCTAGTCTGGCAATGAAATGTCTGCAAGAAAACAACAAGGCTCAGAGACCACTAAGACTCCACAGTGAACCGGTTGCTAAGCTCCTTAATTTTGATCACATGACTGTGGGGACACGGCAATGGCCATAAGCATGAGGACTGGCCATAAGTCAGTTTTTTCAGCGCCACTGTAAGTCTGAACCATCACTAAATGAATGGTTGTTAAAAGAGAACTACCTGTACTCTTGTCTCTCCACACCAGTGAGCTTTCATGGCTGAGGTTGGACTTGAACCTCGGTTTCCCCAGTCCTAGTCCAACATCTTCCCCATCACACATACCTTGGCCCTCTATTATGGATGTTCATATATTCCTGGAGAAATTAAGTGGAAATGATCCTCCGACTTTTGAGACGTGAGCTGCATGGAGCTCCAACATGCTTCTAATACCTGATCTCTGCAGCTCCTTTTTCCTCCTCCTCCTGAACACACTTGCAAATTGTTGTTGCTAGACCTTCATTTTCTGTTAACTCTCAATTTCCTTCCAGGACACAAATCTATATTTGAAAGAATTGAAGAGAGTCAGAATATCTAATCTCCTTTAATCTCCCATTTCTGTCTAACGGCTGTGATGTTTTATTAATAGTCCCGTTCTCTTTTCAAGGTAGTTTCTCTCCTGTCTGTTACTTGGCACTGATAGCATGGGACTGGGAAGACAAAATGCAGAGGTTATTAATAAGTTGGAGGGAGGGGGAAGAGGCAGACGAAGCTCACCCTCCAAGCCCTGCCTCAGTTTTCCACTCCACTATTGGCCTTAGGCAAATAGGAATGCATAGCCCAGATTTCTCCTAGAATGAAGGTGTGCTTTTCCCCCAAAGCATCAGGTGGGTCGATATCTTGCATTGGCTACCTGCAAGTCACCAGATTCTGGGCTGATCACAGCAAGTCCAAATGGAACTGTCAGAATCAACACAGTGAAGAAAAGCAATTGTGGGTGTGGTACATTATGTGTCTTAATTGTATCTTGAACAATTACTAATTAATAAAAAGAAAGTCAAGATGGCAGCTGCAACGGTGAGATGGAAGCTGCACTGATTTTTATGCGCATTGCACAGGCAACATACATCAAAACAGGCAGGTCTTCAATCACACTATCACGGCCAACACCTTGACTATTTGTTCCCTCCATTCCCTATGGATGGCCCTGAAAGCAGAAGTAGCACCAAGCCCCATGCTAGTCAGAACTTTCCCTTGCAGTTAGCTGGGTGCAATTTGGATGGAAAATTGAGGCGTGCAAAATGAAGCATCTTCTCTCAGGCTGGGGATGGCTAGAGATAATTGCACCAGAATATCAAATAAATTGCACCAGAATATCAAAAGAAATTAATTTCAGAGTGAGACTCAAGGGGAAAAGGCTTGCCCCTAATGCAGTTAGACAGTATGCTTCCTGGCCCCATTAAACAACCTCCTCAGCATTTGACCCATACCACAGCTGCAAAGCAAAACAAAAAAATGTCTCCCTGGTACCCTTTGAACAGAACTGGCCCTGTTGATCTCTTATCTGCTTGAGGCAATATTTCCAGGAATATCTGATGATTGACCTGTCTTCTTCTCTTTACCCACCTCAATCAAAGCATTCTGCAGTTGAGGCAGTTTAACCATTGCCAATGATAAGTGCTTTAGAAGAAGGCAAGAATGTTTCCTAGAATATAAGCCATAGGAGGGAAAGAACATACAATGGGAACGCTTCCAAATGATTGGAAAGCTACTAGTTTCTACAGCTACTTTAGTTCCTAAAGCTACTTTTGAGGAGTACCATTTCCCATTCTCGCTCAATGCCACTTTAGCAACTCTTCCTCTTTAACCACGCCTGATTTCTGTGTAGAGCAGCTGCCCATGACTTCCTTTGCTCCTTCAAAGGAAAGAAAATTTCAGATCCCCCCAGGAGGAAGATGCATGTGAACTTTCTTTAGGTATCTGACCTATTAGCTGCTACCCTCACCATGAAGCTTAACATCTCAAGAAACCTCATTTAGAAATATGTAGCTATCCATCCATGGCTTCTCACATATTGTAGCTGCCTGCTTTGCTCCAACACCTGGGACTGAAATGCTGGGAAATTGAAAAACCTCTATTTGCCAATCTACCCTGGAACAGTATGGTAGATTACCACCAAAAACCTCAGTTAAGAAGCCTTCATCTTGCAGTAGATTAATTTTGAGGATGATGATGATTTGCAAGTGGAGTTGTTGGGGAAGCAAGTTAATTGAGTCCTATGCAAACTTCAACCCACTGAGAAGGCAAGTCATCCCCAAAGCATATTGTCCCAGCTGATGTTCACATGCATGACATTCCTCTGTGGCAGGTCACAGTCCATGGGTTGGTAGTATGCACTTCTTCCAAAGCAGAGGCACGGGGAGGTGGGAAGTCTCCTGTTTCCAGAGATTTCTGAACAACCAGATTATTTATGTGCACTGCCCCCAGGCTAAAGCTTTGATTCTAAGTATCCCCACAAGATCTATCCTAGAGAAAAGGGGAATTTTCCCCACTGAGGTAGACCTCACAGTTGCTACATTTAGAGACCATCTGGAAAAGTGAGATAGATCTGAAGGCAGTTTCCCTAGAATATTTCATTAAAGTCACTTTCACACCTCATTTGAAAAATCTGCTGACAGTGTCCTTCAGTTAACAAAGCAAATATTGTATCAATTAAATAGCCCTTAAAGTGGGGGAGAGGCAGGACACTAAACCCTTTGTTGTTTATCAGTTCTTCCCCTTGTTTACTCTTATCATCCTTCCAAAGTGATACAACCCAGGAAAAGCAATTTCTTTTCATGAGCTGGAATAGGAAGCAGGCTGCGTACTTTTGATGCCATAGAATCCTTCCAGATGCAGAATAGAAAAGGCAGCGTCAGGCCTGGATGAGACCAAGCCATCAGAGGATGCAAAAAAAGAAAAAGAAAAAGAATTGAAATAGGCAGGGAACTGCAGAATCAGCATATGCTGGTCAAAAATTTACAAGGAAGGAAATTGCCTCAAGCCAAATAACTTCCCAGCATAATGGCTTCTTGCTCTCTCACCTGGGCTGGGTAGTTACAGTTTTGACCAGTCCACTATTGCATCCCCACTGTGTATTGCTTGATTCAGTGCAGGGCCACGAAAAACACCAAACTAGATCCAGGAGTCCAGTAAATACAATGATTAGTTTGTTGCAGCCTACAGATTGAGCTTTGCTTGAATACTATGGTAGGACTATTCCCAGGTTACCCCTCCCTCTACTTCTATCTCTTTGCTTGCTCTTACTTTGATCCAGATTTTTTAAAATGGCATTCCCAAGCTCTCTGTTTCCCCTCCCAAAGCTGCTGCTTCTTCTGCAAAGGCTGGTTTGAGCAGCAGGATTGATTTAACCTCTCTTATCTCCCCGATTAGTACAGCCACAGTGTAGATACTTGGCTCTTATCAGCCTATTAAAGAGTCAAAGAATGCTGTTACCAGTTTTTTATCTACAAAATGCACACAAAGCCCTGCTGATTATTCTATTAATTTGTTAATGAACCTGTCTGCCAGACGGATTTGCCACTCCTATTTGGAAGGGAGAAAAGGGAATTTAATGTTTCTAGTGGACCAAAATGCTTGCCTCACAGAGCTAACTAGGTTAGAACTTTTATTGGGCCTGGAGAAGAAGCAAAGATGATGGTAAGAGTCATGTACTGACCTTTTCTGGATTTTTTTAAACTTCCCAGTTTAACACAAACTCCAGGGATTTCCTGTTGGACTCCCTTCCATGTATTAACAAAAACCTACCTTACTTAGGGTTCTTGCTGGGTTTTTGCTTTTGAAATCAGAGACAAAGTAGGCCAGGCACTGCCACCTGCTACATCAGCTGCAACAAAGGTCACAACGAAATAAGACCCATCTGGGTATCTGAAGGATGATTGATACTATGAAGCTAGGCATGCATTATGTTTTCCAACCATGAAAGAAGTGGCTTTAGCTTGCTTCCTCCATTTTTATTTATTTTTATTTCTAAGGCTGCCTAGCTGCCGAACGACTCATGCTGGCACACCACAAGAGTTAAAAACACTTCCGTATGGAAGGTGGTGAGTGTGGAAGAACAACAAACTGTCAATTGCTCAGCGAAATTAGATGCATCACTCCAGTAAACTCTAGCGCAGGTTTTCTCAACCAGGGTTCCGTGGCACCCTCAGGTTCCATGAGAGGTCACTAGGGCTTCCTGGGAGATCACAATTTATTTTAAAAAAATATTTCAAATTCAGGCAACTTCACATTAAAAAGATACTGTAAGTTTCATTCTTTGTTTTTAGTTTAAAAACATGATTAATGCATACATACAGGCCTACACATGAAATGAATAGAATAATTTTGTAACTTCTGGCCTATATTTGAACCTGAATGTGCAGGGGTTCCCTGAGCTCTGAAATACATTTCAAGGGTTCCTCCAGAGTCAAAAGGTTGAGAAAGTCTGCTTTAGTGGATGGATATATGATAGCAACAGCAAGCTTGTCATCATACCTATTTCCAACTTTGTCTACTGTGTTTACTACCTGCTATTGTCATCACTGCCATTTGGCACTGTAAAGTGAAAGACAAGATCTCACTGTAGTTCTCATTGGTTCAGTTTTATGTCCCATGCATACAGAAGATCTGATTATTCATCAGAAGACACCCTGCCACCACCACTACAATGGAAATATGAAGTGCAGAGACACAAGGAAGTAAAGAATAAGTAACTACTAGGAAGGAAGACGAAAAGCTGGGAACACAGGATAGAAATTGGATATATTCAGGAATCCCTCTGCTACTGATTGCTGTAGAATAGGAGATATGATGCCCATATCTGTATGTATGTATGCATATAGTATGTATTTGTTGGATTAATATTCTGGATTTCTTCCAGGAACTCAAGCGTACCACAATTCCCTCCTCTAGTTTTTCTCCCTAACAACACTCTGTAAAGTATCTGGGCTGAGAGAGAGAGTGATTGGTCCTAAGTAACCCAAAGAGCTTTCATGGCTGAGGGTGGACTTGAACCTGGTCCTATTCCAATAACTTAACCACTCCACCATACTGGCAGTCTAATCAGATGTTAGTGAGGCACCAGCTGTAGAACAAGCTGAGCTAAATACCAGCTGAGCTAAACAAACACTCCAGAGTCTGTTGCACGGGTTATGCTACTTTGCTAGTCTCACAAATATTTAATTACTTCTTGGAGAAACCAAAAGCAAATACTTATTTTGACTAAGCTGAACAAATGAAAGAAAAAGGAACTATAATTGATTCTAGGAACAAAGAAGGAAAGGCTTCAGAATGACCTGAGAATTTCATCAGGCCACCCATTGCATTCCATAAAACCAGCAATTCAGGGTTATTGTTTTTGACCAACCATAAAGTTCAAGCTGAGACCGTCTTTGTAGAGAATGTTCAGTGAATCTCTTCCTTATTTACAAACAGGTATTCTTTCAAGGAGAAGAAAAGGAATGTAATTTCTGAATGAGCGTTTAGTTTTTACATCTACCCATCAATCTTGTACAATAATATCTGTACATACAATCTGTACTAAAATAACTCAAATTTTATATAGGTGTCAGTAAGTGCTGAGATTTATTAAAACAGAATTAATAAAGAGCTCCTCTACTGGATCATTAAAATAGGCCTATGTCAGAGTTCCTCCTAGTACAGAGGTAAGTAGCCTGTGGCCCCAATTATCCCAAGCTCCCTTTTTTGCACCCCAAAGAACCTTTAGTCCATAATTGATGAAACATTGTCACAAGCTTAAAACATGTGGAAACTGTAGTGTAGTCTCCCATACAACTTCACCAAACTTTAAAAAGAAAACACCATATCTGTCTGTCTGTCTGTCTGTCTGTCTGTGTGTATGTATAATATATATATATGGGAGATGGGTGGTGATAAATTTGATAAATAAAATAAGTAAATAAATAAAATATCTCCCAAATTCAGGAAAACCAAAATGAAAATCCTGTTTGCATCATTATGCCACCCCTGCAGCCCTTAACTTTCTCCCAGCTTCAGTGCAGCTCTTAACCCCCAAGGTCAGTGACCAGCATCTTAGCATGAGAAAAAAGGGGAGGAGAATCATCTGAAGGTGCAAGAGAACCCACTGAGTCCAAGAATGAAAAGGGACTATTTTGAAACATCATCAGTGAAGAGCAGATGAAGGCATCAGTGTGAAGCTCATCCAGACCAGTGTTTCTCAGCCTCAGCAACTTTAAGATGGGTGGACTTCAACTCCCAGAATTCCCTTCTGGAAGTTGAAGTCCACCTATCTTAAAGTTGCTGAGGTTGAGAAGCACTGGTCTGGATGAGCTTCACACTGATGCCTTCATCTGCTCTTCATTGATGATGTCCTTCCGTTTGAATCTAGAAAAACAGACCCAAAACCATGCATTAATGTTTTCATTCATAAACGAGGGTGGGAGATTTGCTTATTCACTTTCCAAGATTCAGTCTCCCAACCCCTTATTTGTTGATATTAAACCTAATAAAAGAAACTTATTTTTGTTTCCCTGCTTGGGCTCTGCATTTGAGGGTTTGATAGCTGGGTTGTACTTCCCCAAGGTCCTCAAGGTCCACATAGTTAAAGCAATGATGTTCCCCGTAGTAACATATGGCTGCGAGAGCTGGACCATAAGGAAGACTAAGAGAAGGAAGATAGATGCTTTGGAACTGTGGTGTTGGAGGAAAATTCTGAGAGTGCCTTGGACTGCAAGAAGAACAAACCAGTTCATCCTCCAGGAAATAAAGCCAGACTGCTCACTTGAGGGAATGATATTAAAGGCAGAACTGAAGTACTTTTGCCATATAAGGAGAAGACAGGACACCCTGGAGAAGATGCTGACGCTAGGGAGAGTGGAAGGCAAAAGGAAGTGGGGCCGACCAAGGGCAAGGTGGATGGATGATATTCTAGAGGTGATGGACTCGTCCCTGGGGGAGCTGGGGGTGTTGACGACCGACAGGAAGTTCTGGCGTGGGCTGGTCCATGAAGTCACGAAGAGTCGGAAGCGACTAAATGAATAAACAACAACAACTTCCCCAATACAAGAACCCAATAGAGCATCAGAGTAAGTTTGAGAATTCAGCTTAATTTCAAGATAAAGAAGTCTGCAAAACTGGCAAAAATAAAGCAGCCTTTATGCTAATTAAGATATTTAATTGGGTAATATCTATATTGGAACAGATTAAAACAAACAAACAAAAAACAGAAATGTGTGCAAGCCAAAATGGTAACATCTGCACAGAATAGGGAAGTTGGGGAGGAATCCAAGATGTGCAGAAGAATAAAAATGTTTATATTTTCTGGCTATTTAAAGGATTGCTTCTTCCCTTACATTTCTGTGTGATCCCTGAGAACATCGACAGAAGAAGCCCCAGTTAATTGTCCTTGTCAGACTACCCCAAGGGAGGCACAAATTTATATAAGGCCTCCCATAGTGTAAGATAACCCAGCTAGGAGTAAATCCTTAAAAATCAAGAACAGTAACCATTACTCACAGTTGATAGCTGCTGAGCCATTAAAGCTTATTCTTGAATTTTATACTGCCTTTGGGTTTAAATCCAGTGCCCAATCTTCTTGTGTTACCCTCTGTATAATGGTAATTTAGTCTTTCATTTTCCAGTTGCCTGTTTACATTCTCTTCATTCAAATTCTAGGATTCCTGTAACACAATGGCTACCTGAGAAATGGCTTTCTCAGTGGTTACCCTTCCAATTATGCAATGCCCACTCCAGACAGATCGGCCTTGTACCCACTTTGATGTGTTTTTTGAACCAGATCAGAAAGTTATTTTTAACTGACAAACCATTTAAAACCTTGGGATATTTTCACTGCTTTAACTCTGTGATAATTTTGGAGCTTGCCACATTGTTCAATGCTGATTTTTAGGCTCTGCTTTGTTTTGTTTTGTTGTTGTTATTATTACCTTTTGGATTGGGGATTGGGGATTATTTATGTCGTATCTGTTGATTGCTTTGAGACAATTTGTCATAGGGGAAGAAATAGAAATAAATCATATGCAAACCAGAAACAAACATAATTTAAGGGAGGAGAAAAATGTAGACATGTGAATAATGTATGAGGATGTTCAGCACCGGATGCTGGTTTTTGGTAGAAGAGGGAAGGAAAAGGTTGAGCATTATGAAAATGTGCTTGGCCAATTGGCTGATTCCCTGAATAGCAGCATTCAAAATAGCAAGATCTTTGTTTTGAAGGCTCCATGTGTGTTTCTGTTTTTTTGACAGACAGTGATTTGACTCTGAACACCAAACAAGCTTGAAAGGTTATGTAATGACAATAGGACTGGTTTGGATGCATTTATAGATCTTGGAGATCTCTCTGTGGAAAGTTACCAGGACTTGCTTCTGTTCTTGCACTCTCTTATCCAGATTCAGTGTGATATTTGAGACTAAAGGTTAATTAACTGCGGCTGTGAGAAAAGGAAAAGGCCACCATTGCTAAGATGAATATTTATTGACCGGTTTAAGGATTAAACTGTATGTAATGCAAGATCTTGGTCTTCATCTGGAAGGCCTGTAGCTCAGAGACAGAGCATGCAGCTTGCAGATAGAAGGACTTAGTTTCTAGCCTTAGCTTTTCCAATTAAAACAATCAAGCAGGAAGAGAGGGAGAAGGCATTAACTCCACTGAAAACAATTATTTCCAGTTAGGTAGCCAGCAGTTGGTTAGCTGGATCAATTGTTCATCAAGTATAAGGCTGCTTCCTAGGTTCACAGGAGTAGCCCTACCCAAGTCCCGTTACAGTGAGTGCACTGACACCTTTGTGGTGGGCATCCTCCATTCTTTACAGAGAAGTGAAGCTAGTGCTGAACTTCCAAGAGAAATGGGTATTCTGCCTACTAAATGTGCTGGTCACAATGCATTCATAATAGCATATTTTCAAAAAGTCCTTAGGATATTTAGCTGCATTCATTCGAGAGATATATTTCTAGTTTCCAGTAATTATATATGCAATGGTAATAAATTTTAATTGCGTGTAATGAAATATAATAATTATTAACCTATGAATGCATGAAATGAGAAATCCATTTATTTTGTGAATGAATACAAGTAAATTTTAAAAGGCATTTTTGAAAGACACTACTGTAATTACTGATAGTTATAGTGTGTTTCTGTGTGTGTCTCCTTGATGAATCGTACCCACAGTGAATAGCAAAACATGAAGGTTTATGCACTGTGACAGAAAGCAGGGTGTTCCTTAATGGCCTTCGATGGCTGATGCCTGCTCCGTGCTCTTGGAGTATGTGCATTCATACTCAACCTTCATGGGTGAACACATGTATACGAAACAAAACGAAACAAAACAAAAACCTTCACAAAACATGAACAAAAGACTTGGGGGTATGCTCAGATAAGATACTGGTAGTTACAATCTCCATCATTCTCTACAATCAGTTAAAAACTGTTCAGAACTGTTGTTGGTCACATCAGCCTCTTCATTCTGTGAGCATACCATTTACAAAGATTTCTCTAACAGTGAGGAAAATGTTAGGAATGCCTAGTTGTTTTTTACGATATGCATGAAAAAAATTGATTTTTTTCTGGGAGAAGAATTAGTAAGAAGTCTGGGACAGTTCAGCAATGTATATAATCTACCATGATTTGAGAGTTCTTATGAAGCCAGGAAGATCAGAAGCTAGATATATAAACTACAATGCTGTATCCCTTCTACATTTGGAGCTTCCAATATATAGAAAACTTGGTGAATTCTTTTTTTACAGATACACTTTCTATGGCATGCCATCCAGTTGGAAAGAAAAGAGGAATTCTAAATTGCCAACCAAATTTGGGAGAGCTTAAATTTAGTTTCAGTCCACTTAAAAAAAAATCCCTTCTCAAGTTGGATATCTCCAACTTTTTCCATAGCTTGTAGAGGGTCTCTAGTGAGACTGAAGAATACACACTATTTACCACTGTGCAGATGACCACATTAACTTAGACCTGACTTCCCCATTTGATCTCTGGAGATCTCCTGATCTTTGAAATGATGTCTAAAGGGTCTCCTATACCATTCTGCCTGTTCTGTGTTGTCTAGAAGATCAACACACACATTTAGTCTCATCACTCCATTCTAGAAGCAAAGGAAGACACTTGAGCAGATGTCTACTAACCATACCCTCATTTGTTCATCTGAATTATATATATATATATATATATATATATATATATATATATATATATATATAGTCCAACTTTCCTGGCAGTGCTCACCCTCCAGAAACATGGACTGACTCTTAGAATTCCCAAGAGTCGGGAATTCTAAATTTTAGAATCCCCCAGAATTCCCAGGCATTGCTGAAATACACGAATGGTGAAACTACACTTCTTGGAAGCATCCAGGTTGAGGAAGGCTGGACTACTCTTCCTGAGACTCCCAAGAGGGAAAGTGAGATTCCAAAAATAAAAGATATAATATAGCCTCTGTTGAAATACAAGTTGCCTTGCTGAGTTCAGAGGAGCATTCAGGCTATGCAACGGAATACCCCCCCCCTTTTTTTTTTCTTTTGAAGAGGAAAAAAAAGACCAAGCACTAAAGAAAGCCTATCTGGTGGGCATTCTCACATATTGTACACCCGTCAATGCAAGCACACTCTTTCTCAGCTCTTTTTCTAATAATTAACTATTTAAAATTCTAGCTGCGCTAATTGTAGTGGCAGCAAGGTCTGTGTTCTCATTACCCAGAATCAATTCCTGTTGAATATTCACCTCCAGGGGTAGATGCAGCCAGAATAAGCTGATGAGCCTTCCCCTTACTCTGCTGGAGCTAATGAGTGGTTGCTTGCTGCAGAGCGAAGTCACTCTCCCATAATCAGTCAAAATAACAAGCAGCAGCACCTTCTAGGGCCGCAGGGGTATTCCACGTAAATATACGTAGACAGCCAGTCAGCCCAACAGACATCCCATCTCAGTGTGGCACCGTGGGTGCATGCTGGCAAGCAGGTGGCAGAACCTGGGGTCCTGGAATCCATTTGGGGTGATTTGTGGGAAAACTGGGAAGAATGGTAGAGCCGCTCAAGAGCTTTCCAAAGGTGCTTGCGGAAGCTAGCAAATAATATATCTGGGAAGTATATTCTGGAACAACAAAAGGTGGCAAAGTGAAATACTGCCATTCAGTTTTATTTCCTTTCCTGTTTTCTTTTCCATCCTTAGAAAGAGCAGAGTGTGCACGAAGCATGCACTTTCCCAATTCTTTCCTACATTCCCCCAATCCCTTCATCTCTACGGTTTTTCCAAGCCTGTTGTGAATTCCCTGGTAAACAGGTTAGTGATTTAAAACTGGCCATGTCTGAACCACTTCCTTTCAGCCTGGCTATGCAGTATTAATCCACAGAAACACTGGGAGCTGCCTTAGACTGAGTCAGTTCAGGGCTAGCTCCATTGTAAAGTAGAGCAAGGAAATCATTTATCCATTCTTTCAATCTGAACGGCTGCCAATGTGACCTCTCACCACGTGACTCTTGGTGAATTCCTTCTGGTGGGAGATGTTGGGGAGAAGGTATGGACAGCTGTTCAGGAATTCCTGCTGAACTGGCTTGGCCATTCTCTTCTTTTGGGCTTAAGAGCTGTGAGTATCATATGGCTTGTTCTTCACCACCTAAATTAGCCTGCTCTCTTCAGGTGCCATGAGGACATTGGCTCTTTACTACCATGGAAGCAAACCTCAGCTACCATTCCCTGTTTTGCTTCTTGGAGCTTACTCCTCTACACTGAGAGAATGTGGATTTCCTGGATTTCAAAAAGAGGCGTTTTCAGTCCTAGCTTGGAGATGGTGGGAATTTATTCAGAGACATTTTGCTTGCAAAGTTTATGCTTTACCAACCCCTTCCCAGATACTGCCTACTCAGCTTGTGATAAACTACATTATACAGATCTGAACTATTTATTCATTTAGCTTAGTAGTGCCAGCCAGCCTTCTCCAGCTCAATATCTCCTAAATACTTTAGACCAACTCCTATGATTCCTACTAGGACTAAGGTTTGTTACTAGCGGTTGCTAAATAGCAATTTGTATCTGTAATTTTTTTTTCCCCCTCCATCTGAAAGTGTGACAGAGAACTATGGGAGTGTTGGTCCAATTCATCTGGAAGTCACTAGAAAACAGAAGGTTTGAGGAGGCCTATCTGATAAAAGCTTTACAAGGCGTCCTACTAGGGTTGTGCTGAATATTTTTTTCTGCATTTTTTCCAACCCTTTTTGTTCAGTTTGGTAGAAGAGAGAGTGCTTATCAATTTCCCCACTTCCATAGGAGAAAAATCAGTGGAATTCTCATGAGTGGGTGGTATTTTTTGATTATATGCTATCAACTCAGTGTCAACTCTCAGCAACCACATAGACAGACCTCCTACCTGACTTATTTACAAAAGGGCTGTAGGTACAAGTGACTTGCTTTCATTATATAACCATCCCTCAGTTATCAACAGCCTCTGTGGCTTCTTAGCTTATCATACACTAATGGGGCTGTTTCAGATTAGGTATTGAGAGGTGGCAAGGATTGATGTGTGGGTGTGTGCCCTTGAGTCAGTTTTTGACTCCTGGTGACTACCTGGACAAGTCCCAGCAGTTTTCTTGGCAAGGTTTTTCAGAAGTGGCTTGCCCTTGCTTCCTTCCTAGGGCTGAGAGAGGGACTGGCCCAAGTCACCCAGCTGGCTTCATCCCTCAGGTGGGACTAGAACTCACAGTCCCCCAGTTTCTAATCTGGTGCCTTCACCACTATACCAAATAGAGGTACAAAACAAAAGTAAACAACAAGCACTGCTTTCTGCTACCATGTAAGTCAAGTAAGCTCACAAACCCCATCAAAAGAAATGCGAAAGCAAACAAAAGCTTAAAAGAATCTAAACATATTACTAAATATTAAATAATTTCAGTCATAGACCAGCAAAAACTTAAAACAATCTGAAAACGAAGGGGGAAAAAAATAGAAAACTTTTTGTTTTTCCCCAGGAAGAACACTTTTGGAAAATTGGAAGACAATCCAGTATGTCAGTACCAGGGAATGAATCTGGAGTTTGTTGAATCTGAACTCAACACTTACTTTTTTTTTACGCATTACAATTGTTAATTGACAAAGTACCTGTTAGTTGTCTCACTGCCAGCCTGCATCTGCATAATCGCCCTGTCTTCTCCCCCTCCCCCCACATCTCATCCCAGTTTAAATCCTACATCAGTTTAGCTACTCCATGCATCTGATGAAGTTGCAGCTCACAAAACTTAGGTCTTCCAATAACAATTGTTGTTTGGAAAGGATACTAACAGACTTCTTCAGTTTGAATCAAGAAGACACAGGAGTGTCATTTGCCTCAGCAAGTCACAATCTCACACTTCACTCCTCCTCTGCAGCATTGGGGCTAATACTCACCTGCTTTTCAGGGTCATTGCAAGGATAATATATGCAATGTATTTTGAACACACATTCTAAAGCACTGCATGAATGCTAAACTACAAGGCTTGGGGAACTTGCTAAACTTCTCCTTTCTTGTCCTGGTCTTTTCTCTGTCCTCATACCTGGACCTGCCTTTTCTCTTTTGTTTCTTTTGCTTGCAAACTTCTAAGCTTTGTGCCTGTAGATCAGGGTTTCTCTACCAGGGTTCCATGGAGAGGTCACTAGGGGAAATCACAATTTATTAAAAAAAATATTTGAAACTCAGGCAACTTCACATTAAAGAGGTAAGTTTCATTCTTTATTTTTAGTTTAAGAACTCTGTGAGTGCATCTATACAGGCCTACCTATGAAACAAATAGAATAATTTTGGAACTCCTGGCCTACATTTGAGACTGAATGTGCAGGGGTTCCCCGAGGCCTGAGAAATATTTCAAGGGTTCCTCCAGGGACAAAAGGTGGAGAAAGGCTGGTGCCTTGTGAATAAGAACAAAGGCAGCGAGGTATCCTGAGACCACATTACAGATGTTTCCTTGGAGGGTGGGGTGGAAAAGGCAGAGCTAGCACTGTCTGTTGAACTTTGCTTGATGGCATCCATGCCTGCAGTAGCCCAGGAGATCGGTTCGCAGACAAGGTTGGCAGTGACTGGACATGGTTTCTCGCCTTTGCTGGAGATACAAGAATTGAACTGGGGCTAAGCTCCAAATTTCCACAGCAGCGTGTAAGGCAACCTTTCCCACCTGAAGCCTTTTACACAACTTGGATTTCAGGTGCCACAGGCTCTAGCAGCAAAGTGTAGAAACGTGACAAGGATAAGTTGTCCTAGGTACTAGGGACAGTGCAAGAGCTTGCAAGTGTAGGACTTGATGGTCACCCATGTTGCCTTTCAGCTTAGCTTGCAAGAGAAGCTGTGTGTGTATCTGTTGGAAAGTGTGCTTGGAAGCTCTTGGCCCCCTGCATCTTCATCCTGCAGCCAGCCGGATCCCAGTTATTAGCTGTCCAGATGTTTCCTCTTTTGTGTGGCTCATCGGTCCAATTCATGGGAGTGGAGGCAGTGACTCAGCCATGGGACATGTATGCCTGGAATGGAACGTTCATCCCCAGGAAGGATCTAGTCAAAGTTTAGAAGGGTTGCTAGACTCTGAATTGATGGCTTTCCCGCTTGTGCTCTTTAAGTCAAGTGCCTGGAATTCGGCAGAATTCTTGAGGGACAACAGCTGGGAAAGGCCATGTCATAACACAAAACAAGGGCACTGATTCAAGATGGTGTCTCATGTACGTTACCAACAGCAGCTGTCCCACTCGTCCAATCACTTTGCCCCCACTTTCAGTCCAATCCTGACCAAGTTGACACATGCTTTAGAGTTGTAGCTTTATTGTAGTTCTAAAATTAATCCATCCAGCTCCATCAGCTATATCTCCCCTTGTTCTTCAGTATCTGGGTAAATTCACTGCAGGTGGGTGTCTCTTGGACTAACCTATTTTGCAGGGTTGTTGTGCAATTCTTCACAAGATATAGTTAATTTGGGGAGGGGGGAAATGCCCATGGTGTGCATGAGGATCCCATTATATTTGTCCTCAGCATACAAAAAGTGTATGTGTTTGAAAGCCATTTGGAGCAGAGGCTTCCTGGCTATCTGCCCTGCATGACTTTATTTCTTTAAGCATGAATGCATTTATTTGCAAAGAAATTCAAGCAAAAAGAGAGAGATCCCTGACCCCAAGAATTTCCAGATTATGTACCCTATTGGAATAAATAAAAAAGTCAGCATGGGGAAGGAGGGAAGAGTTTTATAGCCGTGATGAACAGAAGTATCTCCCTGTCCTCCCTCCATCCTCCTGTCCTCCCCTGCCTGTCCTCCCATCCTCCATCCTCCCATCCTCCCCCTGCCTGTCCTCCCGTCCTCCCCCGTCCCCCCGTCCCCCGCTCCATGACCTCCCATCCTCCCTCCATCCCCCCGTCCTCCCCTGCCTGTCCTCCCGTCCTTCCCTCATCCTCCTGTCCTCCCCTCCATGCCCTCCTGTTCTCCCCCCATCCTCCCCTGCCTGTCCTCCCATCCTCCCCTCGTCCTCCCGTCCTCCCCTCCATGTCCCCCCATCCTCCCCTCATCCCCCCATCCTCCCCTCCATGTCCTCCCCTCATCCTCCTGTCCTCCCCTCCATGTCCTCCCATCCTCCCCTCATCCTCCTGTCCTCCCCTCCATGTCCTCCCATCCTCCCCTCATCTTCCCTGTCCTCCCTGCCTGTCCTCCTGTCCTCCCTTCCATTTAACAGTAACTTGTCCTGCTGCTGTATCAGCTACTTCCTGTCACAACTGGATGTACACTTCTCTTGGACAGGAAGTCCAAGAAGAAAAAGAATCACTTGCTAAGTTCATATTAGGCTCTAGTTAGATGCCAGGAAAATAGATTAATAAACGGGCTTCTTGGAGGGGACTGCCACCTGGTACTCTTAAATGCTACATAATGGCCCAGATTTCAGCTGTAGCTCCACCACCATGATGGGAAGACGTGGGGGCAGGTAGATGTTTGATGCATTCAGGTTTCCTTGTCTGCTGAATCACGAGACCCACCCTTTTTTTCTCATAGGAAGTGAAGATATTCCGAGCCCTGATCCTTGGGGAACTGGAAAGGGGCCAGAGCCAGTTCCAAGCCCTTTGCTTTGTCACCAGGCTGCATCGCAATGAAATCATCCCCAGCGAGTCCATGGCCAAGCTAAGACAGGTAAGGTGGAAGCAGGTTCACCAGTGTTGCAACTTCACTCACAAGTCTGTTTTCCTTGTTGCTATTTAGATTTATTAGTCAGCGTTCTACAGAAGCAAAGACATGCCAAGATGTCTCCCAGGCCTGGCTGTTGTGTCGGTTTCCTATTTAATTATGGATGACAAATTTGTCTGGTTATTAACATCTGTGGTGAGAATATATAAGAATGGGGCACTTCAGCGGATCCCAGAGCAAATGTCCAACTAACGCTCACCTTTTCTTTTTAGAAAAAAGTTTAAGTTGACTGTGGACGTTCCTTTTACTATTCTTTTACTATTTAAAATACATCTTGTGTTTCCAGCAGTGGAGAATCCTTTGGCAGGCAATGGCCTTGTTTGCCAAACTTCCTGGAATGACTGTGTGTTCTTCCAAAGTTGCATCATCCCATAGTCTTTCCAGGAAATGCTGCAATGGAGAAACAGCCTCGTCCTATGGGACATTTGAAAGAATCTTAGCTATCTCATGCTTTTAAAAAGGAATGTTCATCCCCATTCCTCCGTAAATGGTTTGGCCATTTTTTTCCTCCTGATTTTTTTTATTTAAAAGTCCTGCAAAATTGATGGTGAAATGAATTGCGCTTGAACGGATCCAAAATTCTGTAGTCAAGATAGGACCCCAATCGCTAGTCATCTGGCGACAGAAAAAATATAAAGAGAGAACATGCATAAGTGAATCTCTGTTAATTATCTAGATCAGAGTTATGGACAACTCAAAGCAGCCGTTGAGTTTAAAATCGACATCAGGAATGGAAATGCTGACTTTCCTCCATTTTTCTCCTGGCCAGAAAAACCCACAGACTGTGCGGCAGGCTGAGGAGGTGCATGCCCTCGAGCACCTCAGTATGGATGTGGCCGTCAACTTCAGCAAAGGGGCCCAGTTTAGCTCCCACATCTACAACATCTGTTTGGAGGCCAAGGAGACCATTTACACTCGGGAAGAGGATGTGAAGTTCTGGATGGAAAAACGTAGGAAGTACTGAAGCCATCAGAAGAAGGAGTTGTGGTCTCTGCAGACTTCCATCTCATAATGCCCCCCATGCTGGGATAGTGCTAGCTGATAATCAAATACCGATGTCCTCACTTTACCTTTTGAGACACACAAAGGAATTTCCAGTCTGAGTGGCAGATTTACATGATGAAAACTTCTTGCATCCAATGCAGTTATGACAATCCACATAGTAACCATTCCCCCTTAGATTTGTTTCTGCTTTTGTTAAAAGGGTAAATGGCCAACATGATCATCCTTCTACAAGGTGTGGGAATGTTCCAGATTAACTGTACCCTATGAAGATATCCGGAGCAATGTTTTCATCTGCATCAGGAGTTGTTCCAACCTTTCAAACAAAGGCAGTTTCCCTAATAAGCCAATGAGTTGGCTTATTAGAACACAAGGCATTTGCTATAAATGTTAATCCAATATAAATTATTGCTAGAAGACTTCTGGGATACAGTTGCTCCCATCAGCAGCCCAGAAACCTGCTAGCTGGCTCTCTCTCTTACTATATGTCTAAGTGCTAGGAGGATGTACCTGTTGAATATCTGCCACATGGTTAGAAACACAACTACCCTATCAGGAGAAGAAGACAGCAACCAATCCTAATTTTAACATGGTAGAAGTGTCTGCAAAACTACAAGCCAGAACACACAATCAAATTGCTGCTCGTGATCTTAGATTTGAAAGGCCAGCGTTTACTGATCTGGGAATGCA
Organism: Candoia aspera; assembly: GCF_035149785.1. Classification (NCBI taxonomy): domain Eukaryota; kingdom Metazoa; phylum Chordata; class Lepidosauria; order Squamata; family Candoiidae; genus Candoia; species Candoia aspera. The sequence goes on along the minus strand of NC_086161.1, from coordinate 6,607,208 downwards.
CAGAATTCATCAAAGAATTGCTTTTGGGAAATAGAACATTGGGTCAGTTGTGGAAAATCCTGAAACTTCTTAATCCTCAAAATTAGGACACAAACATATAACAGTGCAGGCCAAAATACCCCTCTATATTTAAGAATATACAGCTGTTGCAAGCCAACTGTGCAGCCAACACAGGGGAGGGAAAGACCTTTTGGTCTTGACAAACTAATGCAGCACAAGGCAGGGATCTTTAAAGCAGACCAAGCTACTTTAATTGGCATTGTTCAGAAATCAGTGGTATCAGCAGATCCTGAGGCAAGCAGCCATAAATACTAGCACAGACACAATGATTGGCCTAACTGAGAGGGTGGAGGTGGAGATGAAGAAATGGAGATAAATTAGTATGCAAAATATAGGCCACCTACAGCAGGCTGTAGTTAAAGGACTCCTCCCTCTCTACTGTCCAGATGGAAAGAAGAGAGGAACTTGCTTCAGGAACAGGATTCTCTCTTCTTCGCCATCTGATACTAGCCTCTGTAGGAGTTGGTGGCCATGGAGCCATGAATGTTTCACCTGGGTGACATACAGAGATGAGTCACTCCTGGCTACTGCACTGCCCAGCAACTGATGGAGATAAGTGAATGTCATTTCCAATCAGGCCTACCCTGGACAGCAGGTAAATGAAAACTGGCAAATGGACTTCTTTGGGGGGAATGCGTTCTTGACTTGTATAGCCAGTGCAACCCAAGTTGTAGGAGAGGGGGCTGGAAAAAGAGCAGAAAAATTGAGTTTTTGACAGTTGATATCACCACACAAAAGATGACATGGGATCATTGGGAAGGCTGCCTAATTGACCTGTGCTTACTGACTTTATTTATTTATGCCTTCGAGTCGGTGCTGACTCCTGGCAACTGCCTGGACAAGTCCCTGCAGTTTTCTTGGCTAGGTTTTCAGAAGGGGCTTGCCATTGCCTCCTTCCTAGGGCTGAGAGGGAGTGACTGGCCCAAGGTCACCCAGCTGGCTTTGTGTCTAAGGTAAGACTAGAACTCATGGTTTCTCAGTTTCTAGCCTGGTGCCTTAACCATGAGACCACACTGGCTCTCTGTCCAATAGATTGGAGGGTTTTTTTTTTCTTAATGGTGGCCAGAAAGGACATTCTGGAAGCTGCAAGCAGTGTGTCTCCAAACTTGAGAGAATCCCATGTCCATTTTACTACTGTAGTCACTTGATAAAGTGGGGGAGTCCCAAATGTGTGTCAAGACTCGGTGACTTTTTAAAAAGGTTTCTCATAGGCCAAATACAATTTCTAAGATAGATAGATAGGTATCAATTTCTTCACAAGAGTTAAATAGAAACACAAGAACTTACCATCTGCAGAAGCAGTTCTCATTCAGAATCATACAGTAACTCAATTTCTGTTCAGAGTTTTTCTAGACTCTGAAAACACCTAGCATTGAACCCAGATGCTTCTGCATGCAAGTCAATGATCTACCACTCAGCTAGCATCTCCATTAAACCATAGTATAGCAGCTAGACCCTGCCTTCTAGGAAGATAAACACTTACTTGTCCATGGATGATGCCAACAAGCTTAGCTAGCATTGCCAACCCCTCTTTGTAATCTCAACATTTGATACCCAGACTGTATTGCCTACATATTTAGAGGTTGCAGAACTCTTGATGTGACAATGGTAACTCCAAGAACATATAGCATTGTCAATCAAAAATGTCTATAGATCTCATCTGTATATCTTGGATCTCCTCTGAAGACCCATGAAGCAGCCATGGTAAAAGCCAATCAGGGACTATGAAAGGAAGTGAGTGAAAGCAGAATTATTAAGTAGGCAGACATTTGCAGCACTACAGGATTGCAAGACTCTTTTCCTCTGTGAGCCAAACCATCTCCACCTGTCACTAGCAAAGCCTTTTATGCTGGAAATGATTCCCAGAGGGTAGTCTGGAGGGCAAGAATGGGCCTAAAAGATCTGAATGCCAAAGGCACCATAGAATTAAGCCAAAGGCTGTTCACATCAGGGTTAAGACAGAAAACCATCACTACCCCTTGTAATGAAAGTCATGAAAAGGTTGTATGGGGCAAAAGCATCTAACAGTCTTTGATCCTGCAAGTTAAATAGGTTGTTCATTGCACTGCAACCACATTTTTTATTGCTGCATCTCACTCTTGGCAGTTACAGTTAATGAAATATAGCTGTGTCTGTAGCATTCATATCCCCAGTGACATGCATGCGTATAGATGCAGTGGTCTAGTGTAAAAATTCAAGGTGAGCAAATTTATTTGGCTGTGCTCTAAATGTATTCCCCAAAGAAAGGGTATTTGATTTCACGATCAAAGTCCCTGTGTGTGTTGAACATGAGCTTCAGGAAAGAGAATGGGAGGAGGGGAAGAAGAAAAAGAAAACAATAGAAAAGGAGACGCAGATGGAATATAGGCTCAGCCGATGCACAGGAATGTTACCCAATGAAGAAAGCCTTCTGGGGAATTCAAAACCGCAACCATTCTTTGCTAGACTGGCTTCCCTCTGAAGTTTTGCCCCTTCTAAAGATCTGGAGCAAACTGAAAATATGTATATATTCTGCCAGATAACATTATGTATTGATTTCTTTGTTCAGTTTATGCATTGGTTCCCTTGTCAACGTCATTTTGAAGTAAATAATCAGCAAGTCAAGGCTAAGGGTACTTTTGTCCAAAGTATGCCGTAAGAAAATCTAGCATAATTTAGGAAACCTTTGCTCCTGTTTTGAAAACACGTTGAATAAAAACCTAAAAATGTAGTAGCCGGGCTGCAAAAGTTGCACAGCCGCTTGGTGCATAATTTCTAGCATTTAGAGAAGGCCTCCTGGGGGATTTTGCTCAAAAAGCACATGGTACTGCTTAGTTGGTTAGACCAGGTATAATTGAATCAATAGCACAATTTCGGCAGGGTCCCTAAACCTCAGGGGCAGGATTTTCTTGCAAGCTGCTCCAGCATGGTTGAGGTGAACAGCTTCCGGGCTCTGGCAGTTGAGGCATATGTCAGAACCTCAGATACGGTCTAGTTAGTAAGTCAGCATCCTTGATGGAAATCCTTCCACTGTTCATGCGTGGTAGGTTGCTGCTGCTGTAGAGGGAAGAGGGAATGGTCTTGAAGGAAGGAGGAAAAGCTGCTACCAAGCAACAGTCAGATAAGTGGGGCCTGAGCCTGGGCCAAGAAAATAACTTGAGAAAACAACTGAGACAAGCCCCTTCCTAGTTCATATAAAGTTGGAGGGAAGGGGAAGTACATTCAGACATGCAAGATTCTGTTACTATGGCTGTTAAATAAAAGTACTCTTGACTTACATGGCATTGATTTCTTAGTCTGATCTACCTTGTAGGGCTGACAGCTGCAATGTCTCTCTCTTCTTTCCCTGTCTAAACATCACAGTCCCTTGGATGAGCTTTTATTTATTTATTTATTTATGATTTTATGATTTAAATTTATATCACTGCCCATCTCCCACAGAGGGGGACTATACATGAACATTCTCTAATTTGTCCCCTCCTGACGTGCTGCAGAACTATAACACCACACTGGCCACCACAATGTGTTGTTGTGCCATTAGAACTGGTCCAACCAGTCTTTAGAATTTGATTCTCCGGGCACGTCAGACGTGCCAGAAGTATCTAAGGGTTGTTTGATACTACAAAATCCCCTTTAAAAGGAAAAAAGGAGACAGTCCCAGCATCTATAGCTTTCAAGGGCTGTCCTCAGAGATTACTTCTTGGCACACATTTAGAAAGAGAATGAAATATTTCAGTTTACATTCAAAGGAAGAGGAAGCGAGCTTCTGTACTGGATGCTCCCCATCAAAAAATCTGAAGAAATTTGCCAGCATCTTGGTGCTGTTTTTCATCTCCAAAGACACACTGTTGACAAGCAAAGTGGAAATCTAGCAGTCAACACTGTCAATCATCTTCCAGCAGCTTGTCAGGATAGAAGGAGAGGAAGACACTTTTGATATCTGGAGGCTACTTGCTGAAAAACAACCAGTGGCATTTTTTTTTTAAAAAATGGACTCAGCGCCCAATGGGAGAGACTGCTCAGAGCCTTGCTATTATTCCTTTACAACCATCAATATTTATGGTAAGTGTCTCAAACAAAGATTGAATTTGGATTTAGTGGGGGCTATCACTGTGTGTTAATAACAATTGATTATTAAACATATTTACTGAAGTTTTAGAAAACAGGCTCAAAAGAGCAGAAGAAATTGGATCCAGAGGCTAGGATATTAACTACACAGAGCTACATTAGCCAAATTATCTGCATGTCATTAAAAATCATTTTAGAAAAGACATTAGCATAATTCAGAAGGTGAGTAAAGGGCATGAATATTCACAGCACTGGAATAAAAGGTCATATTTCACTTAAAGACTTCAGTGCAGGTAGTATGATGTAGCAACAGACTTTCAACCACTGGCCAAGGACAGGGACCAGGCAGTGCCAGATTCAGACTTGGTGAGGCCCTAAGATATATATAAAGCTTGGAGGCCCCTTGTTTAAAAGTTATATTAGAAGGTCTCTAAGGTGCATATCAAAACCGGCTCTTGGATCACCGCAAAATAATTGAAAACATATATATGCCTTTAAGTTATTTAATAGCAAATAGCACTTTATTTAAAGTAAAAAATACAAATTATTTTCAAACGAAGGCATTTCCCGATTATATATGTATCATTTGACTGGTTTGAACTCTCTCATATGGTTTACCCTGGAAACAATACTTAAATGTAAATTCTAAAAGCAAAAAAAAAAAAAAGTCTGAAATTTTGTGAGACCCTGTGGATTGTGAGGCTCTAGCCTGTAGCTTTTTTAGTTTATGCCTAAATCCAGCACTGGGGCCAGGAAAAACACAAAAATCACAATACACTTCTGTTCCCCATGATGTAATATATACAGTAACTGAGCTTACCTTTCAAGTTAATTCCCTACACAGAATGAAAATAGAAAAGTGGTAGCCTAGGGCTCAAATATCTCCTTCCTAAGAGGGTTTCCATCTGGTTCCTAGAACAACACAGCTCTAGGACCGTATTTATACCTCACCCATCTTCTCTTCATAAAGTAATTGATTAAAATGTAGCAATTCCTATTGATACAACAGTGTTGTGTCTCTTGCTGGGAAAGTGTCTAACAACACAGTAAATCAAAAGTCAGAAGTGAACTTTGCCCCAAGATAAGTTACTAGGCTGGTTAACTGTCAATGTACTCTAAATTAAACCTTCACTTTTGGAAGGCAGTGCTGGATCTCTCCCTTTCAGTCTACTTCCAGCCTATTTTACACAAACCAATCATCACAGCCTTTCATGACTAGTCCTGATATGGGAGCAACAAGCCTGTGCAAAGTGGAGGCAATCTTTGACCAATAGAGGCAATGCCATCTGCCTTCTTGCTTGATGCTTGCAAAACATCAAGATGGAGTTCAGCTGCTTTGACCAGCCACTTTGCTTGGAGGCTGCTCTACTCTGGTAAGTAAAACCCTTCAAATGGAATCATCCCATTGAAGCTTTGCAAAGCCCTAGTGAGTTCTCCCAAAATATGTAAGGAGAAGATGGACATGGGATGCTCTAGTTCTTCTGACCTTGCTGCCATCTGACAAAGGCCTTTTGCTTTGCCTCTGAAGTTCCTGTTCACTCAGTTATGGATTTTGTGAGTTTCATAGTTTATGGTTTCTATTCTACATCTCGATTTCAATTGTTCAGTCTTCTTTCCCTAATTTATTAAGGGGTTAAGGGGTTACCACTTACTGTCCTATACTGAATTCTCTTTAAAGATGAAGAGTTTTCCTACAATGAATGCTCATTTCTCTTACAGTAGATACCATCTTTCAGGATAAAAATTCTCCCTAAGTGATTCTTCAGTGACATAAACAACCAAAGATAAAAATACTAGACTTAGTATGTAAAGGCAAACAAAATTATTGGATCCTCTGTGCTGGGGAATTGGTGTCCATGGCTCTTGGGTGGGATGGGTGGTTATAGTCCAGCTGAGCAGGCTTCTAGGATGAATGTTGTATGTTCCACAATCACCTTCCATCAGTTCTCCAATTCTCCATCCCAACTAAGTGGTCAGTTGTAATATCTGCTGCCTGAATATTGCTTCCCAAAGACCCAATAGATGGTGCATCCCAGAGATTCAACTGCTTATTTGTAGAAGATGACTTTGGGTAGCAGTGTTTGATGAAGTGAGAGATTTTCCCTAGAAAGAGACTGTTTTCTGCTCTGCCACAGCTGCCAAGGCGGAAGGTGACAGATAGGGTACGGGAGAGCTTTCCCTTTACCTCTGCTGTCTGCCTGACTGCAGCCAGAATGAAGATAATCTATGAGCAGTCTGGAGCATCACCAATGCTCTCTGCTCTGTATAAATCAAGAGGGTGAAAAGCTTAGTGAAAACAATGCTCTGGGTGCTTCTTTCTTCCCACTTGCAATGCTATCCATCAGACTCTGAAGGTCATTCAAAGCAGTGGGATAATCACTGGGGAGGGAAGGGGAAAAGAGAAGGAACACATGGCTAAACAGAAAATAGAGAGAAACAAAATATCTGGTTCCAAGAAGCTTTTATGGAAGTTCTGTGTCAGAGTCAACCAACAAGCTGACCCTAGGTGGACTGCTGATGTCAAGTGGACCCAAGGCATGGATATTGTTTGTGCTTACACATCAAGAGGGGACTTCTTTTATGCTGTCTATTCTATTTTAGAGCTTACATACAGTTTCTGTGTATTGTCCCCTGCAGAACTAGTGTGGTATACTGATTAAGGCACTGGACTATGACAGGGAAGATTCAAGTCCAGCTCAGTGATCTGGGCTAGACACTCTCTTCCATCACAAGAAAAATGGAGAAAAATGTTGTGGAGAAAAATGAAGTGGGGTTCTCATGCAGGAAACTTTGAATCCCCAAAGAACAAGGTAGGGTATACATCTAACAGAGAAACATAATAAATGCAATGATAGAAAGCTGTGATGCTAGTCCTGGAGAAGTTGTGATTGAAGGGAATCTAGATACCACAACAAAGAGGTGTTAGAGGCATAAACAATCTGGGGTCTCATGGAGCAAGCTTCTGCCTTTGGCTTTCAGTGCATGCCCTTCTGAGCGTGTCTGTCTGAAGATTCTGGAGAGCCACTCTCAGGTATGGAAGCTGCTGTCAGATTCCCTGATCAAAGGTTTCACATCTCCCTTTGTGTCATTCTCACAGGTTGCTGGATGGGAAGGAGGTGGAAGGGGGTTTGTGAAGTTGGAATGTAAGGGGTTGTTTTGGCTATAAGCACATCAAGGACAGGAGATTGAGATACGGTAGAAAGGCCATCTGGTTGGGAGGGGGAGTGACACGTTTCGTGGGAAAGGGAACTAGCTAAGGGAATGTAGTTTAAAGTAGGTTTTTGGTGGGAAGTCTTTATTCGCAGCTTGCCTTCTGTACCGTTCATTACGCTTCAATAAACCAGTTCAAAGAACTCCGGTTTCTTGACTGTGTGTGTGAATGCCTGAATGAGCAAGTGTTGACAGCTGCTGTGTGACTTTAGCCAGCTGTTACCTTAGCCCAACAGGTTGTCATCATAGGGAAAACTGGAGGAGGGTGTGCACCTTACATGGCCTGGACCTCATGTGGGAAAGGTGGGTTATAAATTAATCTAACAAATAAATAAATAACAAGAGGAGGACCACATAGACCTATTACAGGTGGGATGACTTGTAAAAGCACAGCTTGGATCATCCATGCAGAAGAACATAAGAAGTGCCCTTCTGGATCAGACCCCTGGCCCATCTAGTCCAGCAGTCTGTTCTCACAGTGACCAACTAATCGCACAAGGAAGCCCAGTAGTCCCCTAACAGATGGCCTTCAGAGGCAGTCCCACTGCCATCAAGGCTAATAGCCATTGATCCCCAGGAGTTCCATGAATTGGTCCAACTTTTTTTTTTTTTAAAGCCAGCTAAGCTGGTAGCCAGCACCACACCTTGTGGTAGCAGATTCCGAAGTTTCATTACTTAATGCACCATAGCAAAGAAAACAAAGATGAAAACCAAATTTCTTTAGAGAGTCGCTAAAATATGGCAAAGGAATCTTTTGTAGCCTAGTAGACACATCACTTGAAATGAGGCCTAGGAGATCAAATGAGCTGGCTGCTAAAATTGTGACACCTTCCCTCACATCCTCAGATGCTGGAGGCCTAGATTATGACTTTTTTGTTGTTCTGATGACTCATAGATTTACTTTCCTTTTCTGCCTAATGATCTCAGACAGACTGGTGTGTGGATTCATTCTAAGATGGATGAAACTGAAACGTAATATATTAAAGAAGTTCCACAGCATGGTTTGGAAAACCAGATGAACTAGATCTAGTATATGTAGATGAGTTGAAGAGTTGAAACTCTCTTTGAAGAATAGATTACAGTTTGGGAGACTCTGGACTCTTCCTTTTTCTTTTTTTTGGTGTCTTCAAGTCAGTTTTTGGCTCCTGGTGACTGCCTGGACAAGGCTCTGCAGTTTTCTTGGCAAGGTTTTTCAGAAGTAGCCTGCCCTTGCCTCCTTCCTATGGTTGAGAGACAGTGACTGGCCCAAGGTCACCCCGCTGGCTTGATGCCTCAGGTAGGACTAGAATTCAGGGTCTCCTAGTTTCCAACCTGATGCCTTAACCACTACACCAAATGGGCTCTCTTGGACTCATTAGAAGGCAAGAAATGAGGAGGAGGAGGAGGAGGAGGAGGAGGAGTCTACTATTTAAGTGAGCTTCTAATCAAGCTAACTTGTTATTTATAAAAGCATCATCTAGGGAATCTTAGACTTATTTTGAAAAGGATTATCTTTTAGCTTGGGACCTCAACATTTCATAAAATATATGAGACAGTTTATTTGGAAGGGTTCCAAAATGCCTTTTCTTGCTAAGTTCTGATTTGGTAACTGCCAAACCAAACTCCTTCATTTAATATCAAAATCAAAGGAATCTGTTGAACAGGTGGGAAGGTAGAAACATTTTATTTTTGCTGACTTATTTTTATTGTATTATTAATTATTCCTCTATGACCAACATCAACATTACTGTCTGGCTGTCTGTCTGCCTGTCATCTGCCTATCTATCTATCCTTCCCCTGAAATGCCTCTGTGATTTTGCATGGATTTGGATCTCTGGTGGCTGCTGGGTATTTTGCCTGGGGCAAAAATTCATGGCAAGACATTTTATATTTCAAAGCAACCGAGTCAATGAAAACATTTTAAAGAGGGAGAAAAAAAGCAAAAGAAAAGGACTTATTGTTATTTAAGAGACCAAGCATCTTTGTTTGGATGCCAGGGTTTGACATGGCCATCTGTCAAATCACCATAAAGGCATTATACTTTCCCTTGGATGCTGAGTGCTTAGGTTACTCTCTGCTATGGTATGTTAAGCAAGAAGTCCCTTGTGGCTCCCTGTCATGAGCGTGAAATCCTCAGAAAAGATTCCAATTTAAGAATGGAATTGGGTTTGCCTGCACAGAATGGATTAGAACTCTCACTGCCCTGCAGTCCAAGCTCAGTTCCCTACAGTACTAGATAGAGCAGAGAATGACTCAAGAGATTGTGAATGGGAAGATCTCTGCAGAATGGAACCAGCTTCATGCCTGCTGCCAAGCAACATGGAAAATGCTTCTAAAGCTGGGCTTTTATCACGTCCTCAGCAGCTGCGCTGTGTGCACATGAAGGAGCTAGATTTGAAAAGCAGCTATTTATCAGCTCAGATGGCATAATCAATAACCTCACCCTCCTCCTTGACATTGCCTTGATGGAATACCCAATCAGAAGTTATTTAACACACTGCAAGATGCAACGGACACCAGGAGGAACCTATTTACAGCTCCGCCACTGGATGGCCCACCAATTCATTGAGCTTTTCATCTCACCCAGCACACCTTCCTTCATGTCTCCTTGCATAGCTGGTGTACACTTCCTTAGTTCCTTCCTTCAGCTATCTTTTCCTGTTTCCTTCCCTTCCGAACCTCTCCCCCGCCCTCCCCATGCCTCCCTCCTTGGCAGATAAACTTTATAATGGTTATAATTTATCTGCTGCACAGCTTCATTAAAGTCAATGCCAAGACAGAACTGTGCGAGTAATTGAACCTGTTCCTAGGTGATTCTTGTTACACTTTTTCTGAAAGAAGCCTTCCCGAAGCACCTGCTTTTTTTTTTACCATAAGCACAGAGTGGTCAGGAGTGACTGCTCTAGGTTAGACAGTTGTGTATGCGTAAGAAAGAGAGGACTAAAGAGGAGATCACAGAATGGACAAACTACATTTCATGTTGGCTGAAAATGACTCTTGTATTTATTTCTTTACTATCCTCTTTCAGTGTTGGATGAAATGAAATGTTCTTCCATTTTCTTTTTCCCACCTAATGACCATGACCTTCTCATGCTTTGCTTTGCTGCAACTTTACTTACAACTCTGGTCACAGAGTGCATGAAGTGTTCTATCAGTGGACAACACTATCTATAGTCCTTTGCTTTGCACACCACAGTTCTGTCTCAAGGGAAGGCTTCATGAGGAATCTCATCCTTTGGAATATATGTATATATTTAGCTTGGAGAGCAGCAAGAAGTCTGTAGGCTAGACAGGAAAGTTAAAAAGAAAAAGGAATTAGCAAACCACTTCCATATTGTGGCCAAGAAAACGGTGTGTGCAGGTTCATGAAGGCATCGAGAGTCAAGCTCGACTCAGGAGTTAATCTGTCCTTTACTGTATGGGACAGAGACTACATTATCTGACCTTGAACTAAGCAAAGTTCAAACTGACCTTGAAGAAGTTGCAAAGGATTTGGGACCCGCACTATTCTTAGGGCCATAAAACCTCTCAGAATAAAGGTGCACATCATTTTTTGCTTGAGGGTCATATTTGATCTTTGAGTGTTATGCCAGTCAGTGGGTGGGATCAGTGATAGTTAACCTACTTAATCCCCATATATGGAACAGTCTCCCCCTTCTGAAATATTAATCCTAAAATCCATCAGCCATGAATTTTCTGCAGTATGTTTGACGTCTGTATCCATGACATTGGTGACAACAAAAATTACAGGGAAAAAATTAGAGAGAAATGTCATGGCGTGGGATGTTTAGTTCCCTTACTGCTTCCCAGCCCTGAAAATAAAGGCTGCCTGATCATATTTGATCTCTTTTGGAGGGAAGAATTCAGTAAATGGCTGAACTTTATATACATAACCCAGAAGTTACCTGAAGCTGTTATGAACCCATTTCTCTCTTCTCGGCATCATATATTAATGCCAGGTGCCAGAATCCACCCTCTGTACTCCTTTCCTTCTTGTCACTGATCACTAACTGGCCATACTGCTAATGACTTCCACCGATCCTGTGGTGCAGCGTGTCATTTGGACAATGAGCGCTGAGTCAGGAGACTTCTCATTTCCCTTCAGGACATTGACTAATCGCCACGATTAGAGGCAGAATTACAGAAAAAGGGTGAAGGCACAGCAATGTTTCATGCAACTGATGACCAAATGCCCACTGCTGAAGAAACAAACAAGGAATTCAAATAGCAAAGCCACTTCCAAATCTCTTCAAGCTCTAAGCAAGAGAAGGTAACACATTGGATGAAAAAGTCCCTTGAAACATTTGTCTCCTTGAAAGACATGCACACTGTTACCAATTCTGGAGGAAGGTAGGAGGCTACTGTCATGGCAGGGGTTGGATGAAACACTAAAAAGAGATCATTTTGGAGGGTAACCATGTGATCCCTGAGCCAGTAATAGTTTCTGCTGTCACTAGATGTTCGTCTGGATACCCATCAGAAGGTAGCAAAGAGCTTTCTGTCTCTTAGCTGGCATGTGCTGGTTGTCTAGGGTCTTGCAGCCCGGATCTGTTAGCAATAACTTACCTGCATCAATTTCTACCGTCAGATATGGCAACATAGTTTTGATAAAGCTATAATTTATCAAGGGTGCTTCAAAACTACAATATCATGAGATTCTATTTGCATATTGCAACAAAAGACACACAACATTTCTTCCTCTTCTTCTTCTTGGTAATGCATAGAGAGTTGACAACCCAATTCCAAGAATATAGCTGGGGAGGTCTAGAATGATAAAATTTGATAACTTAACACTTGGGCCAGTGATTCCATACCAAAGAACCCTCTACCACTAAATTTCTTTCATGCACCACTCTCTCTGACCTCATACACTGAAGCAGATAGTGAGACTCTTGAAACTTCATCTACAGCTGGCCAGCTTCACAATAGCTAGCCTTGAAGATAATAAAATTGACCCTTTTAGGAAGGCCCTGGCTCATCCATACCACATGTAGCTACACTGTGAATGGTTTTGGTCAAAAGCTCAATTGGCTGTGGACCAATGTTGAGTCTCTTTGTTCCTCATCTATTGACTTTGTCTTACAGCATAGAATCTGTGGCTTCTGATACCTTGATATAAACTTTTGTGATGAACTAAAATCTTTAGGGCCATATAGATTGTATCCTAGAGAACAGAAATAACTTGTTAATGGTCTGGTTGAACTTTTATTAACCCTGAGAATAGCCAGATGGCTACAGGAGAGCAAACACTGTCTCTATCATTAAGAGGTGGGGAGGAGAGAACCAAAGTCATGTCAATTTTGTACCAATACCTATAAAAATTCTAGAGTGGATTATTGATTGAACTGTAAGCACATTAACTGTAAGCCCATCAGTGTTGTGGGTAGATATGTCAAGAACAAGTCTTGTTAGACTAATCTTATTCCACTGTTTTGTTTGGGTAATGTGTTTAGTAGACTGTGTGACTGCTGTGGACATAATATAGCATAATTTCTGTATTCTAATTGGCATGATACTTTAAGAAGTATTCAGAAAAGCTAGAAGAACTCCTAAGCTGGGCATGAAGAGGTGCCTACTTCCAGCTAAGGGAAGCACCAGATGTGTTTCACGCTGTGAAAGGAACCACATGAAGTGTATTGTCCCTGCACTTTGACAAGATGGAACACATTGCCTGTCCAGTGCAGTTTGCCTTGTCAAGACTAGCTGTGCCTACTTCCCGGAGCCTTAACAATTACCAGAATGGTGATGGGATTCCCTTTGTTAGATAGGCTTAAACAAAGGCTACACAGCTCTGTAGGAGGAGACTTTAATTTGGATTTCTGCACCAAGAATAGGTTTGGATTCCATGTTTTGTAATTTCATGAATTCTGAATGGTCTTGGAAAATATGGAACACAGGCTGCTTTTCTGCAGGTTACGTACAACATCAACAATCACAGCGTCTTCTTGCTTCTGGCACATCATTTCAATTAACCACCTGAAAGAGCTAGCATGAAGATAAAATACTGGGCCCTGATAGATACCACTCTGAAATCCTTGGAGGAAAGGGAGAAAATTAAACAAGATGGCATTTTTGGACTTTTCAGCCAGATACTTCCTCTCATTTTGAGAACATTTATTGCAGCTGGATAACTTTTTTCCACCCCTTAATACTGAGCAAACAGACTTTGAATTGTCACAGAAAGGAAATAAGTAAACACACACAGTGTCACCATGGGTCCACTACAGCCAATTTTTAAAATTAAAGCAACATTGTGAAACACAGAGAAGGGTTTGTAGGCAATTCTTGTTTTCTTCTCTTTCATGTGATCTCAGGCTAAATTTCCCTGCTCTAGCTTTCTCTTGCTCTCTGGCTTTCTAAGCCTGCATGGAGGGAGGCAGGGATTGCAAAGGAATGCAAAAGCCAATCACAGATAAAAACCACAGTAAACCAGATCTCAGCCCTGGTAAAGAAGCAAGCATAAGAAATTTAAAACAACCCTGCCTTGATTTGGCATGGTATAGGAGAAGACAGAGGGGAACTGGCAGGCTTTCAAGATTCAGTTATTATACCCTACAAAAAGAAAACCAAATTTCAATATCCTTGCAATGTCCGATTTTTGAGCTGGTCTATCTCAAAGGACCAACAGGCTTTTCAATCTGACCAGTTTCACAATCAATCAATCTTTTATTACAGTCACTGACCAAATAAAATACAAATTTGTACAAATACAAAGAAAAATGCATGAAAATGGAATAAAACAAAACATGTTAATATTAATGGTGGGATCATCAGTGGGCAATCAGAATCTGCCTAATTTTACAGACAGTAGTAACAACATTTAGCTCCGTTCAAAGAAACTGAATCATACTGATCAGATAGCAACAACTGTACAGAAAAAGATCAGAATTTCCCGGTGTATTTTATCAAATAGGGGGTTATAAAATGGTTCTGTGAGTCCTTACAGAAGGTACAGTATAGCAGGACATGAGCTGTAGTTTCAACAGCCTCTTGTCCACAGGGGCACAATCTCAGCTCATCTGGACCAGTTTCACTGTTTACAAATGATTGAAGATCACCCTTACTATTCATCCTTGGATTTTCTTTTATTTAGCAGCTGGCATACTTACCAGTCTTGGATTTTGACTGAAGATGTGTGTTAGCCAGAGTTAGCAACTCCTATTTTCCTCACAATTCTGGGCAATCCATCACTATATAAAGTCAGTCTTCCCTGTTAGTTTTTGGTGCATGTGGAGTTTCCTTTCTTTCATTAAAGGGTATGGAAGTAGAGGACTCATAACAGCATTTATACACACAGACTGTTTTATTTATTGGGCTAACCATAACATGATTAGTGTGATTTCGCCTTGGTATTATTATCAGCATTATTGTGGTTTATGAACTAAAACACAGTTTAGGGTTAGGTGAAATTAGCAGTTCGTGGCTAACGACATAAATCAGATTATCCATGACTGAGCAAGATCAGGAGAGAAGCCAGAACTGGGTTCAAGTAGTTCTAGCAAATGGGATGGAAGTCCTACCAGCCAATCCCAGAAGCACCCAAACTATGGCCAATTTTCAGCAGTGGATCATCTTCTTTTCAAAGATATTGGACAAGCATGACCAGTAAAGTCCCCAAGGGTGTCCACAGGGAGGTGATCTGAAAAATAGAGATGGCTTCTTGATGCCCATAAAAAAGGGAGGGGCTTTGATTGCATGGTGGTGGCCACCATCTTGACTTTTTAACCCCTTCCCTGCAGACACCCTTTTTAGGCCCACTTGCTGAAATGAATCTGTGAATTCAGTTAATCTCAGTTGACAACAGCTCCCAGAGGCCTATAAAAATATCCACAAGCATTGCAAAGCAGAGTTTCAAGTTGCTCAGTCACTAAACATTATACTTAAAGAAGGAACACAAACATCCTAGTCAGAGAGTCCCCAAAATGGCAGGTCTCTGTCATTTCCGTGATGCAAAAAACCATGGTCAGCTGCCTCTTCCACTCTGCAAACATCACACAGTCCATTTACATCCCTTCCAATTCTGAGGAGATCCTGTCTTATGTGCTACAACTTGGCAACATTCAGAAAAGACTAACCTGTTTCGCCTGTCCCACCAGCAGTCAGACTGCCCACATCTCAGAATGACTCAAATCAGGCTGAATGGCATAAGCTTTTCTTCCCATAAGCATGTCTGACCTCCCCCTGTCTCTGCCATTCATCTCTAATCTTCCATTTAAGCTTACATTTAATCTCCAAAGGAGATAAAAGCAGAAGAATTATCCACACCAGCATGACACAAAACCTTCTTAGCTGCGTGATCCATCTTTTCATTCCCCCCAAAATACCTGTGTGGATCAGGATCCAACAGAAGTGTTTTTTTTTTTCAAAAAAAGCCACAATTCTCTGTTCTGAAAACAGCTTTCATTCACCAAATCATTCTTCCAACCCACTCCTCCACAGCACTGAGTCGTCCCCAGATGGCCAGCTTTATCCCCTTAGCTTTCAAGCCTCCACTCTAAATCAGCTGGATTCCAGTGGCTTAGTAGTCAAAATGCTGGGTTTTACCTAAAAGCAGTAGCAACTTCCAAGAAGCCTTTCCTTTCAATGTGATGCTTCTATGGCTTTCAGCCCTCTATCTTTTCACCTGCTACCATTGATGTCCTTCTTGTGGACCTGACTGGGTCTCAGAAGAGTCTACATCAGAAAATAAGGCTGCAGGTAACTTCACAGCAGGGAGTAGTGTTTTGCTGCTTGTCCTTCTGGCTCCTTCAGTCTCCCAGCTTCCCTGAGTCCTTGTCATTCTCTGAGGATGACCTTTCTTCATGAACCATATAGGTCTCCCTTTCCTCCACCTGGTAGTGAAAGTTGCCATGTGGAGCCTCTTTTTTTACCATCATCATATTAAAAACAGAATGAAAAAAAAAATCTCTGACTTGGGTGTCTCATCCCACCCTCCCATACTGATCTTTCCACTACAGGTCACCCTTCCCCAACTGCCGATGAAAAGTTATTCCTGAGATCTGCTTTGTAGATCAAGACTATGTGGGCAGGCTCATTTTGTCAGGATGCAGAAATGACTGATGGCTTGTTTCAAAGGCAATTAAGCCACAAAAGAGACAATGGACCACACAGACACGTCCTTCTCTTCTGCCATCCTTTATATTCTGGACTGTTCACATATCTACTTGGGGCCTTTCTCACCAGTGATGCCTTGTTCTTTGGAAAGGAAGGATGGTGGCATATGGTTTCATGCCTTCACATGCATCCTTGGGTCATTGAAGAAAGCTGGTAGCATGCCAACTTTTCCCCAGGAATTTTGGGCAGAGAGCTTTAAGTCTCCTTTGCTGTTGGGTCCTGGCAAGGTTATTTGGCAGGGTTAATGCCTACTAGCTTGAACAACAGGATGAGCATCCATCACGAGCTCCTTGCCAATATTCCATATTGCTGGATTGGGGGCACCATGAGAACGTTGTGGTTTTAGATTGAACATTGTTCAAAATGTAGGTTTTAGTGATAGAAAGTTAAACTGGAACAAGGTAGCACCTGGCCCTTAGGTTCTGGCAGAAGTCCAAGGATACATGAAGCTGACGTTAAGAGTATATTGGCACAGCACATTTTGTCACCCTCTTGTTGACAAGCTTTTAAGAAAAGGATGCTAGGATGCTACAAACAACAAACTCTGGCTTCTAGTTCTCATTTCTGATAACAGAATCACAGTGCTTTGTAGCACTAAGCCTTAGAGAAGCCTCAGGTCCTTGTTAAAAGGGTCTGGATGACATCTAAGATGATGGCCTACACAGTCCCATGCGTGGAACAGGCTGTCTTAGCCTGTTTCATCTCTTTAGTCTTATATAGTACTATGTTCTCTGGAATCCCTGCAGTAATAAATGAGGTGTTGTCATGTTCACCGTTCCAATGTTGCTGGTACATCGTAACGTTTCGCATGTCATTTCACTGATATGTGTTTCATCTGGGAAGGGTGGAGGATTCCATCTCGGGGAGTTGTTATCTGTTGGCTGCTGGGTTGGAATGTGTTTGGGTTATCTCATGTGTTCAAGGTTACTTTCCCAGGACATCAGCAGAAACGGTTACCAGCACCTGGGGGGGGGGGGGACGGGGGGGCGGGGAGTTTGCAATGGCCGGGTGAGGGGGGGGATTACGTTTGAGGCAAGGGTTTTTAGTTTGCATTTGGCACGCTTTTACTCATTCTCAGCTTTCTCTGTATTTGCATACTATTCTTTTAATAAATCAGATATCATTAAGTACCTGCTTGTGAGTCTGAGTCTATTAGGATAGGCAACCATTACAGGTGTGCATATATACCTATGTCCTGAAAATCCAAATGGCATATATAGAGGGCAATCTTTAACTTTGTCCTTGATTTTTCCAACTGGATCTTCCTCAAACTTATCTATTTCCTTGTTCTTTGTTTTAGTTTCCTTGATCCTCCCCAAACCTGAAATAAATGAAATCCTTTTCTGAATTAGAGCTTCTTCTTGGGTTGATTGCCATTAGTATGTTTAACATGAATGCCACAGACAAAAGTGATCAAGGTTACAATACCCAATCCTAATTTTATTATTTCTAAAGAGTTTACTGTACACTTCACTGCTTAATTATAGTCTACTGCTCAAATTAGAACAACCAGCTGTTTTATACTCTAAGGGACACCTAGCCTTATTGGACCGGCATGCAAGAGAATAGGAACATTTTTTTTTAATGAACTCATTGCTGCACATACACATTCAGTGGGAAAAACAGATATGGATCTCCTTTCATATCATTCAATGTTGCCATTTTTTAAAGCTTTTAAACAGGTTTTGACTTAAACACATAGTTGAAACACTGACAAATGAAGTAGATGTCAACAATTTTGCTTTTCCTTGTCTGATTCAGATTGATTCTCTGGTCCTCCAAAGTACATCTCAAGCTGTAGCCATCAGAAGCTGTATTAATGTCTTATTTCTAACTTATCATTAAAGGGTCCTCTATATGCTCAAAATCAATGTCTGGACAGGAGAGCAGAGGATTCCATTCCCCATGGTCTCCAACTCAATTCAAGGCAGCAGGCACTGCTGTGCAAAGGTAACCAGGCATGGAAGAAATAATACAGCAAAGTCCCAAAGGAGGGTGCTTTGATGAAATTATCAGCCACTTCTAGAGCCTTCAGCTCTAGAACAGCTAACGTACTCCCCATTATTAGTTAGAGGGTATGGTTGGAAGGATCTGCTTCTAAGCACAGAAGTTGTGGACTTCCAAGAAGATATCTGGTTCACTGATGAAAATCATGACTTAGATCTTATCAAGGTCTGTTTGTTTGTTTGTTTGTTTATTTAATCAAATTTCATCACCACCCATTTCCCTCTAAAGAGGGACTTTGGGCAGTTTACAGTAAAGATAAAAAGGGATTAAAATACAATAAACACAAGATATCTTAAATATAAATATAAATAATATAAATATAAAATAGCATCCAGGATGGCAATATTAAAAGTTCTGATTTAAATTAATAAATACAAGGGAACCACTTTAAGGCACTAGCCAACCCTAGGATTGACTACCCCCCTTCCCACCCCAAGTGAGATGGCAGAGCCAGGTCTTTAACCCTTTCTGGAAGGCCAGGAGAGAGGGGGCCTGCCTCACCTCTGGGGAAGAGTGTTCCACAGGGCGGGGGCCATGGCAGAGAAGGCCCACTTCCTGGGCCCTGCCAATTGACAATCTCTCATGGATAGGTTTTGTAACATGCCTTCTCTGCCTGACCAGGTGGGACGGGTCGATGTAACGGGGGTGAGGAGGTCCCTCAGGTAAATTGGCCCCATGCCATGTAGGGCTTTAAAGGTGATAACCAACACCTTGAATTGGTCCTGGAAGCAAACTGGCACCCAATGCAGCTCCTGCAGCAAAGGTGTTACATGTGTCATCCTTGGGTCACCCAAAACTGCTTGTGCAGCCACATTCTGAACCAGCTGTAGCTTCTGGATACTCTTCAAGGGTAGCTCCACGTAGGGTGCATTGCAATAGCCTACACAGGAGATGACTAGGGCATGAGTGACTGACCGGAGGGCCTCTTGATCCAGGAAGGGGCATAACTGGTCAATCAAGGTTTCAGAGAAGTTCCCAAAACTATCAGGTTAGGTAACTCAAATGAGTGAGGATGCTCCTATCTCTATAAAATAAGTTCCTTTAGAGTGTTTTAGATGAATATGCAAGCTTAAGTAAAAATATCTCTACTGAGAACTCCACAGTAGTTGTCACATCTTGGATTTCAAATATAAAGACTATTCTGGAACAATACCACTTTGTCCCCACAGTATTTTGAAAAGCAGCATGTTCTGAAAACATGAAAATGTACTCTGCTCTTAGCAATTGCAGAGTTCTGGCCGAAAGGCTGTTCTTGTAAAATAAAAGATGTCTGGCAACCTTCGCTGAAATGCCACTAAGATGCAGTGATTGTTAAGAAGGTGCTATTGACTGGGGGCTTAAATGCAACAGAAGCACATTCAGTATAAGCAAGCTGTGCCACTAAACCTATTACAGAGTTGCAAATAAATCCTTAATGAATATTCTTTCAGGAAATCTCTTGCTTTTAATTATGTGAAGACTGTTTTTTAAAAGGCAGAATGAAAAGCTTAGTTTCTTTGGCCACATGAGCAGATGAAGGAAACAAGGGCAGTAAGGAAACGGGTATGGGAACCATTCCAAAATCAACAGATTCTAAAGAATTCTGCTGAAAACCTACTGGAGGGCAAAGCTAAGGGTGATGCTCCCACCAAGCTCCCTGACATGACCAGGGGTGTCTGCAGATGTGGTAAAAAAAGTCAAAATAGTGGCCATACCTGAGTGATCAAAGCAAATGCAATGGAGAAAAACAAACGGGGCACTTCAGGGATCACCACAGAGGGCGATTCTACTTATTTAATTGATTTTATTATGCATTTATCTTTCACCTTTCCTCTGAGGGTCTGTGAAGATTTCCCCACAACAGCAATCCTATTTAAAGGAATTTACAGCTGACCTTGGGGAAAGCATAAGAGAGCCAGGGGTGGCAGAGTGGAGAATGAGCCAGTAAGGAGGACTTGGAGAAGAGATTACACAGTCCTAAAATAGGAGGTGTGAGAAACAAACTCTAATTAACCCACCTTGATTTTGTTTAGTCAAAGATGGGGCAGAGAGAAATTTGGGCAGGCTTTCAAGAATTAACCACAATGACCTTGAGCCAGTCATTCTCTCTCAGCCCTAAGAAGGAGGCAATGGCAAACCACTTCTGAGATCTTGCCAAGAAAACTGCAGGGACTAGTCCAGGCAGTTGCCAAAAATCAGACACAATTGAATGGGGGGAAAAAAAATCATTCCTGAAATCTCTTAACCTGGCCTTCCTCGAAGGGCTGATGCCCTAAAAGATGGACATGGCTGAGAAAGACTGGCCAGCTCAGGAACACCCAGTGAATTCCCTGGTTGAATGGGACCTTGAACCTATATCTCCCTGGTCCCTTTCCAAGACCTTAACCACTATACTACACTTCCACTCCAGGAAATACTAGAGAAAATGCCACTACCGCTGTTACTATTTGCTTTTTTTAATTAAAGAAAAACCCCTTGGGCTCTTCACTAATTTTAGATGATAAATGCAGCCTCATTTATCCCTCAGACCAATCTGGAGAATTTTTCTCTGGATGTTTAATTTTAAAAATCAGTCAGATATTTGCCAGAATAGAAGCCCACCCCTAAAGCAGATAATGAAATGAAGAAGCATATCCTACCCTACCTTACCTAGTATGTAAACTTCTGACGGTACTGGGATTCATACTGCTATAGAATTATGAACTATAGTAGGACAATTCCTTATTAAAATAGAGAATGAAAAAAAAAAAGAAAGAAAATGAAATAAGCACTCTCATATCCAGTTAGTCTGGCAGTCACCTGTAATGTTCTGAAATCAAAGAGAATACATTCAGTACTTAGCTCCTAAAATAGATGGGCCCTAAAGCTATTGGGCCCATGTCAATCAAGCGAGAAGCCCTTAAATCTATCTGATTTGCAAAGGCTGATAACTTTAATGCATACTTCTTATAAAAGGCATTATTGTCTTTACTTTTGTATCAGATGTTTTAAAGCCTAACAATGCATGGGGTTAAGAAGAGTTCTGGTGGAGATTCTGCTGGGGATACGAGAACTATTTGATAGGATTACAAGCTGCTTTGGGCCTCCCAAGATAGGGATCCTACATGGCATTTTTCCCAATCAGAACAAAATTGGTATTTGGCAACTGCTCCCTGGTGAGAAAAAAGGGAGAACAGCTAACTATGATCTTACTATGCTGCTGGCACTCGTTAAGTGTAAGACATAGAACTGGGGTCTCACTGACAGCTACCCAGGGATATACACTGTGTTTATCTGAAGAACAATGAAAACAACTTCACTGTAATATAAAGTCTGGTGGGAGGGCTACTGAAAATTCATTTTGGCTGGGTTTGCGTAGAATGCTAGACTAGGGTAATGCAAGTTGGGTAGATTGTAGTTCATGTTGTTCTGAGAACTAGTCTATTGTTTTGACATATTGTATGAACTGGGCCATCATGTTAGGCCATCAAATGGTTTAGCTCAGGGCACTGTGTGTCATGTCAACCCAACTGTTGTGTTTTGCTAAGTCTGTTTTAGATTGCAATAGGAACTTAGTGCATAATGTTATATATGTTATGCACAGCATATCTTTGGTTGAAGCTCTTTCCTTCTGCCTGAAATCAACACAGAGACACAACAATTAGAAGGGAGGGAGGAAAACCTTCCATTGCTGGGGTAGAACACATGGGGCTCTACAGGATGGGTATGCAGGAATGGGTTCTGAAACCACATCAAGTGCTTTGGTTTAGCATGCTATGTGGCTGCAAAGACGGCAGCTGATAAAGCAACTCTGCAATTTGTCAAGCTGTGTGGCCCCACACAGTCTTCTTTAATTCATAAGCTTAAGTGTAGTTAAGCAAATCATGGTTTAGTGTGATGGAATCCCAGCACATCTGCACCTGGCTTGCATCCAATAAGAACAGTAATGTTAAAATCCTTTCTTGAAGCTATGTTTTACTCTCTACTCTTCCTCTCCCAAGAGTCAAAACCTCACTGTCATTCCATGTTCAATCCCCAGTCCCCCCCCCCCACCAATCAATTTTATTGCTTCAAGTTCTCTTCTTCTCCCTTCCACCCTTGCAATGGCATCACTTTCCTCCAAGCTTCCACCATCTCTTGGAGGACAAAAAGCAAAGTGATGCTATTTCCTGAAGCAGACCAAGATGGATGATGAGTTTGCTTTGGGCACGTGCAACAATTTTCAGAAAGGAAACACTGAATCAAACGATTGAAGAAAAATTAATCCGCACACTGGAAGACTTAATTATTCATAACATTCTTGAGTTACTTCCTTAGGTGTTCATTTCCAACTTCAAAGCCATTGCTCTTTGCTAACTTAGGAGGCTCTGCATACTCACAAAGCCACCACTGACAATCACCTCAGAATTTCTTAGTAATTTATGTCAACTAGTATATGGATAGGTGATGTTCCTTGAGTGGTGTTCCACACTTTCTTTGTGTATGCACACTTCGGGCTTGATCCATGTTTCAGAATAAAGCTGGATATGATTTATCTGGTTTCAGTTTAGCATGTTATGTGGACTCAAACATATGAGCTTATTAAACAAGCCATAGCTTAGCCCCATGTGTAAAGACAGATATGCACATGCACATACATGCATGCATACTTGCCCTAAGTCAATTAGTTCCCCAGGTTTTCCCTTTTCATTTTCAAAGAAGAAAGCTGCAATTTTCAGAAGCAAAACCACTATTTTATAGAAAACATGGGACTGAGGGGTAATGAATTTTCTGCAGATCTCACTGTGCTTGTGATTTCTCATAGCTTGGGTGAATCTGCCCACCCTTTCCAAAGCAGCTTTCTTCTTCCTGAGAACAGTGACATGGTTACATGCGTAATCAGATTTGCCATCACTCTGAATTAGCTTAATTTCCCCATGGTGATGTTCTCCCATACCCAGATTTGATTTGCTGGGTGATGACATAGCTCTTTATAGGGGGAAAATGACTGATGTAAGGAAGGAAGAACAAGGCAGAGTGCCAAAGCAGCTGCTGATAGGATCTGAAGAAATCTATGCAGCACTGTGCCAGTTATTCAAGAGAAAATATCACTAGAATGGGGACTAGAGGAATATTATGGAAAAGATTAATTCCTTTCAGTTCCATCATGGAAAATATGTCAAAACTATTAAATGAAATGGAGAGTCCCCATTTCTGTGCAGTCTTAACTAGCACCTTCCACAATCACTGCCCCTCACAATATTTTTGCAAATATGGATCACTCCAAATTGAAAAATGTTAATGACTGTCATTTTCTTCAGCTGTCTAATTTCACTTGACAGATGGAGGCAATGAGGTCATAGTTGCCTGCTTGCTTTTTCTTCTGCTGTGTAAGTCTTCTATTAAAACATCTAGACATCTCTTACTTTACTTGGGGTTATGCTAATTAAGGTGATTATTGTACTGTAGAAAGGGTCTTTGATGTTTGCAGTCAAGGTGCTAAAAGATTTAAGAAGGATGTAGAGAATGCGTCCATAGTAAGGACCATGTTTTCTCCTGGTTTTTCGGTGGCTGAGCATCATAGGAGGTTGTGGCAACAAAGTCACAAAAGGAGGCAGGTTGAGGTTTTAGCCCTTCATTTGTCTGTCTGTTGCTCTGTCTTTGTCTTACAAAGGATGGTAAAATGGTACATTCAGACTAATGAAGCCAATTTGATAAAATGATTTCTATGGATCCAGGAGAGGCCACATAGACTAATGAATCCCTGGTTTTTAGGGATTTGATTATCAGAGGTATCCAGAGGATATAGTAAAAAAAAATTGAGAGGGCAGCCATGATGGTGTGATTGAACCTGCTTTTTAATGCCCATTGCATCATTCTGACTTTTCTAACCATACCCTGTGGACTCTCCTGGGCATTTTCATTCCTACCTTTTCCTTCATTTCATACCACTAGATTTGGCATGAAAAAAATACCTGTTGCATTGGTAAATCCTAGCCCAGTTTAAATCCAGAAGGTACAATCAGGGACTGGAAGATTGACTGTGTCAGCTCTCCATTCCATCATATCCATATTTTCGCTATCTTTAATTCCATGCAGCATGCCTCTCTCTCCCTCTCCCTCTCCCATCTTCCCTTAGGCAGAATTGTCTGACATAAAGACAGATTTCTCAACTGATGTAAATGCAATCTCATTTCATCAAGGCCAGTAAGGCAATGTCAACTTATGCCAGCTGAAGATCAGGCTCGTGTTCTTTAAGAAACTGTGAACTTGTTTAAATCTGGTTATTCCACTTCTCTGTTCCCAGCCTTCATAAAGTTTCAGGGAGGTGGAATGGATGAATTATACACTAGAAATATCAACTTCTAGGTAGAATAATTGGTGGAGGTAGAGAGAAAGTGAGCGAGAGAGGAGGAAACGAGAACCAAGACTGTCTGCGTGTGCGCATGTGAGTATCTGTCATACAGATGGAGGAAATATCCTTGCGGGACTAAATTGCATTCAACATAATAAACTATCATCTTGAAACAAGTGCTCCAATTGAGTTTTGATGTAAACGCTAATATTTTCTCCACTCTGCTATTCTCTGCTGGGGAGATCTCATGTATATTTCACTAGGTGTCCTACCTACCGTTGCTCTCATACATCAAAGGGTTCGAGGACAAGGAGCCTGATTCTGAAAACATTATTCTTTTAAAGATTTATCCTCTCGTCCAACCACCTTCTCAGCTGAGGGAGACAGTGAAACCTTCCATAAATTATTTTAATGCAGTACATTAAAATACATACACAGCACATAGACTTGCATGCTTCCCCCTAGCAAACTTGTAAGGCAGGAATAAGGCAAAGCAAGTAAACAACAACAACAACAACATGCTAACATTTAGGGTGATGCAAGGGAAAAAAAAACACAGTTCTGCTTCCCCATGTTTGCTAGTTGAGGCCCTTTCTGCAAGAGTATTGCTTATTTATTGAAATTGCCATTAGCTAGTTTGACTGTCTTTTGCTTTGCCCAGCCCACAATGATGTCATCAGGGAGACAAATCACTGCGAGACCATCTCAGTCTGTTTTTGGTGGGATCAGCCCTGGCACCAAATCCCAAAGGTATTGTCCTCATACATGGTTGTCTTAATTTACTATGTAATGATAGAATCAAAGCCATTCAGCTATGATATACTATATTCGTATCATTTATCTTTGAAGGAAAGGGGAACAGCAGCCAGGCAGAGGGAGGTAGAAAAGATGCTGTAGTTTACTGTTATCTTTCTAAGAACAGCTTCTTCTTCACCAAATCCACAACTTCCAATTTAAATGCAAGGCAAAAACCTTAAAGAACATTGAATCAAATCCTTAGGAGAATAGAGCCTTCAGACCACAAAAATCTTTTATATTCCTCTTGCTCTCTCCTCACTCATTCTCTGGGCCCAGAACAGGAGAGAAATTGTTCAATTTGCATTTTAATACAATCCTTCCCGATTCATGTTTCCCAAATGTATATATGAACCGGAATAAACTCTTAGGCCACCAAATGAGTACTTTTCCAGACTTCATGGTGGAGTCCTCAGTTGAGAGAAATAACTGTAACCAGTTTATCTGATGCAGAAGGGCCTGCAAAACATTCAAAGTAAAACACAGAAAAATGGCAAAGCCCAGGTCCTTAATCTTGTTGTGTAAGTTGAAAATGCAGAAAAGATGCCGAATTGCTGAACTGTTTTATTCTTCCCCAAAATAAGTTCCTCAGAAATATTGGGAACAATAAGAATAAGCATAATAATGCCATCTCATTTTTTTTTTAATTGGTAAAAACAAACTTCAGGGTACAATTCATTGAAAATGAACTAACAAGTAACAGTCTGTGTGGCCACTAGGAGTCAAAAACAACTTGATGGAACATAATCAATCAACAGGTAACAATAGTTCGGTCTAAAAGAGTTTAAGATTTTAAATTACCTAAGCCCCAATACTACCTAATCTGACTAAAGCCTTCCTGAGAACCGGTTTCTCTTCTTCCTTATTCTTCTGACTAAACTATAGGAAAGCACTTCAACATGATGTAGAGGATGGTTGCTTTGGGAACATTTGTGAAAAACAATGGAGAATATTCCACAACTGTTCTTCTACAAGAACTAAGAAGCTGTGGTCACATAGCAGAGTTAAACAAGCCAGTTACAGACGTAAGAGATGCATTCACTCAATATGCTAGGCTTGCTTTTTTTTTAACCAAATGCATGAAGATTTGCAAAGTTAAGTTCTCTTAGGATGCATTTTGCTTGATTGTTGAAGCAGCCTACTATCAGCGCCGCTGTTCACGGAAAAAACAGGACAGGATATTCACAGTGCAGAACAGAGAGAGAACTTCCTCAGCCTTCTGCAGCACCTTCCAAAAAAATGCTACAAGACAGCCCTCTGTAATGGTCACTCATCAAATGTCTGTGATATATCAGTCATACTAAGTATTAACTTTCTGTGAATGACCGCTGAAGATAAAATGCTAACTCAGTTTTGCTGCTAGCAAGGGACAGAGCTGGGGAAGCTGTTTATCCACAATTGTTAGCGATAGGGATATCCCAAGAAGTCCAAATGTATGCTTTGAGAATCTAAAGAGCATCAAGGGTGTTTAGATGTTTGTTTATTTATTTAGTTTTGACTTATGCTAAGCAAGAGAATCATAATTACGTGTACGGCAGAAGCCTAATTGCATTTTAATATGCTGCCACTGAAAGTGGGCCTTTGCTGACATATGATGTAGCAGAGGCTGTTAATTGCTGGATGCCCTATTGTGGAATCCAAAGATAAAAAGTTAAGTCCAATAAAATTGGTAAGACTTACTCTTTGGTATAAATGCATAGGGTTGCAACCTTTGTATGTCTGATATACACTTGCATGCCACACACTAAACAGAAAGGATATTTCTGGGAGATTTTATCTATAGATTCCTTAGATCTTCCCTTCCAAAATCAAAGGCAAGGCTCCAATCATAGAGCAGAGAATCCACCATTAGATGCTGCTCCTCTCCATTAAGTTCTTCCTAATGTGTCAATCTCCCATTTGAGAATGCAGGGTGGCCATCCTACTTGTATGCCATTAAGACAAAGCATTGCAACCCATCAGAGGTGTTCTTAAAAAAAAAAAAGTCTAGGAAGGATGGGGAAGAACATCAGAACTCTCTGACTTATCAATAGGAATACTGAACTCAGAAATCAGAAGGAAAGGAGTCATTGTGATTGATACAACTGCCTAGAGTCTTAGAAGCAGGGCAGTAAATTGATCAAATAAATAAATACCCCCCCCCCTTTTTTTTTTTTTGCAATTCACAGTTGAGATATTTGGGAAAGGCATCTTCATAAAGCATCTTCCTATCTGCAAATACCAATGATAAAAACTTTTTTACCCAAAAATAGGGCTCTACCCCAATCCTTCCCTTGATGGGGTAGCCTCTTCATTTGAAGTACCATGAGCAATATTATGGAAAAACTTTTTTTTTTACAGTGGCAGAATTTTTTTATTATTATTATTTTTGTAAACATGACCTGTGCTTTTGCTTTCTTGCATTCTGGTAATAAATAAGAACAGTATATTTGAGGAGAGATTCAGAGGTCTCTGAACTTCTGTTTCAAGGTTTATGTCCCTTTCCACCTTAAATCTATATGTAGCCAGGTTAATTTAAATCTTTAAGATGGTTTGGTTACCTAGCCTTAAGTCATTTTATTGGTTTTAATATAAGATTGGTATTTACATATTTAACATTTGTTTGCTAGTTTGAGTTGTTTGAGTTGTAACTTGCCTTTTGTAGAGAAGCTCAAGTTAGTGGACATGCTTGTAGTTCTCCTTCCTTCTATATTTTCATACAACAATCCCATGAAGTAGATTGGGCTGAAAGATTGTGGCTGGCCCAAGGTCCCCCATGGAGCTTTCATGGTTGAAGGTGGACTAGAAGCTGGATCGCCCCAATGCCAGTCCAACACTACACCAAACTGATGGCAATAATTATTTATTTGCATATTTTACTTATTTATTTATCATATTTCTTTACCGCCCATCTTGTGTTGCGACAATGCTGGGCAGTTTACAAGTGAATAAAAGAATAAAAAAAAATCATTGTAAAATATAAATACGCATAAATATAAAATATAAAATATATTTGCTTATTTATATTTATATGTTTATTTATTAAACTTGTAAACCGCCAGTTTCAGGAACTTGACTCACAGCTGTTGACAGCCAACCTGTAAAACCTCTGTAGTAAGAAACAATAAAATCTCCCCACTAATAGGACTCAGACAGATATAGCACTAAAACATCCAGAGTAGGTTTAAAAATAAAACATTTAAGACATGAAACAACAACAAAAGGAGCAGGACCATTAAAGGCATCCATACAGTAGAGAAAAATTTAAGAATGGTTTCCTCTTTTGTTGTGACTTGAATGTTATCAGGGAAGAGATCATGTCAATGGGGGAAACAGTTTCAGAGCATCAGAACTGGAACGGAGAAGCAGTGCCTTCTGGCACAGCCCCCCAAATTTTGGGGAAATGGGTATCAGCAGTTGTTGTTTATGTTTTTCCCTGAAGATAGACAATTATATATAATATATTTTGATAGGGGGGGGGGGGAATCTCCAAATCCCAGCAAGGAAAGATTAATCAATTCAGTGCTCTATCCCAAGGAGCAAATGGTTCATTTCTCCAAAGGCAGGAGCATAGTCTCATCTAAGAAGTGGGGGAAAGTGGACCTTCACTGACATGGGCAGAATGACATACTTCAGCAGCAGCTGAAATGAGACAAAGAAGTATGAGTTTGCTGTGGATGAATCAGAGTTCCAGAAATGCCACCTACTGGGTGCATGATACAGTTGCATGCTCTCTTCCTCCCAAAATTCTTCTTAGAAAACTGTTAAGTACAGCTTTCAGTCTTGACTCCTGTGCCTGCATCCATGCAGTCCTCTTGGTAGTATTATAATACTTTGCCATCAGCTTTCCCTGGGAGGCTCTTAGACTTCTGGAATTCCTAACAGTCCCCCATGAAGAACTAGCCAAGTCCAATCCTGCTTAGCTTCATCCCCAGTCATTAGATGTTGCCACCTGTTGAGGCTCCTGGGGAAAAGATTCATTTAAGGCAATGACACACTTTCCCAGTCATCCATGAACCACAGCAAATCATCTTGTCTAGTCATGAGCATAACAACAATCTTCTGCTCCTTATTCTTATGAATGGCTCTTAAGACAAAAGGCCCAAAGGAATTCCTGAAAATTGTCTGTATTGACCTTTTAATGAGACAGTATCATGTAAAGCTTCACCATGTTGCAAATTAAGAGGCAGCCTATATTTTGGATATTATTATGCAGTCAGGGTTGCTTTGTGCTGCAAATCCTGGTTGGATGCATTAAAAGGTAAAGATGATCCAAGGTCCTCAGTTAGCTGGAGCATCTTCAAAGCACGGCCCACTGAAATCAATGGGAATATCATCATAACTTATTTATCCTATTATTTCAATGTATTCACTTGAAGTATTACTAAGACAGCATCCAAAGCACTTTTTTCAGGTGTTGTTAAAAAATGTTTGTGAGTTTATTTACTGTATCCTCATTTGCTCTCACCTTTTACTGGTATTGTTTTTCCTCAGTGACTTCATCAAAGAGATTTCACCTTATTTGTTGTATTCTTCCTAATAAGGTAGACTCATCCAAAGGAATTTTTCAACTGGTGATACATCCTGATAAACTTACTTCAGAATAAATAAGCTTAACTTAGGAAGGAAGCATTTTAATGGTGCTGAAGAAACATTAGTGGACTTAATGGCATTGACCAAGATAGAAAAACATAAATATTTGCATATCCTAAATGTTTTGCATTAAAGCAATCTACTGAAATTGCTAATTTTTGCCTCCAAATGGAAATTAAAGAATATTCAAAGCTGCTTTAATTAAATGATTTAATTAAACATTTCATCACACTATACATTTCAAAACTCTGCAATAAGAGGTCCTTACACTGTGGAGAAATCTCATATGCACATGAGATGATTCTTGACTTTAGAGATGAGTTTGCCAGAGTAAACAACTGGTAAAATTAAGATGGAGGCTCAGCAGGCTTCCTATCATTTCAGGGCTGTGTTGCACTGCAATTTGTACTTCTTAGAATATGTTTTATGTATTCTGGGATCATAATGTAGAATACCTCATTTGCAGAAGAAAGGAGCCCATTACTTTCCTCAGAATCTTCTGTTAAGAAAGTGTATGAGCAAATTCTAACAGATCCTACAACTACCACACTAAAATGTGCACCAATAAACAATCTTCAAAGCTTGGGAGACTTGTGTCCCCAGCAAATAAGCATCACATCTTCAGATTTTTTTTAAAATCAGTTCCAGATTCAGATGATGACCAAAGCTACAGAAGAATACTGGAACTACTAAAAACTCTCTGACTTTTGCACAACAACTTATACCCAGCTGTTAGTCTGACTTCTTAATTGGACAGCTCCCTGTATTTCGGAAGAGCACTTTGCTGGACAGCTCTCTGCTGGACAGCTCCTTACAGACCACATTTAAGTGTAGTCCTCAAAGTTGGTGGACTTGGATATTTTGCCAGAAGAATGGAAACTACAAGCAGTACTCTATCTCAGGACCCTGCTGTGGTTGTTTTGTTGGTTCATTTGTTTCTTTATAAGGCCACCCAACTCAAACAGTGTGACTCTGGGCAGCGTATAACATAACACACAGTAATATTAGCAACAAAAAGAATAATAAAAACTAACAACAAATGACCAATATATAAATACAAAATCTATGCCTTCACCCATAACTCTTAATCTGGTTATTGAATCAAACCTTTTTCTGGGTTTTTGCAATACACTGAACTGTTAATGAACTGCTTTCACCCATGATACTAAAACACACATAGACACTAACCAGAGTTAAAATTTACCAACAATGGATATTCAAAGTAGTGACATGTGTTGTGTGAGGACACAGTGATTGTGTGGCTGGAAGGGGGAATTGCAACCAGGGATTCATCAAGGGCGAGATGTAAGTCAAGAGGCCAGACACAACTGAACTTCAGTTGTGTCTCCTATAATCACCTTATTTGGAAGTTGTAATGGCAACATTCATTCCCCTTGTTATGAACAACCTGTTACTTCAGCACAGACTGAGCACCATTTATACTGGCTTGACATATTTGACTGAGTGCCCATCAAGCGGACAATTTTGAGAAGTAATATAACCACCACCTGTTGCCTCCAGACCCCATGATCCATCTAAGCTTGAAGGTAGAGGAATGAAAAATGTTTCAAGAAATCCAACCACTGCTGTACTTTTTCTCTAGCAGATAGGTCTGTCCCTGGCAACTTAAGAAATTAAACTGGCAGTATTTTCATTCCTAACAACCAGAATTGGGCTGAAAGATAGCCTCCCTTCCCACTGGCTCTTTAATCACACTGTCTTCCATCATCACAAACCGAGCGACAATGTTTGCATTTTCTCAGAATAAACCGTAGTTGAAAATGGCAAGAAAAGAAAGGAAGAGAGAGGCTAGTGAATAACAGTGTCATCTAGTGGATATAACAAGAAATAGTTGTTCATTGCTACTGCTTTGGGTAATAGGCTGCATTGCTGTACAGCTAATAAAAGGAAGTGAAGGTAAGGCAACTGTATCAGTATGATCTTTCAGTTTAACCTATCTGTTCTCTTAATCAGATGCTCTCTGGTGATGTCTGAATAATAACTCCCTGAGTTCTCATACAGTGGCTATGGTGAGTGGGAATTTGGTAGTCTCAATAGGTCCAAAAGTTACTCAAATGGAGAAAGTTGGGGTAACTTTCCATTTATGTGAAAAAAGGTTTACTTAAGAAATACACTTACCAATCATACTGAATATAGTTTGCATCCATCAATATAATGCTGAGAATTAGCTCTGACTTTGACATGTGCCTGGTGAAAACCAGGAACACAATCCAAACTAGAGGACTGTTGTTGCAGTTTTCCTTAAAGGTAAGAAGCTTTATGTACCCTTGGAGTCACTGGCATCCAGTAGAAGCTGTGATAGTGTGCTATGTGCAAATGACAAAACTTAACTACCTTCCATAATTTGTGCAAATGACATCATTGACATCATTTACCTGATTATATCATGATGACTGCGACATCATTTCCCTCCCACCCTGAGCACTCATGTTTGGAGTGATCCTGTATTAGAAATGCAATCCTTCCACCTCCTATCCATAACCACTGCAAACATGCAACATTTGCTCCTGCAAATGAGTATTTTAAATATACTTTGGATCTATATTCAGTGTGGAATTTTATTTTTCTTTTCATTTTTCCTTTATGTGCCCCCCATAAATTTGTGCCGTTACCTTTCAATAAAGACAGTGAGTTAGAGCGGGTAGACGAATCAATTCTTTTTTAAAGACATGATCTAGTGAATTCTAAATATACCTGGGCATCCATGAATAATCCTTCAGTGAGGCAAAAGACAGCCAGTTTGGTGTAATGGTGAAGGCATCAGGCTAGCCACTGGGACACTAGTTCTGGTCCTGCCTTGGGCACGAAGCCAGCAGGGTGATCTTGGGCCAGTCACTCCCTCTATGAAGGGGGAGGCAAGGGCAATCCACCTCTGTAATCTTGCCAAAAAATCTTCAGGGACTTGTCCAGCCAGTTGCCAGGAGTCAACACTGACTCAAAGGCATTGTATGTATGTAAGTCAAAAATAAACTTATTTTTGTTCATTCTTTGCGCATCTCTAGTTATCTGCCTTCTGACTTGAGAACAGGGGTGCGGGTGGGGTGGGGGTTACTATGGGGAGAGGCAAAAGAGAAACATAATTTTTAAAAACATCAGCAAAAATAATTGCCTTCATCAGAAAACTCTTGCCTCCAAATCTAGGGTTTGACTTTTCCACACAACAGAGAAGGAACAGAGAAGAGAAGTTTCACTGCTATCCCAATTGCCTGTGAAAAACTTCTGTTCCAAAGAATTGTCAAGAACACTGATCTATCATTAGCTTAACAACTGGAAGGCAGCCTCAAGCAACCTCCAAGAAAAGAAGCAGAGGTGAAAGTGAAGCTTTAGTGTCCTCATTGTGATATCAACAATGTGTATATCTTCAACTAAATATGCAAAACCAAAGCCAATTTGCACTGACATCTTTGGGTGGCTGTGCTGAGGAGGAAGGCGGGAGCTGTTGGGAGTGAATGAAGTCCATTATAGCATAGAGGAATTTGGGATCTGAATTACAAATCTACCTCTCATTATTGGCATGTTAAGGGGAAAGGCAGCTTCTGAGCAACATGCAAGGCAGAGTTTGTTAGCATAAATTTGCATAATGATTACCTCTGCAGCAAGCAAAGGCTGCTCTGCCTTTCAAAAGCTAACTTTCAGCATCAGTTCACAGTATTCTTTTGATTGTCCTATCACCACCACGTCTACATTTGTCTGCTAGTACTGCTCTAAGTACTTAATATACTAATATTCTATTTAATACATACTAAATAAAAAACACTTCTACTAATACTTCTACTCCTTTACTCTTTTAGGGTTGGGACCAAGAACAAGTATGAATAAAAGGCACATGTGGATTGTTAAACAAATCAACCTGAGTTCTCACTCGAGGCACAAATGATCCTACTTCGGACACATTATGCAAAGACCCAGCTCTCTGGAGAAGGCTCTGATGCTGGGAGAAGTGGAAGGAAAGAGAAGAGGAGGATGACCAACAACAAGGTGGACAGACTCAGTTAAGTGGCAATGGGGACACCATTGCAAGACCAGAAGGACCAGGTTAGGGACAAATTTTATAGTGGGGAGCAACTGGCCCTTTAAGGACTGCCCAGTGGAACAGTCCTTAAAGGGCAAGGTTTTTCAGAAGTGGTTTGCTATTGCCTCCTTCCTAGAGCTGAGAGAAAGTGACCAGCCCAAGGTCATACAGCTGGCAGGTTTCTAGACTGACTCCTTAACCACTACACCAAACTGGCTTCTTGTTGTTATTTAGTAATCAAACTTGATTATTAAATTAATTGTTTTTCTGGGTTCACACAATAGACTGAATCATAAACTAATTCAATAGGCTGTGTTCACACAGTATGCTAAGCCACAAAATTCTAACCTGGATGAAACAAACAGGAAGATGTTAAAATTAACATGGCTTATGTATGCTGTGCTAAGGTAGCCACTAGGTCGATTACTGGTCTGGTTAAGCACATTATGTAAACCC
The DNA here is from genome assembly GCF_035149785.1 of Candoia aspera. Classification (NCBI taxonomy): domain Eukaryota; kingdom Metazoa; phylum Chordata; class Lepidosauria; order Squamata; family Candoiidae; genus Candoia; species Candoia aspera. Next base: position 6,572,643 of record NC_086161.1, on the reverse strand, counting down.
AGCCATGACAACCCGAAGAAGCAGTTGTGGTCACTTGCAATAAATCAGTTTGCATGACAGAGACATGCATCCCATGTGCCATGTCTGCATTAAGACGTGGGTTCCTCCTTAGGCCCTTGTTGGTCTAACATTCTGCAGGCACACTTAGGGAAGACCCTCATGGTTCATTATTTGGCTTTCATACGGGATGACTCATGTTCAATCCCAACATATTCAGGTACATCTGGAGAAAGTCTTGCCTCAACTATTGGAGATCCCTTGCAATCAGTGTTGACCACAGAGGGTAAAGGAGACAGGAACCGGATTCCACATAAGGTTCATCTTGGCTGTAGCCAAGCTAAGTTTGTGGCCAGTTTAAAGCCCAGCAAGGGATGAAGCAGATCTTCCAATTGATTCTAAGAGAACTAGAACTCTCTGAAGGGACTCAGGATTATTCTGTTGTCATAGGAAGCATGACAGTATGAATGACATGCAAAAGGAAGGATGACCACAGACATTAGTCTCTTTGTCCTACTTGGGCTTCTGGGCCTCTGAGCACTTCAAATTAATCACACTTTAGTGAATGTCCCACTATTAATGGCAGTGAATCAGTTCAAGGGAGTCTTTTCCAATGTGATAGACCACCCTACTTTCTAGCATCATGACAGGTAGCTTTCTGTTAAGAGCCATGCCTGCTTCTTTTCCATGGCTACACTTTGATGGAAAGAAGATCACCAATCCTAAATTTATGCTTGGGAAAGAAAAAGAAGGGGAAAAGGAGAGAACATCCATAGGAGATAGAGGCTGGTCTATTAAAAATAAAGAAATGGAAGAGTCACTCCTGAACAGCAGATTAAATTATAACCAGAGTGTTTCTCTTCTCACATTGAGAGGCTGATAGAAGTGAACTTGGGCCTGTTGCTGTGAAGTGTTAATTATTACATCTGTAAAAGCCAGCATGTCTGTTTGGCTTGTGCATCACTCAGTCATCAAATCATAGGACACTAGGGTCAGGCTACAAATAGATAACAAAAACATTGGGAAGAAAGAAGGGAACCAAAGAAGCAAAAACTGTCACAGCTGTACACAAAATCATAAGACTGAAAGAATTGAAATATTGGCTCTTATAAAGCTTCCACCCTTGGTTTTCCATCTGTGCTACTATGACAGAGACATTGCTTTGTACTAGCCAGAACTGCAGGAAAACTAAAGCTCAGGCATGGGCACATCTTTCTACCAGGTTTCCTTTTGATATGCAGAAGTCACCTCCCCCAAGATGCAGTTAAGCCAATTTCTCAGAATTGAAAAGAACATCCTCGCTCACCACCCACCCTACTTCTTTGAGCATCAGACTGCCACCCAAAAGGAGGATACTTGCAAAACCAAAAGGAAATCCATGAACACTGACAGAAAACACAATGAAAACTCCTTAATTTCACAACACATTGAGAAGTTTAACCCCAATTTCAGTTGGGAAACTGTAGAAGTCTTGTTGTTGTTGTTGTTTATTCATTTAGTTGCTTTCGACTCTTTGTGACTTCATGGACCAGCCCACGACAGAGCTTCCTGTTGGTCGTCAACACCCCCAGCTCCCCCAGGGATGAATCCATCACCTCTAGAATATCATCCATCCATCTTGCCCTTGGTCGGCCCCTCTTCCTTTTGCCCTCCACTCTCCCTAGCATCAGCATCTTCTCCAGGTTGTCCTGTCTTCTCATTGTGTGGCCAAAGTATTTCAGTTTTGCCTTTAATCTCATTCCCTCAAGTGAGCAGTCTGGCTTTATTTCCTGGAGGATGGACTGGTTTGATCTTCTTGCAGTCCAAGCCACTCTCAGAATTTTCCTCCAACACCACAGTTCAAAAGCATCTATCTTCCTTCTCTCAGCCTTCCTTATGGTCCAGCTCTCACAGCCATATGTTACTATGGGGAACACCATTGCTTTAACTATGCGGGCCTTTGTTGTCAGTGTGATGTCTCTGCTCTTAACTATTTTATCGAGATTGGTCATTGCTCTTCTCCCAGAAGTAGAAGTCTTAGACTAAGCCAATTTCAAAAATGCAGGAGAATTGCTAAAGTCATGGCTCTCGGACAGATTAGCCAGTAACAGACACATTGAGTTAAGCTCCATCTACAAGCCATTACACACAACGAAGATCAAGGAAAAAGCCAAGCACGCTTAAACACACCCCTCCCCACCTAGATGAGTGGGAACCAGCACCAGAGAAACAAGTCCAATCAAAGAAGAAATAATACTCCACCCAAAAAGTTATCAGGGAAGAAGCCGTACCCCAATCAAGGTTGTCAGGGCAAGCTACCACATAAAAATAGCCGGTGAACTCCTCTCCCCCATGCCCTGATGATGTTACCTAGTCTGGTAATGAACCATCTGCAAGGAAAAGAAAAAAACAAGCTCAGATAATTGTACAATGGCACCTCGCTTCTAATTCTATTTGTAGAGGATGCCCATTTTTGGAGCTGAATATTATCTCAGGATTGTTGATCAGAAATTATTTCCAACACTGGGGCAGGCTGCATGTAGCAGTGACTTTAATAAAGTGCTGGCATTCCCTGTCTTTCTGTATCTGCCACCTGGAGCCTGACTCTCACCTTGCTTGGCAGTAGGGGTGGCACAGATCTGAATTTAGGATGCCATGATCTTGACACAAAGAAGAGAAACTGTAAAAGGAAGTGGAATGCAATCTGCAGGAATATAGCTAATGGAAATTTAATCCAAACCCTACTTTTTGGCATTCCTTATGCTGAAAGAGTTGAATGAAATACAGCCAAATAAATCAAAACATTAGCAACCTAGCACCATCGCTAATAAAATTAGCATACGAGAACATCATAACAAGTGACTTCGCTGTGCAGCTTGTGCAAAAATTCAATTCAGAGATTTAATTTGAAGGTGATTTGATTTGTTCTCAAATCGACTTCCAAACCAGAATGGCAGTTTGGATTTAATTATCTAATTGAATCAGATACTTTCAAATTGGATTGAATCACCAAATTGGATTGGAACCATTCTGCACATGCCTTGTTTTTACCATCAAAAGTGTTAAGGATCCCCAGCTCAAAGGCAACAGAGGTTAAATTCAACGTGCTTTGCCCTAAGCAAACCACGAGAGGGAGCTGTGTGACTTTCAGTTCAAGACATTTCTTCACAGTGATCTTTTTTTCACCGGTCCTATTAGCAAACTTCGTAACTTATAAAAATAGAAGAGGCAAAAAGGTCAACAAATCCCACAAATTCCACTCTTATTCTCATTAACCAGAATAATTTAGGCCATTGCTCGTCACCAAAAGAGCAGAAGTAAGTGAGAAGAGAAAAGCGGTAACTCTCACTGTGGATTTTCAAAGTGAAAACCATTGCTTTTAGGAACTGTCCTGAATAAAGCAACAGGTTTTCTGCATTCCTGAGAATCTGAAACGTGAAAGTAGGTGGAGGTGAGAAGGTGCAGAGGACAGGAGATGACAGTGTTTTGCCTCCTAAAGACTGCAAATAAATCCATCACATATTTCTTGCCTCTCAAAATGCCATACCAAAAACAGATTTTGCTCTTGTCTGTTCTCAGCTAGAAAAGTCTGTTAAAAACCAACTTTGAGAATGCTGTATATATCTCCACAAATATTGATAAAGTATAAATTCAGGCTAAATTGCACTTGAAAACACTATGGAGAATGGTAGTTGCATGGGGGAAAAGGTATATTGTATGTTAGCCTGAGTTAATCCATTTTCTGGGTTCCCACAAGGATATACTAAGCCATCAAAAACAAGGAACACTAGCCAACCTTAAGCTAACTAGCTAAGCCAGCTGGGTGGCTGCAGTGGAGACATTTTTAACTAACTTGGTTAGCAAGCCCAGCCTCTTTCAAGCTCTGCCATCCCCTTTCTCAGGTTTTATTGACATTGGAATAGCTCAATGCCTTTTTCACCCTACCATTGTACAAAATATTTGGAGGTTGAAAGTGTTCCAACCCTGTAACTTTTTCTTCTGATCTCCTACTGGATCATTCCAATTCTCTGTTTGCAGATTCTCAGAACAGCCTGTTTTGGTGTTAAAGCACTTTCTCTAAGATTTCACACACCTTAAAGACATTTTCCTAATTACAAATAAAATGGCAGGCCTTCAAAGGTGAAGGAGGAAGGAGATCATCAGCCCCTACTTTTGCATCAGAGAAGATCAGAAAGTTGGGATTAGCTGGACAAGATCCCCATGGAAGACAAAATGAGATTTTGGTATATGGTCTTGCCAGGAGCCCTGAAACCCCAGAGGTGATTGTCCTTCATTCTTCAGTTCTCTGCATAAAGGTCTGGAGCTGAAGGGGAACAGATTCCACCAGTCACAGCACCAATTATCACATTGCTATTCGGGCGTGTCACTACAGGAAAGGCTGTCTTACACCTGCAAGATTTCTGTCAGAAATACATTCTCCTCACAAAGCAATCAGTCAAATGTTGAAAGCTATTTGCAAGCTGTGCCTGTAGCAAACCAACAGTCAGGTACTAAAAGAATTTGGACTGGGAGATATTCCCCCACTCTGGTACGGTTCTCTGTTTCTTTCTTCAGGCCCCTACACCAGTGCTTTAACCTGCTTGAACAGTTGTTCAACCTCTCATGAATTGCATTGAATTTACCAACATTTTAGCTCTTGGACATCTACCCCATCAAACTGGCACCCAAGCAACTTGCAGTGATTTTTTTCCCCTAACACACATGCACACAAACCCTTACATTCAACATCTATAACAAACAACAATTGAAATAGTGTAGAAGTAAAGCAACAATTTAAAATAGATGTCAGTCAGAAGGTAAGTTGCACTCAGGTTAGAACAAAGAGGGAGAAGTCAATATACACAGTCAAATAAAGAGGGGTGTGTGTGTGTGCATATTTTAAAATACTTTCAAAGAGCTTTTCTAAAAAGTCCAGAAAACAATGGTTAAACCTTTTGCAAGAGTATTTTCAGATAAAGGACCCCTTGGATGTCAAGAATGTAGATTCTCTGTTCCTGATACACAGGGCAATAACATCATTCTTCATGCTAATTGATGCCATTCCACAAAACAGAAGTATAAACCTAGGAACATCACTGTGGGTTGACGCCATCAAAAAAGAGTGACTTGCCTGATTCACTACAAGGCGACCCACTCATTAGTCAAGACAGCAGAGACAGAATCTTCTCAGTAGCTGCTTCCAGGTTTTTGATTTCTCAGGCAAAACACACATTTTTACCTACGCAGATCTATGACATGCAAAGAGATTTTTAGTTGATTTGATGGTTTAGCGACTGTTTCTGTTGTTGTTTACGGTGGGTTTTAATCATATTGCTTTGATTCTTGTCTTAGTTTATTTGAGTGCCATCTGCTGGTGGGAAAGCAGGATACAGATTGGATGAAATGGGTGAAAACAGACAGACAGACAGATCTTGGAAAGAAGTCTCCTCTGACCTGGAAACTTCAGTCAAGAAAAGCAGATATCATCCTCAAATTCCATTTCACGGACCTTAGCAGAAGTATGGCAACTGTCAATGGCCGCTGAGCAAGTTAGCCCATTTTACTGAACAAATTTTGCTGGCAAAAATGGAATTAGCTGTCTAGATAGAGTTAGAACTCTATTTCAAGCTTAGCCAGGTTTCCTTAATGCTGAAGCAGCACTAGTGTTTGTGTATATTTTCTTTGCCTGTTGCATCCAGCTCTGCAAATTGCTGTACTTGGACTTGGCTTCTCAATCTGGACCATTATCATCATCATCTATTTTGCCATCACATGACTGGACTTTGAACTTGCTTGACTTTGGCTCACTTCCTGGCTAGAACACAAACTAGAGCATAGCATTCTCCTATGTGGTTGACCTCAACCCATCAGCCGACAAAGAACACAATCAACCCACCTTGAAAGGATTCCAGGAAAGACATTTCTTGAGGTTCTGGAGAGCCATGAGCAGATGAAATCATGGGGGCTAAAAGGACTAGCAAGCTGACAGAGTAATTATATTTGGACAGTATGGCTGATGTGGTCAAGTACTATCCTGGAGAAAATACCTTCCACCCTTCACCAGCAGCAGGAAATTAGAGATGCCTCAGTCAAACAGGAGTGAAGATGGCTTCTTAACTGCTGCAAAGATGGCTGGGAGGCTATCAATTTTGGATGATGATGATGATGATGATGATGATGATGATGATACTCCTGCAGTGGAACACAGTTGGTGGAGACTTATCTACCCACAACTATTTCTTCCCATGTCACTTTCCCAAATGTGGTTGCATGGGTGTGTAAAAAGAAAAGGAGAATGAGATATGGAGAAAAATAGAGAAACAGACTTTAGACACTCTTGGATTTTGTCTTTGTGCTAACAGTAGGAAGAGTAGGTGAAAGGGTTAACCCTCCATTAACCCACTCTTCCTTGTTAGTGAAACATGGATATCCAGGGGGACTTAATTGAGCCCAAGCAACTCCAAGGTTTGGGGGGCTAACCCCTATCTTCACTTTAGCCTCAGAGTTGTCTGGGTTTTGCATAACAGGCTGAAACCAGCTTTGCACCAATTAAGTGCATTTTGTGAAAGCCAGTCTAAGGCAATTCCTTATATCTGATTTGTTGAGGTCTAACTTTTTGTCCATGGAGGGCAAGATGCTGTGCATAGAATTTTCATTTAGCTTTACATCCAGGAGCTAGTCAGATCTGCTTAGCTTCAGCAAAAGGCTGTATTGTATTCTTAAAGATAACATTATAGTACTGTCCTATGAATCTCTATTCAGAATCAAGCCCATTGGGTTTAATGGGATATTCCCAGATAAAAGTCCATTGGATAACAACTTGAGTAGAACTGAACTGTGGACACTCAGGTCCAAAAGCAATGCTCTAGGCATAATACACAAACTGTTAGCTTTTCAATTCTTTCTATTGATGAATGCCAGATAAGTAAGCAAACAGCTAAGTTTCTCACTGCAGCTGACTGTGATAAATATAAAATAATAATTTCTTTAAGAACTCCTACTTTGGGGCTATTAAAGGGGACTTGCTATCATACACTCCACCCTCTCCATTTATAAAGCTTCAGATTTTGAAAACCAAACTGTGGTTGACCAAGTCTCTTTTCATGCAGGAAGGAACCTTGTTGAGGGAGGGAGGGAAACCACAATTGAAAAGTGGGATTGCACTTGATAATTTGTTATGCTGTAAGAGATATTGTATGCAAGGGTGAAAACAAAAATCACATAAGAAAGTGAAATTATCCATGCATTGATGATGATGATGATGATGATGATGATGATGATGATGATTCAAACTTGGAGCAGTCATTTCTCTTGGTAAGGAGTTATTGCATGGTGGATGTTCCCCTTTAAAGACCCCATATCCTGTTGTGCTAAGAGTGAATTTCATTTCATCACAGTCCATGACTTTCTCCACCTTTTAGCAGCCCTCCAAATACTTGGCAACCCTCCAAAGCTCAGGCTGCCATGAAGGCAAAGGATGTTCCCATCAAATCCAAACCAGTAGAGGATTAAGGTAGAAAAATGTCACCTACACTAGAGTAATTTCCAATTTCCTTTTTTCCCCTCCTCCTGCCCCTCCCAATACTGTTAAATTACTTCCAGCTTATTTGTCTGGCTAGAGGTTAATGAAACACTAATGATGTTAATGAGCCATGTGCTACCATGAGCTTCAACCTCCCCAAGACTGATATATAATAGCTGTTTTCCATCCCCTTTTAATCTCTTTTTTTTCGCCCCCATCATTTGGGAATTACAGGCCGATGCAATTAACAGCTTGCACAACTCTCTTCCCTTTTTGTCACAGCCCAGTGGGGCAAAGAAAAGAAGGCTATTAAACCTGATTTGCCTGCTCACAGGTGAGAGGCGCTTGGAGGCTAATGCAAGACACCATTCTGGCCCCAGAGTGAAAATGCTCATCAATGGCAGAAACAGGAGTGAAATTCACCGTCTGTTGAGAAATCTTGCAGGTGGCACCCAGAGGCAGGAACTGACCATGGTACTGAAAACTCTCTCACTGTTGATCAGCCTAGATGGCAGAAGAGGCACCAGTGCACGGGAACATCTAAACTTTAGCAGGCCAACCAACTAATTATGATGATTTGACAGCTGCTTGGCTCTCAGCCATTTCAGTAGTGTGCCAAGGAAAACAGGCAGGCAGGGCCATTTTGGTTGGATATTGATGGCTTACTCCACATCCACAGCTCCTGGAGGACTACACCCATCCTGCCTCTTCTTTGAGATTGGCTCAACCTTAATGGCCTTGATTAAGATGAAAGAAAGTCATAATTCATCTAGATACCCCTCTAAAGTAACAATGCCAGTAAATTTCAGTACCTAACGAAAGGGAAATTTGGAGAAGTTTGCTTCAGGGAGTGAAGACGAAACTCCAGAGGAACCCTGATGGAAGTGAAATTGATTTCTTGAGATTCTTGCCCACTGCAAGAGTCATGAGATCAAGGCAGGGGAGAAACTGTGTTAATAAATAAATAAATAAATATGCTTGTATCATTATCTTCACAAGGGAGGTTATCCTTAAACTGAAGGTTCTAAATTTTCAATTTGAGAGAAAAGAGAAATATCAGAGGAAAATGAAAATGGCAATTATAATGGTAAAGAGGGGGGGGGGGAAATCAGGATTAAAAAAAAATCCCCAGTAGTAATGCCTTTTAAAACTAATCTAACTTTTACAATAGTTGCAAACATCTTGAGTCTGTTAAAGGTCTTCTTCAGGCAATAACCCAGTGTCTGTTCATGTTACAAAGACACCAAAATGCACTAACTAATGCTTCAACTCAAAAGTCTCTATCCGAGTGTAGTGCTGTAGTATTAGTACCCAGCAATATTTCCACTGTAGAAAGATCCAGGAAAAGGAGTTCTGAAATATAACAAACAAGGGATGCAGACATTACAGTCTTCCTTAAAACAACATCAACATCATCATCAGATTGATAGATGTGCTGATGCCAGAGGGTATGAGACTAAATTATGAGCTGGCAGTAACCAGGGTGAGGAAGACTTTGGCTTTTGCTTCCATTAGAGGATATCTGTCTACATGTAAAGCTGTGGTGCTGAGATAAGGGTGGGGGGACCAGTGACTGGAGAGACCTCCAAAAATTGCCTGGACAAACTGGAAGATAAGACATTTCAGACACAGGGAGAGAGAGGACAAGAAAAGATTTATAGAGCCTCATCTGTCCTTGACAATTTCACTGCAGTCCCTGAGCTTAGATGCAGCAGCATCGGAAGTTCCCATCACAAAATATCAGTTCTGCCCCCAAATCTATTTATCCAGACAACCTGTCAGCCAAGTGCAGCTGGATCTCACACTGACATGAACAAGACAGCCCCACAATAGCTTGTGGGGTTCTTTATTGCCTTTTCTCCAATCTCCTCTTTAATAGTCACAGCACCCCCCCCCCCAAACCACAACAAAGACGATTGAGGCCTCAGTTTCACATTTCTTTTGTTATCGCCCTTTTCAGCCGGCTGTGTTTATTTATGACCACGACAAAGCACTCCCATGAAAAGATGCCATTAGAACAAAATGACATGGTCCTGATACTAAAGATGAAAATCACTGCAGACGTTCTGTTGCAGCTCGTCCACTTGCCTCAGGCCTCCTTTTAGGATGACTGTTTCCAAGGCAAAATGCTGTGCCAAGGGGCACACACCAAGAATCATGGACAGGGTAAAAAGATACCCAGCTTAGGAATCAGATGGGGTGGCTCATCTTAGCTTTCTTCTCAGCCCACGTAGTGAAAGCAGTAGTGTCAGCAACGAAGCAAATAGAACCCCGTGCAAAAAAGCCCAATTGGCTATAGGCTAGCTCTCATAGACAGTAGGTCTACCCTTCAGAAAAAGAGGCCATGAAAAGGCCAAACAATAGTCAGGAATCCAAAATGATCTGATTCACATGGCTCTAGGTCAGTGGGAACTCGGATGAACTGAGATAGGCAAGTATCTTTAAACAACAGAGCTGACAATGATGGCATTCAGCTATTGTATGACAGGCTGTGGTGCAATCGTGGCTGGGAAGAAACCAAACTACCATGTAGCCGCAAAGGAAGCAAAACAACAGATCTCAGTTGACTGTCCCTCAGCAAATCTTTGCTGTGGGTGGGCTTTGCTCTTTTGTTATTGATTTAGTGCATTTTTGGATTGCTCCTCCGCAATGATGTGCAAAGTAGGAAGAATAACAAGGAACAAAAAGAATGAATAAATAGGACAAGAGCTGAAGTAGGCAAGGGGAAATGCTAATGCTACAGTCATAGGGAGACCACAATTCAGAGAAGCAACATTGTACAACTGACAGAAGGCAAGCCCAATTTCTCTAAACAAAGGATCCCATCTTGTGTACTGACCAATCTTCACCCTCACACTGATGGAACAAATTTCTATGGCTTCCCGAAACTTCCTCAGAGCCTTCAATTATCAATTCTTTTTTCATGCACCCATATTTGTCTCAGCCACGGATCATATTCCTATTCAACAGTCCTTGAAAAAAAAAAATCTTAATCTATTTGAAGAGGGCAGGGGGATGAAGTATCAGGTTTAGCAATACGTTAGTGAGTGAATAGATCTGCTTAATTTGCACACTCTAATTTTTTTAAACGTAAGACCAGAGACAATCTTCAAGTGCTGCTGATATGCTCAAAAAAAAAAAAAAAAAAAAGAAGTTAATATTACCCTAAATCCAAAGCAAGATTAAAAGATTTCTTTGGTATCATAGAAGAAATGTCTTGCTTTATGAGAAATCTTCTACATTAGCTGAAAGGTAAAGCGATCATTCTTAATGTCATATCTATGCACAAAGGATGACAAGGTACAAAGCAGCTTAGAAATCTCATAGCTGGCTCCCCTGCTTTGAGACACCATCTTTCCTGCTTCTAGGCATATTGGTTGTATCATCTATCACCTACGTCTTCACAGGAAAAGATCTTTGGCATTTCTCCAGCCATTAGTAAAGATGCTTCTTTCCAAGGCATTGATTCTCCAATTAGTCCTATTAGTTCCAACAGGTCACTGGTTTCTATCAATATAATATTCACCATCCTGGGGAAAGTATTTTATTCTAATGTTTTTCATCATTTCTCCCCCTCTGTTGCATATTTGGATTGTACTGAGTAACACCTGTCTTGGAATGTAGTGCACTTTATGGCTGTCTCACTCTGATAAATTCATCTCTGGTGTTGCGGTGGAAGGATGTGGGTCCTTCTCCCCACTGCCCCTTCCTGAACTTCAGTTATTATATTTGGATTTAATTGTCATATTGCAGGGCAACTAAGACTGACTCCTCATTGGCAGCATTGAGCAAGAGATCAGAAATATGATCTAAAGAGATCTAAAATCTCTTTCTCTCTGTTCACTCAAGAACATTTGGGAAGGACGTGAGGGACTTTCAGGGAAACAAGAAAATCGGACCTCCAATACACCAGGCTGGTGGCACCCAGCAAAGTTACTGGTGAAACAGATATAAGATCTGAGGAGGAAGAAGGTAACTGAAGCCAGCAGACTCAGAAGTCCTCTTTGTAGTGAATAACCATCCTCCTCTTCCTCGACCATCACCATCACCATCACATTAGGTCCATCAAGATACATGGAAATTAGTAGTTGTGCCATCATTCCAGATGCTAACACTGAAATTAGAGGGTTCTTTCATTTGTTTGTTTTTGTCTTTGCCTTCCCAAGCATGGGATTTTCTCCCTACAGAGAAACATCTGGGATGTTCTGTAATATCTTTTTGGCATCATGTGAAGTAAATTCTCTTTTGATTAGGTTTGGCTTTAATTCTGCTTTTAATAATGTTGACTTAGCTCTTTCATTTGGCATGTCTTGCTGGCCTGCAGTTACAGTCTGTGTTTCAGTCATTAAAAAAAAATGAGTGTATTTTATGCATTTTTACTTCCCATCAGCCACTTAGAATAGTATTTGTAGAAAGGCAGCATGTATTTTAGTAAATAAAAATATGTATGTTTTATCTGGTAAACGTTTAAGGGAAAAAATAAGCCAAGTTCACCAATGCCATATTACAAATATTGCAAGTTATTAGTCAGAGTCTGACTATTGGAAACTCCAGAAGTAATCAAATGGCCCCAGCTTCTAACATCAACATTCCCCCACTCCCAAAAAAGATCAAATCCACAGCAAAGTATAGGTATCTGCAAATCATCTCAAAGAATGGGTAGACTCCCACTAATACAAGCTTTTACTTCTGAGAAAACCTGCACAATAAGATGAAAGCCAAGGTAAAGTGAGAGTGAAAATCAGAGCACCTTCTATTTTATTTTATATGACAAAGGAAAAAAAAAAAACATGGACCCAATTTGGAATTGTAGCTGGGAGGGGGGATAACAAAATCAGTGCCAGCCCTACTTTCAAAGGATTCACTGTCCCTCTATATTTTTGCACAAATAAATGAATGGCTTCCACCTATTCACAGGGTGAAAAAAGGGGTGAATGTGTAGGCTGGGCAGAGACCCATCACATCCCACTCCCCAAGAGTGATCTTCATAGACTCTGGAAGGTCTGGTTTAGAGAACATACAAGTGTGTATTCAGAGCTCGGTAAAATTTACAGATCCAAACACTGCATGCCCATCATAATGAATGGCATTTTGCTTGTAGTGAGATCAACTTCCCTTTTTCAGGAGCCCAGTCTGTTAATTGACAGACTGGAAGGACAGGGAGACTTAACCTCATGGTTAGCCACAGAGCTGTCTGTATAGCGAAGAAAGATGAATGGTTGTTTGAGGGCAAATAGAATAATCTCCTCTGTTGGTAAACGGGAATTTCATTTCTGATTCTCCAGTTCTGTCTGTATAAAGCATATTATGCACCACAGATTCCCTTCAAAGGGAAAAAAAGTTCATTTTGCAATGCCAAGGGCAAGAAACTTAAAAGGACATTATAACCCTTTAATTACATGAGGCCTGGAAAGAAATGAACTGTCATTGCCCCTGCATCACCTCCAGATATTTTTTATGTTATTTACCTTGACCAGAAGGCCAGTAAGAAAGTTCAACCAGCATATGGCTCCTGTGTGTTTCCTGCCAGTTACTTCATTTAGTCCCCTTTATAATCCCCACTTATTATTTACTGAAATAAAGGGGTATAGAAAACACAAAAGCAAAGTGTGGAACATTTGTCTCTTGATGGTTTGATGGAAACAAGATCAAGTCAGTGTAGGATATACAGAAATCATTGGTGTTCTTCAAGGCTTCTTCAAGAGTGTCATTGCTTTATACAAAATTGGCAGAAGGAGAAATGCACAGGTGGGGGTGGGGAGGAAAAGAGGGCCAATGATGAAAGCAGTGTTGTGACATCACACTGCAAGCTCCACCCCTCTTCTAAATGCATCATTGTGTTGCACACATGGATGAAAAGGGTGGAGTTGGGGCTGTATGACACAGTGCTGCTTTTGTCATTTTGACACCTATGGACACCTCTGGAGAGCAGCATTCCAGCGTCCATGGAATCGTCTAGTCCCCCAAAAGAAATATCAGATGAAATCTTTACCAAAAGCCTTTATGAAGGATGGGTCCAAATGTTTTCATTATTTACAACTCTGATGGGAATATGGTATATAACCAATAATAATATTCCATATATCTACTGCCATTTCAAAATTTCAGAGCATTAAACATCATCAACTTGGTGCAAACTTTACCTAAACCTATATTGTAAACTTAAAATGGGAGGGGGATGCTGGAATTCACCCCATTTTAAATAATTAGATTACTTTTATTAAAACTGAAGTCAGCTCTCCTTCGTAAGCAATTATTAAACTACCTCCTCCTCCTCCTCCCTCTAAAAATATGGAAGGTGACCACAGTTCGCCCCTAGATTCTGCTCCTGAATACTCAGAATTCAGGCTGACCAGATTGTTTTCATACATATATGCAACACTTGTTTAATGTATGAGCCCCTTATTCTCACTGAAGGTCTAATTGATTATTGCAAATGATCTGACCAGATTGCCTATCCAAATTACCTTTTGTTATGGGAATTTTTTCTCTCTCTTTGGGTCATTCATCTCAAATGCTTCTTGGCAATGTTTTATGCAGTTGGCTACAGTTTCCATCCTGTCTTCTGTTCCCCTTCACAACTGGTATAAGAGCTACAAGTGGTAGTGTTGGAAGGTTGTTTGCAAATAATACCACTATTGTGCCGATATTGCTATAAAAGATACAACCCTTGGAACAAGTTAGAAGTCGTTTTTCAAGGCTTACCAAAAAATCTTGAAAATACTGAGCCCAAACCAGGGGGAGAGAAATGTACATCCATCACTAGTTGAAACATTTATTTGAAAGAGCTAATAATCTCTTACAATAATGAAGATGTTAAGATGTACAATGCAAGATGGCCCTAAGAAACATAAAAGGAAGTAATCAATAACCATGGGGTCTCTGGAACATGTTCTAGATGAGAAGTGGCCGCTCCAGCTAATGAGATACAAGATACATTTTCTAAACCCCTTTTGAAAGTAACTACTGTAAAAACAGTTATAACTAAAGTTCAATTACTTTCAATATATACTCTAAATATTGGATCCATCCTATGATGGATGGACCTTTTGCCCAACAATGAATAATCTTCAGAAGTAACGTTGTGCAGTATGCAATGCTGTGACTTTGGGGTAATTTTCCTTTTTATGAAAGCATTTCATGACAGCAACAACATTTATTCAGCGTGAGTTGCAGAAGGTGGGATATACAGACAAAAAGAGTGGGAGGCATGCAGAGCCAGAGTGGAGGAACTTTAAGAAGAGGCCACCCACTGGATTTCTCAAACACACCTTTAAAAAGAGGAAACTATACTTCCCATTTTTTTTTCAGTTGGATACTACATTCTGTCTTCACTGACATAAAATGAACCCCATGTCTTAAAGACTTGATAAAGCCATTTCTTTTAGCGCAAAGCAGACTGCTCCATGAAACAAATGCTATCTTCCATAGCAATCTGCCCCATTGCATGACCTGACATACAGTGTACCTGTTCTTTCCCCCCTTCCCCTGTTTGCAGCATCCATCATATAAGAAGGGAACAGGGGAGAGAAAAGAGAATGCTCAACCTGGCATTGTCAATCTCTATCTCACAATAACTGGAGCTTTGCCCTACCTGAACTAAATATTTTGATCTCTGAAGCCAAACCCAAATATGCCTCCCACCTCCCAGATCTGGCATGTTAAAGAAAAAGGTTTTACTGTACAATTTAATTACCTCCCCATCTTCCTTGGACTAGAAGACCTCACTTCCAACTCTATGGTTCTTCCTCTATATTTTTGCTTTATGTTTTCATACAGGGATGCCACCCAGATTTGGGATTGAGGTGGGTATAAAAATGTGTTAAGTAAATAAATAATAAATACTGCTGCCTCTTGCAAAGGAAGGCTGACTCTCCCCAGCTTCCCTAGGTTACAGGCAAAGACTTTCGACTTTTACTGCTTGAGCTGCTGAGGTTCAAGAGAAGCTGCAAGCAGGACAGCAGGGAAGAACAGTCTGGAAAAGCAGCAGGCCCAGGGAAATAATTGGGCTCGAAAACAAGGGATGGAAAATGTGGTACATTTTAAAAAGATATTAAAATAAAAGGAGAAGCTCCAAGGAAGGATGAAAGGAATGAAAAATGGAAGCATCAGCAGAAAGCAGAGCTGCATATAGATAGCGATGTTAGGAGGAGGAGGAGGAGGTAGAGGAGGGGGAGGAGACAATACTAGACCAGGGTTTCTCAACCAGGGTTCCATGGCACCCTAGGGTTCCATGAGAGGTCACTAGGGGTTCCCTGGGACATCACAATGTATTTAAAAAATATTTCAAATTTGGGCAACTTCATATTAAGGAGTTAACTTTCATTCTTTATTTTTAGTTTAAGAACACTGTGAACGCTTATCTACAGGCCTACCCATGAAACAAATATAGTAATTTTGGAACTTCTGGTCTCTATTTGATCCTGAATGTGTAGGGGTTCCCCGAGGCCTGAAAAATATTTCAAGGGTTCCTCCAGGGTCAAAAAGTTGAGAAAGGCTGCACTAGACTCTTTAGATTGAAATAACTATGGAGATCTATCCCTGTAGACCAGTAAATATTAATGTAGTTTTTCATTCATTTATCTAAAACTTGCACACTTTATCCCAGTCTGGGCAACAGGGTCAACTGCAAGCAGAAGTACAAATAAATCAGTTGTCCTTCATTATATTTAGCACCTAAGCCTCTCTCCAGGACTAGGTTGCAAGGGTGAATTCCAGTCACTTGCATGCCTCCAAAGAGGCTTAGCAACCACAGCACACACCTTAACATAACTGCAGAAAGAGACTATGAAAGAAAGAATGGGAAAGTCAGCAGGGTCAAATGAGAAAGTCATAAAGGGCAAATCTCCTCCGAACTCAAAACAATAATAGAATCATGCCTAGAAATTATTCTGCAAAACGGGAAGGCTCCCACCAAATTTAAAAGGTCACCCAGAATGCTCTGTACATGGCCCAAATTTGGTAAGAATAGAATGCATATATCTTTTTCTCCCCTTGCCCATGTTCCAGTTGCTGGCAGCAAGTAACATTTAACAATAGCGTTTATATTTTACAGCCATCCCAAGGGGTATTGACAAGAAAAAGGACATTTGAATCATTATTCTGTAAGGAAACTTAACTGTCTGACAAGGGCAAAGGAGCTATACTTGGAAAGACCTCCACAGCCACAAAGAAAAGAGTGGATGAAAGATGGTGGGAACTATATAAGTGGCAAAGGTTCCCCAGGGAGCCTTTTTATGGACACCTCTCTTGCCAACATTCCTCCTTATCAACTGCCGGTTTTTCTCTTTCCATATCAAAGACAGGTGCCTTATCTGAGCCCAACTTGAGCATTTTCCATTGAGATCACTGGATATTCCCTGGTGATATTTGAACAATCAGCTGCTCTTCACCTTTCCCCAGAGTGATCCCTGGCAGAAGATGAAAAGCTATTCAGATAAGTCCCCATTTTGGACAAAACCTTTTCAGCCCCATCCAAATACTCGACGAAGCCCTGCTGAGATAATGGCTGGTTTAAAAATAAATGTTTTTAAAAAGTGGCACGCTTGACAGTGATTAACACAGAGTTAGTCCCAGAAGCCAAAGGAAGGAAAGAATTCAATGAACAACCACAAACAATTATTCCTCTTCGATAATCACTGCTTTACAGGCCAACCGCACATATAAATATTGCAAGATGCCAAGGTTCCATGACTAATTGCTACAATAAATTCAGACTAAGTCACAACCTTACCAGCTAGGGCTGGCAACTTAGGTTAGATTCTGCAGCTCACGGAGCACCAGTCCTTGGATAAGGAAACACTGGGCTACTGGATAGTAGAATGTGATAATGGAAAGCTGCATGGGCTTGTCTTGATGTACAAACATCTTGTAGGGTGACCATGCAAGGAAGAGAGTAACTGAGTTGTTTCTGAAGGAGGCAGCAAAAAAGTCAGAAAGTGGTTGCCATTCTTCCTGTCCTTCCTGAAAAATTTTGAAATGCTGGCCAGTTTGCCCCAGCCCAAAATCTGAGCTCTATCTGAAAGCTGCCAGGCAAATCTGACTGGATCTTCAGGATGTTAAAAAGAACAAATAGCACATTTTTCTCCATTATTACACAAGCCCTAGAAGGTAGAGATTAGGAATGGTGGGAATCTTCCTCTCTGTTTAGCCATCCATTCTTTGTCTCTCTTTCCTAACTCCTTCACTGGTCTCTATTTTTATTTTATTTTTATTTTATTTCTCAAATTTATACTACCGCTCATCTCCCCCCGCGGAGGGACTATCTCTATCACACATATCCATGCTCAGGCAGAGTTGACACAGGTAAGCCCATCATAGGTTGATTGACTGCAGCAAGACATGGGAATCTCCATGGATAATTAAAGCAGCCCAGGTCAGTTAAAAGAAACAGAAGCTCCTATCATTTCTTATGAGTTCATACCACCAAATTCGAAGGCATCTGAAATGCACTGCTTCCCAATGGAAGGACATTCATACCAAGGGTCACTTAGGACATCAAGGGATATATATGCTTGAGTGAGCCAGCCCTGATTATATGCTATTATCATTCTATGAACACACTCGCTAGGGAGGAGTCACATAGCACAATGAATGAACACATATTTTGCTGGCAGAGTTATAGGTCCAGTTATGGGATTTCCATGTATCTCCAGCCTGAAACCATTACTGTTGGCAATGCTGAATTACATGGCCCAGCAGACTGCTTCAGCGTGTGGTAGCTTCTTGCATTTCTGCTGAACCAATTACTGTGTCCCATTTTGCTTCTTGTTTTCACTACCCTTTCCAAGACAAAAGGGAAACTATAAGACATGTTGTTTGAGCTAGAGTAGAGCAATCCACTAGGCATTCTTTGGGCTGGATAGCACAGACATGTTTTTCATCAGCAACAGAAATAACAAGCAGGATGTTAGCTGTATACATGAAACATTGCTCATGCTTGTTATCGGTGCATTGTGAGACCTGGTGATGTTAAAAAAAAAAAATGGAACAAGGCAACAAATTCTACCAGTTATGTAAAAAGCAAAAAGATCTATGATATGAAGGCGGATCTCCAAAATTCTCATCTAGCAGTTAGCAAGTTGATATCCGGGACAAAAAGGGACACCATGAAAAAGGTTTTTCATAGAGAAGAAGTCAACAATGCAGAATATTTACAATACAGAGCAAGTGAGGAAGCTCTGTTTTCTTTCCTCAGTGCTCTTTGGTTGCCAGAGAAACCAGCTGGAATTTGATTCTCCCCGCACCTCACATTTGCTTTGTGGCCACGAATAGGTGTGCAAAGATCACAGCTCAAGAAGGAGGATGGTGCAACGGAGAATCCCTTCAATATGCCAAGAGTAGAAACATGGGAATGAAGCATCACATTGCAAACACATCTGAGCTGTGATGATGTGTCACAACTGAATGTTCCATCAGCATCAGGCAAAAGGAGAGTTGGACAACATCATTATTGAACTGCCTGCCTTTGTGCACCAGCAGCAGCAGCAGCAGCAGCAGCCGCCAATGAATGCTCAATGCCTCTCCTGATCCTTGAGTGGCATTTTTAATTTAATTTCATCATAACCTCTCTTGGCCAAAGCTCTGAACTTTGCTTGGTGAGTCATAAGCAAAAATAAAGGGGCTGGATGATTTCTTACAGCTCAATCAATTTCTACCTTATGAAAGAAAAGTTTACTCTCTCTTTCATCTCCTGTCTTTATTTTCTCACGTGCACATGAAAGAATTTGTTAAGCTCTAGCTTATACATTTGGACAACACAGACATCGAGGACTGAGAAATTAGACGGCAGGTACATAAAGCAAAAGAAAATGGATAGATCTGAGGAACAGTTACAAAGCAATTGAGCTTTCAATGAGAGGTTAATGCAGATTTTTAAAAATATTCTGCTGACAGCCCACTTGTGGTGGTGAAGAACTGTCCAATCAAATCAGGAAGCTTGGAGATTATAGATCATGCTAAAACGTAGCGTCTGTCTTTTAGAATGGAATATATAGCTACAGTATGGGTGCTTGGTTTCGGTTTACTGTAACATGTTGAATCTATTGAAGAAAGGAGTTATAATGAGACTCATCCATCCATCATCAAAGCATCTATGCAGCACCTGGCCAGTAGGATGTACAATACTCCCTTGTGTTTATAAAAGCCCCCGAGTCAGGCTTGCCATCTTAAGTGCAAGGAATTGCTTTGATTCTACTCAGTCACATATGGCTTCACCTCCTTCCATGTTCTCCATGGCAGTGATGGGAACTGAAACTGCAGGCTGACTCAAATGGGAAGACGTTAAGGAACTTTGTTAAATCAGTTGTAGCACCTTCAAACTATCGTTACAAAATATACTGGGGAAACGTCCTGGGAATTAAATTCATGTATAATATACTGCAGTTGCAGTTATACCAAAAGGATAGCATGTTAATACAAAACTACATTTTAGTAGAAACCCATTTCCTAGACAAGGTAATGGAAAAGAATCACACTAGTTAAGCATGGAAAAGATTACAAATCATTATTTAATACAGATTAAGCCACTGTAAAACTTGTTATTATAAAGCATGAATAAATGATTTCTTAAAGACCCCGTGATTCACTCAGTGTAAAAGACTTTGATGAAGTATTTAGACTAATTTTAACTAGCAAAAGTACTTTGAGGTTTCTCAGCACCACTCTTATCTTGGGGTGTGGGAAGAATGCATAAATAAAAGAGTATAAAACAGGTGTCTTTTGGTAGCAGGGCTATATCTTAAGAGACACATGTTTTCCACCCAGGAGTCACTCAGTCATGTTTTCGTTTCAGGATAAAAGTGCTCTTTAGTCTTTAAAAACACTTATGACATGGGTTCTATATATATTAAAAGGTAAAGGTTTCCCTTGACATTAACTCCAGTCGTGTCCGACTCTAGGGGGCGGTGCTCATCTCTGTTTCAAAGCCGAAGAGCCAGCGTTTGTCCATAGACACTTCCATGGTCATATGGCCGGCATGACTACATGGAACGCTGATACCTGCCCACCAAAGCGGTACCTATTAATCGACTCACATTGGCATGTTTTCAAACTGCTAGGTTGGCAGGAGCTGGGACTAGCAACAGGAGCTCACCCCGTCACGCAGATTCGAACTGCCAACCTTCCGATCAGCAAGCTCAGCAGCTCAGCGGTTTAACCCGCAGCACTACCGCATCCCTTTCTATATATATTACAGTAACAAAATAAGTCTAATCCTTTTTGGGTCTTGCAGCTAGGGAAAAGAAGCCATCCCAATCAATTAAAGACACAAAATATTACTCACTGAGATTTGTGTATTATTGGCAGCATTCTTACAACATAATAATTATCTAATTCACTTTCTGAATTTATTCGATATTGATTGATTAGGGGTATCAAATCAGTGTTGACTCTTAGTGACCACATAGATAGGCCTTCTCCAGGATGATCTGTCCCCAAACTAATCAAATAGGCTGGTCTACCCAACACTAAACTACAAAAGAGCAAGCCATGATTAACACTAACCAAGCTTGTTAATGTTAGTGCAAAGTCAGTTCCAAGGTCCTCATCCAATTGAGTAAATTCTGGAATTACAGTCATTACATGAATGTGTTTGTGTGGCACACATATGAGTTTGGGGTTATCGTATGTTTGATTATAGCAGCTACTTCTTCCTTCATTCACAGTTTTTACAATTTCTGAACATTTCCCCATCCAAGCTAAAAATCTCAACAGACTCAGACTTGCAACCACCAAGCCAAAATAAAGGGATCTCTGGGAATCATATACTCTCTCCGAGAAGCTTCACCCCCTCTCTCTCCCAAGGTTGTTTTATAGCAAGCCATCTGGTCAGTTTCAGATGAGTCACATCACAGCAGAGGTGCCCAGATGGAAGGTTTCTTTAGAAGTCTTTGCAAAGGCACATCCAGGCTTCATTGTACTACTGGGAGAAAGAGCCATCCGGCTGGGAGAGCTGTCAAGACTAGCCCAGGCAGCAGCTTCTGTGGGGAAGAAGAAGCAATTCCACTGCTTCCATTGCACTGTGTTATTTCTTTCTCGGGGGCGGCGGGGAGAACGTGATGGAAGAGCTAAAAGCAAATCCAGATTCCTAGAGCATTTTAAACAGTTTCCTCCCACAACCTTGAAGAGAAGGTAAGGTGTCCAAGATACCCATGCTCTGGAGAGGGAATTTGGGTCAGTTCAGCTTCAGAGAAGGTGGGAGGAAAGAAAGGAAGAGGATGACCAGCAGAAAGATGGATGGACTCAATTACAGTGGTGATGAGTGCACCATTGGCAGACTTGAAAGAACAGGTTAAGGATAGATCATCATGGAGAAAATCTATCTATGTGGTTGCTAGGAGTCAAAAATGATTTGATGGCATGTAATCAATCAATCAATCAATCAGTCAGCCTTATCAGGTCACCACCATTGGGGCTGCTCAAAATGGACTCAATTCTGCAACATTAGTTCATACAGCAACCAGCCCACTATCTGAGTTCATATACTTAACAGTGACTGAATTCACATATTGTCTTGATTTGTACAACACATAGAGCCACATACTAGCTAGCTAAACAGGTTAGCACCACACAACGTACTATGATGCATGTTCTCTGTAACAAGAGGTCAGTTTGTGTACATAGAGGGTGATGGACTGCCCACTGGGAATAAAACAGAAATAGTGCTCCCTCCCCTCCTCAAGAGTGAGAAAAAGTGTGAAGAGGGACATTCAAATACAACCTCAGTTCCATGTCCCCAACTGAAGCCTGTCCTGTAAATTCACATCCTTCTAGTTCCCTTGCTTCCTCTGGGCACCACAGTACTTGCCTAAAACAGTGTCAGTTTCAGAGCTGAGGACAAATTTGCCACAATCCTGTCCCACCATCAACAGAAAACAGTATCAGAGAAGGCTGTAGCAAGAAAGCTTAATTAAGCCATAGTAACATGCCTCACACTTTCTCAACGTGTGGTGTATGGAACTCACAATCAACTAAGCACAAGTCCAGAATGAGGACAACCTAATTTCTCACAGAGGTGTTTATGCAACTTCTGTTCCTTGACTAAGTTTCAACAGAGGCTCCCAAGAAAATCCATACTGAAGAGCCTACTTCATCAGTTGTGATGAGCAACAAATAGTGCAGGAAGACGATTCTAAAGCTTTAGAAT